>NC_139952.1:32288774-32581274 GCF_963454915.1 Gymnoscopelus microlampas
TTCTGATACCACTGTAACAGTACGTAACCACCCCCCTGGTTAAGGAATATTAACAATAAAACATCTTCTATTCTATTGGATTCATCATAGTTTTGCTTCCTATTAGGTGAACTCTGGTAAGGAGATATGACTATTGACTACGACTACTTACTCCCATATCTAAACATCTTGTTTATTCTTAAGCTGTGTACACTGTGTGCCATTTGAATACCAGAATACATTTCCAGGTCATGGAAAAACCATCATTTGTCATGAACGCCAGCGGAAAAGCTTCAAATCTTAGTCCAACATACTGCAAATAAATGAGCGTGCAAATAATTGAATACACTTGCGTCTCGGGAGGGACTAGCGCAATAACGTGCGTGCGCATCTCGTTACTACTTATCTTCTGCCTGTTGCCTTCCTATTCTTCCTGCAATGAGGAGGGAATAGTGGAACACACAATAAACACAAGACCGGAGGAGAGCCCAGCGGGGGTATTCACGCTCCAACTACATGAAACATAATGCCGATATGACACGCACGCACCGACACACATGACGCACCATAATTCATTAAATATTTAGAGCAGGGTCCCGTCTAATGATGCCTTTTGTAAGTTACTAGAGGTGCGGGTCGCTGCGCGACCCTTCCGTCTAGCTGCTGGCGCGGGGCTCTCGTCTAGTAGCCTGTAGACGTTCATTGCAACAGCGGTGCGCAGAGGCGAAAGCGAAACGTACCGTTGTCTTGGCGGAGAGAGCATGGTCGAGTGACCATCAGTTTGTATTGAGAGAGAGAACGGAGAGAGCATGGTCGAGTGACCATCAGTTTGTGTTGTTGAAAGAGAGAGCATGAGGACCCGCATGAACCACGCAGACCCACAAACACACAGCCATGCATGCGCGCGACTCTCTATTGTATAATAGGATAGGTACAGTACTTCTTCATCTTAGATTTAAATAACTAATCTATGATTATCAACTAATTTATGATTGTTAGTCTATGGTGATTTAGACAGATGCCAGGTTAATTTGTTGACCTGGCCTATAGTTTGTATAGTTTCAATGTTTATATTATTTATTTTCTGATAATAGAATGTTTAGACTGATGATAGGTTCTTGGTTTACCTATGATGATCCTAGATTACAGAGACAGTGCACATTAGACTTATATTCATTTATTGGAATGCCTTCTGAGGGCACACATCTCCGCACTGCACTGTCTCTATGCATTTGATATATAGATTACCTTGTGTTTACCTTGCTTACTGTAAATCGCTCTGGATTAAGAGCTGGATTCAAGCTGGTGTGCTAATAATAATGATAATAATAATTAATGTCATTAAAGGATATTTGGACTGGCCTCGTCCTCCCAGCCTCCTGGCTTTGATGTTGGGGAAAATATCTCTGATTATTTTACCAAAGTTTGCGGCACTCAGCGGTCGATGCTGTAGATTATCACAGTACCTCCTGAAACACACGCGCGCGCGCGCACACACACACACACACACACACACACACACACACACACACACACACACACACACACACACACACACACACATGGTTAGACTGATTGATGCATTTATTATACAAACATATTTGCACTCATCTGTCAAAAGGATAATACAAGGAAGAAGATAATAAAAAGCTAATTTCTTATCTTTAACTGTATCACAGTAATAATGTTGGACAATTTGAGTGTGTGTGCGTGTGCACGTGCGTGCGTGTGTGCGTGCCTGCGTGTGTGTGTGTGTGTGCGTGTGTGTGTGTGTGTGTGTGCGCGCGCTCGCGCGTGTGTGTGTGTGTGTGTGTGTGTGTGTGTGTGTACTTACTTGTACGTCTCATAGACATCCTGTTTAGGCAGACAGGTGTCTGAATGTTCCTCCAGGTGACTTCTGATCCAGTTACAAGTGTGGAGTTGATCAGCTGTGTTCATTGAACTGGAGTCACCCCCACTACTGTGGACACACACACACACACACACACACACACACACACACACACACACACACACACACACACACACACACACACACACACAAATATGTTCAAATTAAGATTTTTTTCTTGTTAAAAAGAGAGGTTTTTAGTCCCAACGTTTTTAGCGTCAACAGACTGTGGTACTATCAGATAGTTAGTGTTATTCAATGTAAATTTCATCACCAGCACATGTCTGTGCAGACAGACATGACAGATTGTCATCTCGCGATAGAGAGAGAGAGAGAGCACACTCCACCTCTCTTTATGTTAGGAAAAATGTATGAATGATGAGTCTGTCCTACGTAGTCTGACAGCACAGCATACTAACTTGCTCTGAGGAATCTTACAGAGGCTTTTACACACCTAGACGTATGCACGACACACACACGCATGTAAACCCCCGCCCACACACACACGCACACACACGCTTACCCCTTGTCCCCAGAGCTGGGTCCTGAGGGCAGCTGGAGGTAAAGGTACAGCTTGTCATTGTCATTGAATCGTTGAACGTCTTGCTGTTAAAAACACAACAGAGATAATTATGACACCATTATAGTATTTAGTAGAAGAAGAATATTATAGAATAGAAAAAATATATTTTGAACAAGCCACAGCCTAAATCCACCATCTGGTGTCATAATATTAATATAAAGCATTTAAATACTCTACCAACCACTAAGTAAGTCCAAAACTTACCGTTTAAACATGGTGATGTGTGTGTGTGTGTGTGTGTGTGTGTGTGTGTGTGTGTGTGTGTGTGTGTGTGTGTGTGTGTGTGTGTGTGTGTGTGTGTGTGTTAGCTACTCACCAGAATCCTGTCTACTTTCTCCTGTACGTTCTTCCTGTTAGATAAAACATACAGTCTGAGTCAGTTTATTATAACATTTATACACAACTCGTGTAATACTTCAACTAATGTGCTGATTGACAGTTTGTTAGCCTTTTAGAATATTCTACTTTTTTCTGCATGAATAGGACCTAAAACATTATCAGTGGCAAGTCCTAAAAGTAGATGAAGAAAATCCAGTCCAACAAAAATGTGCAAAATCTCTGAGTGTGTGTCTGTAGTTCACATATCTCGAGAACTGTCTAACCAATCGACTTCAGTGTGCAGTGCCCGGTGTCGAGTCGGTCGGATAGGCCCTTGTCCAGAAGTGCCACTTTCTTTAATGTCTACTTTATTCTGACACCATGTTACGTTATTATCCTAGTCTAATAATAACGAGGCAGAGAGAGAGGTTCTGTTCAGTTTACTTCAAATCCAGCCGGCATATGATCACATGACATGGGGCGGCCATAGCTGAGTGGTTAGTGAGCCCGCCTAGGGAGCCAGAGGCCCTGGTTGCCCCAGGTTCGATTCCAGGCCAGGCCAGCATATGTGTCGATGAAATGAAATTTGTCCCTGAGCAAGACTCTTATAACCCCTAATTGCTCACAGGTTCTCATTGGAAACAAGACTGCAAGGACTTTCATGAACAACCTGTTAAAAGGAATTATCCTTATCCTTACATGTATGTTGTATATCAAGCGTTCTCATTGGCTCTCACGCGACACTGGTGTTAACCCCTTACACAACAACCGGTATGCCCATATATAGGCATATATACTGTATATGGGGATCCGGTTGTCCAGAACCTCCAATATGACCATATTTGGGTATGCCCATACATGGGCATATACTGATTACATCAGGGATGAAGCGTAAATAGCTGTAAGTAGTATTGCAGTAGTAGTAGCGTCAACTTACGAGATGTTGGTCTTGAGTTTCTGCAGTAACATGCTGGGTTCTGTCTCTCCCTCCCCCTGGTCCAGCTCTCCTCCTCCTCCTCCCCCCCCTCCCCTCCTGCCGGGGGGTCGATGCTCCTCTGACATCACTGCTGCTACACACAGCCTAGCTTCTCCCTAACGCCATCTACGGGATAGAAGCACAAATCACTGCTTTGATACAGACATGCAAACAAGATGGACAAGGAGATACACACAGAAAAGTCCAGGAAAGTCCAGGGTGGCATTCTGATCAATAATTGGATTGTGGTCGGTTGAGTGAGTTGCTTGAGTTTGTAACAGTTGTGATTACTATAAGTAATCATAAAAAAAACAGATAATAATAATTTTAAAGTACCATACTGGTGGTCTATCATGTTGATCTCACTGACCATTCTGATGAGTGTGAAAAGACTGACACGCTCACACGTTTCAACGTCAGACTCTTACACTCCTTTACAGTACAGATCATACTTCCTCGTTTTAGCGCGCGCTCTGCGCGTAACGTCAGCATCCCATAATAACCACAGTCTCTTAAAGGGACCTTAACCACTATATAGCGACTTACAGCAAACCCCATGTATCACAGTGTGACCCATGTTATTAGAACATAACACATTCATGCCGGTATACTTGATATTACTGAGCACCCTTTTACAAAGCATACAGTGGTTTGTTTGATTTTCAAGGAAGCCCATGGTTTCCATTCATTTCAGTAGTATGAAACTTTGCAGGGACTTGAAACTTGCTTGAGACAGGTAATCCAAGATGCTTACTGTAATTGTGCCTTTAGTTTTTGTCAAAGTTATGTTATCACCACTGTGTTATAAAGCATTTTAAAATGCCTATTCATTTGAAAAGGCTTACTGAAAATAGTCCCTGGAGAAAAACAGCAATATTCAAACACTCATTAACTGCGCAACTGTGTTTGGCCAGCATTAACTGGTTATTCGCTCAAATGTGCAAACTCAACTTGCAAATGCCGAGTCTAAAAATAAAGCCATTAATGGGACAAAGGCCTGAGCAAGGCATCAGTAATGAGTGATGTGATGGCTGTGCCGTCGGCTCAGCGCCATCTGAGTTGCAAACCGATAGGGTGGGAATCAGTATTGTCTTGCAGTAATATGTATTTGATGAGTTCAAGACGATCATTTGACCATTAATAAAAAATAAATCAGTACTATGTGATGCATGTTACAGATGACAAACCAGAGGTTAGTGTTAGTGTCATAGTTTGTCACTGTTATGTGGTTGTGACATATGAAAGTACTAAGCATACAGTTTATGCATCCAAATCTGACTGGATTATATGGATGTATGACAAGAACATTTTAAATCTTTGATAAATATTTGATAGAAAACAAGTTTCTATTTCCTTGAGTACTTTCCCCATTCCTGCATGCTAACTTGTAGGGCAAAATGCATCATATGGAATACAGCTATTTTTTCTGACATCATACAGTACGTCCAAACTTATCTGCCTGAGTAGTGGACATCAGCAGAACTATTTATGTAAACCATTTCAATCATAAATAAATAATTAAATACATAGTATGGAGTCGGGCAAAGAAAATAAGTCAAAGTGTCAATCAATATATCCTTGGACAGACATGAAACAAGATAGGCAGCTGTGTGTGTGTGTGTGTGTGTGTGTGTGTGTGTGTGTGTGTGCGTGCGTGTGTGTGTGTGTGTGAAACCTTTACTAGTTACTTACTTATTACAAAACATGCATTACCCACTTACAGTCCTATATACATTTCAATGCATTGTGAGCTTGTAGATCTGCTATTTTCTAAAGATGTTTATACATTTGAAGACATTCTGCATAATGAGTACTTTCTACTTTTGGTACGTAAGTACATTTTGATACCAATACTTTTGTACTTTTACTCAAATATATTTTGAATTCCGTACTTTTACTTGTAACAGAGTATTTCTACATTGCAGTATTGACACTTTTACTTAAGTAAAAAAAGTAAGTATTTTTTCCACCACTGAGCAACACCCTCATGCAATGGAGTATGCTTCACGGCACGCGCCAGTCAGTCACACCGGCTGTCATGTCAGAACAGACAATATCTCTGTAGTGTAGTAATACTGTAGTAGTAACACTGGTGTTGCACCCAAGTCGGTGACCTAATTGTCATTGGTATATTATTGTTCACAGAGCATGAAAGCAGCAGGTTGTGAATGACGACTGACTCATAAAGTCACACCACATTTATCCCCCATGGAGGCCTTTATCGAAAACGGTGACCAGAACGATTCTGGCCGTTTTGTATTCGGTCAGAGGAGACATTATTCGATAGGTCACCGATTCTGATGCAACACCGAGCCGTAGCAGCCAGGCTGCACGTTAGCCTGTCAGTTAACTGTCAGCGGATCAACCAGGCTTCGTCGCACGGGCCTTTCCACGCGCGACAAAAATGACGTAATTTTAACACAGAAAAAATGACGCGCTAGCGTCGACACAATTTTCTTTCTTCTTCATTATATGGCATTACGTCATTTTTGTCTAGCGACGCGCGGCTCGTGCGACGAAGTGTGTTAATTAATTAGCCGTTAGCTAATAGCTCCCCCGCGCGCGCTCGTTAGCTGTAGTTTTTTTTTCACGTGCATATTGTTAACGGGGGATAAAGCGCGTGGTTTACGTCAAGTGAACGTTCGCCGTTAGCCGCTAACCTAGCATAGCATGCTAACCAGCTGAGCTAGTTGCATTTGGCTAACATTAGCGAGCAATGGAAACCCCATTAAAAACACAATGTGTCGCGTGTTAGAAATTTTCTAAATAATTCGACAGAATAGTTTATAAATTATGTGACTGTTTTGTGTCACGTCAGATGAAACACACCCGAGTAATTATTTTACAAAAGAAAAAGAAAAGTACCTGATCCAGGATACAGCAAAAATCCCCTTTCAGATGTTTTTGTGATTGGACGACAGTGTGATGTCTGCCTGACTACAAAGACGACGTCTGCTCTGATTGGCTGGCTGCGCGGATTCTGCATGGATACAGAACCAGGCTTTAATATGATTGGTTGAGCGGAGTTCTTTTTTGGACTGGGATTTATTCGGGTCTGCCCAGTGACTGACATTTCCATAGCAACGAAAGTGAAAGTACAATTTTGAAAAAAGTGATGTGAATATGTTAACTTCTCTATTTTCTACGTAGACAGTGAAGCAATGGACATGAATTAATTCACATAATAAAACATGGACGCACATAATGGGCTTCATTTTCATGTTGTATTCATTTCAAATAAAGGGATCATAATATTGACATCAGACTGATGTCATGGTGGCAGTAGTTAATGTGTGGTTCAATACTACAAGAGTCTGTGGTATGGATAAAAACAGATTTTCAGTAGTGATTGATTCTCAGTCTTTTTAATCGGAATCTCAGAATAAGATCTGTAAGGGTCCATTTGGCTATCATTTAGCTGGGGATCATCTGGAACTCCCTCAAGGACCCCAGGCCCTGGGGGTCTCAGGACCCCACATTGAGAAGTTGAACCAGTGGAGTACAAAAAAAAAACATTTATTGAGTCATACATGTGGTATAAATATTCCTGATCAAGTATTACTCCACTAAAAGGTTAAGTGGCTCATTTCCATTTTTACTTGAATCCAGTAATTTTCTGTTTAATATGAATGCATTGCCATATTGTTTTCTCAATGCATTTACAGAACCTCATAACTCTCTGAAACCACCCAATGAATGCAATTGCTTATAGAACCACTATGCTACACAAAGCCTTAACACTCCTTAAAACTGCCCCAACAACAGTGTTTTCAGTTAGACAAACTCAAAGAATTCTATCAATTCAACCATGCAAAATAAAAGCTGTCAGTATTTGTTTACAACAAGGAACTACACTTTTTCTTTGTAGGGCAGTATAGTAATTCAATATTGTGTATATAGATATTAAATACAGATTGATTTCTGTTACGGTGATATCTCTGAACTATGATTGAAACCAGTCAAGTCAAATTCATCATGTACTTCGGGTGCTGATGGCCGAGTGGTTAAGGTGCATACCATATAGGCTCTAATGTAGCATAACAGCGAGTCGTGGGTATGATTCCCAAGCCTGACAATCTTTGCAGCATGTCACGCCAACAACAAAAACACAACTTAAGCAGTTTGTTTTTATTTTTTTAGACATTTGTTTTTTAATTTTACAAAAAATGGCAATGAACAAGGAAAAAAAGAAAGAAACCTAAAGTATGTACGTATGCATACGTTTTATGGAAGTGGTGTGAAGCAACAATCACAAAAACAGCAACAGAGTAGATTGGTCTTCCTCTTCATTCGAAACCACTGCAGAGAGAGATCACACACACACACACACACACACACACACACACACACACACACACACACACACACACACACACACACACACACACACACACACACACACACACACACACACACACACACACACACACACACACACACACACACACACACACACACACACACAGAGATATATCAGACAAACACGTTAATACATCAGACACCACACATAATACACTATTGCCCGACCGCAGGCATCTCAGTCTGGCCGATATATTGAGAACGACTATATCGTACTGGACAAATTATAGATATACACACTCCCTTAAGACAGGCAGTAATTCTATACTGAATTCTTCCTCATGCATTAATAAGCAATATGAAGAATCCAACAGCAAGGCTTCTTTTAAACACCAAGGAAAATAATTGACCAGATCATCTCAGTCCCTTTTTAAGTCTATTATGTAAATTAAGGGAGTTTAAAGTAAATATGACAATGTTGAATATGAATCATTTTTTAGGTTCATGTCTAATGCTCTTGTATGCAGCATTTAACTTTTGACATTTCAACTTCGACCTTACCTGACACAGTGGGCGATGTCCCAGTTTGTCTCTGAGGACAGAGGACCCTCAATCTCCACCCCATTCTCTGTTACTATGGCAATCTCATGCTGAAAAAGTAAATAAAATAAACAACAAATTAACACCAGTCAAGTGAAATCTAAAGACCATTAGCTCCAAGGATGAGAGAATTCTGGGAAACAGAGTCTGTAAATTAAACACACCCTACTTCATGTGTAACCACTTTCAATCTGGGATTCCTATTTTGGGCATGTCATTGTATGTGAATTTATTATTTTGGGCACAAATCACGATGTGAAGCGCTTTGAGCTTGTAGAACAGAAAGCCATGCGACACTTCGTCATACCACCAAATGTAAATCAGGCCTACATATTCAATGCACTGGGAGCTGCTCAGTCCAAGCAGTATCGTACTGGATCAACTCACCCTGTTGTAGGAGCGGGCGTCACGGTAGTAGAGCACTTTGAGACAACGGTCCACCAGCTCCCTGGCCTCCGCCTTTGTTATCTCCACCTTGTTCTCCACTACCTCCCTCATCAGGGGCTACACATGCACACACACAAGTTAGTTAACTACTTGCAAGTACACACATTAGCATCATTTGACAAAATGAACAGATCTACAAGCTAACAACGCACAGCGAGGTATCGCATTGTTAGCTTGTAGATCTGTTGTTTTAGGCTACATCTTTGCGCAATGAGTAATGGGGTGCAACATTTAATCGATTATAAAAAATAACCGATAATCGATCATTTAATAAAATAATCACTATTAGGGCATGTCATAATAGGCAAAATAAGTATACGGTATACGTATCCAAATTGTCGAAATAGTCGATTTACAACATGATCACAACGCGTCGCATAGTGAATGCATTGTGAGCTTGTAGCTCTTGTAGCCTGCTATTTTCATTATTTTTGCTTGAAAATAACATTCTATTCGTTGATGTACATATATTTAAAAAAAAACAATGCTTCTCCATCATTCGAAGTAATCAACTGAATAATCGCCAGCCCAATTGGAGTATAAATTAATATTTTGTAGAGGATATAAACACATAGCTCCTCACCTGTGCCAGGTACGCGCCAAAACCAGTGGCTACTGTAGGAGCTTCATAGGCCACACCCAGCTTGTCGACGTAACCTAGGAAACTGAAGGCACAACACATGGACAACAGGTTTATTACAAAAAGAAATCATCGCATTTAATTATGATTTTATAAAATGGTGTTTTTAGGACTGCTTTTTGTAGATGCCTCCCATGACCTACAGTATGGAAAAAACAAAAAAAAACTAGCTAACTATCCATCCATCCATACCTCTCTCCGTTGTAGAAGCCTCCTATGACCACAGTGTTCCAGAGAGGGTTCATCTTACAGCGGCGGTTGTACATCACTCTGGTCAACCACGAATGAACTGCCTTTGGACTGTAGCTGTGACCGTCGCCTAGCAACTCCTCATCTATACTGGAGACATTATAGCACAGAGACGTAGAGAGTAAGGATGAAGAAAGAAAGAAAACAGAGTACTCATCTTAACACACATACACACTCACAGTGAAGAGTGAATACTTACACCATCTGTTCGATGATCTGTTTGAGGTACTGGTAATCAGCGTAGTCACCTGATGCTCCCAGTATAGTGCTGTTGTTCACCTGTCATACAGCAACAACACAAAATCAGACACCGTAATTCCGCTGTTACAGTTACAATCACCTTAGTTACTCATATTATTCATACAGTCCAGTCCATACCCAAACTTTGGGTTATGAGTGGTTTAACTTTTGGAGAGGAATACTGCTCATATGCAGTGGTGTAAAGTAACTAAGTACATTTACTTCAGTACTGTACTTAAGTACAATTTTGAGTTTTTTTCCCCCCCCCCCCAACACTTTTACTTCTACTACACTACATCTGAGGAAAATATTGTACTTTTTACTCCACTACAATTATTTGAAAACTTTAGTTAAGAGTTACTTTGTAGATTTTGATTATTATTACAAAACATACATTAACCACTTTAGCCCTATATACATTCGGCCATCTGAAAATAGCCGATCTACAAGCTCACAATGCGTCGTGATGCTACACTTGTATTTTCAAAATATTTTTAATACATTTTGAACATTGTGAAATTGGACATTCTGCACAATGAGTACTTTTACTTTTGGTACATTAAGTATGGTACTTTAAGTATATACAGTGAGTGCAGCAATGTCTCAACATTGTCGCAGCACTGCACTGTCAGAAAAACATCAAGCACCAAAAAAAAGGGAGGCACAAGCTTCCTGGAATTCCCCATTCAGTGTGAGAGCCAATAGGATGGAATGATGGTGGAGACAGCAGCGAGAAAACAAAAGTAAAACCAACAGGGGAAAGACAGCCTCTGATTGTTAAAAATGTAAGAGGCTTCGTATACTATTAAAAACCATGACAGTGACAGTGTTCAGTCTAGTGAACACATGAGGCAAGGAGACATGAGGCAAAACTTGTCTCACGCTGGCTCCAGGACAATTAACCCTATATAAATTTGTTTTAAATCACTTCTGTAAAACTTACCTCTATGAAAGGGCCTTTCCATAACATTTTTAAATTGTATCGTTGTTCGTGTGTAATTTCCCTTAATATTGTTATTTCTCACTGCATTTTATATTTTAGACATATCCTGTTTTCTTATTCTGTTGCAGATTGTTTTTTATTTGTAACCTTGTTTTGTTTATTATTACTATAATAATGAAGTAAAAGCATAATCATCCTATATAAAATGGCCTCTTTTTCTGATGTAAAAAAGGCTTATATTCAAGAATACAGTATCAATACAGTATCACATTCCTCTTTGTGACAGGATCTGTACTGGTTATGTACTGTAGTTCATTTTACTTGTTTGTTACGTTCCCTGCTATAGTCACCACATGCCAAGAATTATGATGTGACTTTTCCCATGTGTCTGACCTTCATGAGGCGAGAGATGTTCCTGAAACGGGCCAGAGAGCCGTAGGAACCCAACATATCCGCTGCAATCACCACTCCTCCGGTGAACTTCACCCCCAACACTGATGTCCCTGTCACCATGGGGTTACTGAAAGAGAGGAGGGGGGGCAGAGGAAGACAGGGGACAGGTAGAGGACAGGAGACAGTCAGGTAACAATAAAGAGCAGTGTTACTCATTCAGACAAGATATTGAAGGACACTGTACATATCATTATCCATATACCCCCCGTTGTAGGCCGGCTGACACTGTACATATCAGTTTCATATCCACTCTGGCATCCACTCATGTATATCCAATCATAGGCAATAAATGTATGTTCATATTTATTGGTGTCATACTGTACATAATATTTAATGAAAGAAAATATATTATAGTAATTTAGTCGAGGGTAACTGTCCACTGTGTTCAGCCTATTTATACTGTGTTCAGCCTATATCTATCCATCTAGAGATTAAACATAAGACAGACAAACAAAATTACGTCCTCATAAAACATGGACAGCTCTATTATTGAGCTAAATGACACATGGGGGTTTCTGAAGGTTACTATTCCAGTTATAGAAAGTTGTTAAAATTATTTATGAACGCGTTGTGTTTGACATCTTAAGTTAATAAACAAAATAGCTTTCCATTAACTGTCGCTACTTGCAAGTAGGAATGTTAGCTTGGAAACCATAGCTAGCTAGCTGTCCATTGAATCAACACTGAGGATCAAATCACAGTTGCCCCCTCATGATTGACAAATCAATCAATCAAGTGGGGATATTTTAATTCACACCGAGTTATTGATCCGCGTTGAACTAACAAGGATCCAAGTTGAAGTAGCTAGTTAGCTTAGCATCTTCATTTATACTCCGTCAGTACGACGGTGTCACTCGCCAGAAAAGAACAGATCTACAAGCTATCACCACGCCGCACTGCGGCGCGGTGATAGCTTGTAGATCTGTTTTTTTTTTTTTGCTAGTTAGCTTAGCATCCATCCATGATGAGACAGCAGCACCGGGTGGAAGCACAACAACAGAACCGAACAGAGTAATATAACAGACATGTGGGAACAGGACGGGACCGGAGCGTCTCTTACAGCGTGTGTCGGACGGGACCGCCGCCGGAGCCGAGGCTCTTCCCCGGGAAGGAATAGAACTGTCCGGGTTTGGGTCCATTCTCCCAGAAATTCAACTTCAAGCCGCTGGCCTCCATGTTGGATGATGATGTCTGTGTGTAGGAAGTGACGACATAACAAGCACATACATGCACAGTTTTTCTTTTCTTTTTTTTTCTTCTTTTTTTACAAATCTTTATTGATAATTATCAAGAAAAACACACACACTTTGATTTATTGATTGAATACTTTATTAGCAGTTTGCCAAAAAAACAGGAAAGTACAGTTCAATACAAGGGCTGCTAAGAGGATTTTAAACCCAAGAAAGCCTATGGCTTGTTAGCCTTGTTTCCATTGGGGTCCTTTGTGTACTCAATTAATCGAAACATTAATGACAGACAAATATACACTACGCAAAACATCATATAAACAGTTAGAAAACAAAAACAAAACAAAACATATGTACATTAAACAGTTCGGGGGGGGGGGGGGGGGGGGGGGGCTAGGCTATGACTTTTACAGGGGCCATGCAGTTCTGCTCATAATTGTATGACGTTCTGCATAGTAGTATATGTGTATGTCTTCTTAAATGTCATCATGATTTGAGTGCACGGGGATCTCATTTTAAATAAGCCAAGTGCTTTTATGAGCGATCCAGTTTAGAGGACATTGGAATTGGAATTGGAATTCCATGTACTTTTACCATGTCTTTTGAAATAAAGTATTCAATCAATCAGTTCCGAATTGCAGCCACCTGTTAGTGCTATAATTTTAGAACGGTTTTGAAATAAGGATTCACACTTTTTTATGACTGTTGTTGGGAGGGCATTCCACATTTTGGTGGCATAGCAGTAGAACAAATGTAACCCCTTGTATGAGCCAAATCTGGGTTGAAACTGATATAGCGGCGCTCCCTGGTGTTGTTTGTGGACGTCTTTGACGTTTTTTAAGTAGTTTGACAGGTATGGGTTTCTTTGTGGTTCTTATTATTATTATTAAAATACATTTAGCCAGTAAAGATGAGGACCAACATTGTCAATAAGGCTATAACGAGATATACATCCTTCCAAAATTGTGTGGGTATATTCTAAAATAGGTGCAGCGAGCATGCATTGTTTCTGGGTACACATTTCACGCAATGAAACACGCACGCGCGTGCACACACACACACACACACACACACACACACACACACACACACACACACACACACACACACACAGTCAGTCAGTCAGTCAGTCAGTCAGACAGACAGACAGACAGACAGACAGACTGCGGAGGAATGACGGAAAGTGAATCTGTCCACGCGGGACTGGAAAGTAAGTTTGTTACTTTATCACTTTAGTTTACTTTATTTGTTTATTTGGTCGGGAAAGTTCACATGAGCACTAACACATGATTATGAATTATATACACAATATGGCTGTATGCTTGATTTAGCGTAGAGCTCATTTCCATGTCCCGAACACATTAAAACAAGGAAATAAATACAAACACAGATTAAGTGTGGTGGTTCATTGTTTGAGTTGGCCTAAACGTGGAACATGACTGTCATACATATTATATGTGCTCACACATACAATGTTTCGTTCTTATTTGGTTAGTTTTAGTTAACTGTAATAACCCTGTTATAAATCGTATAATGACTCAAGTTAAAGTGTTTATGCCATGCTCAAGTGAAGTGTTCAAAAGGAAAAGTCTTGTGACTGAGTTCGGTTTGCTTCAAAGGGATCTGAGTTCTTTTTGAGTGTTCACATGTGTGCATGTGAAAAAATCAGAAAACACCCAAAGAGATAGAAATATAAAGCAATACATAGTATTATCACTCCCTTCATCTCAATTTTTCATCATTCATCCCTCCCTTCCACCCACCTGTGCCATCCCCTTCATCCATTATTTTCATTCTGACCTCTGTATCTCTCTGTGTCAAACTGTCAATGTAGTGACTGAGCCAGAGATCCAGATCTTTGAGCAGCCCAAGCAGAGGGGCATACGCTTCTATTACCCGGCTGAGGGTGTCCCCAAGTACATCCCCGGAGAGACGAGCTCTGTCAACAACAGGACCTACCCCAGTATCCTGGTGAGCAGAGGCCACTCCTTTGATGCACAAATAACACACAATTATGTTGCACAATTGATTACATAGAATTATGCATAACAGTTTAATGTATTTACATAATTAAGACATGTAAGAAATATTGGCATATCTTCAATTTTATCTAACAATTATCTAAGCCCAATTGTAATTTGCGGTCAGCCATGTTTTTAGGTCAGTTTTAAATGTGGATGAGGGATGGTTGTTGGTAGGGCATTCCACATTTTGGGCCAAAAAGTAGCTTGTTTTTTTGTTTGTTTGTTTGTTCTTCATTGCTATAATAGGATATTGTTTCTCCTCTCTGTATATAGTCAATTGAAAAAAGCTTCAACACTCCTGAATCTCTTCCCTAGATCCATAATTACCGTGGTAAGGGAAGGGTACGTGTTACCTTGGTCACAAAGAATGACCCGTACAGGCCCCACCCATATTACCTGGTGGGGAAGGACTGCAAAGATGGCTATTACGAGGCTGAGTTTGACCCTGAATGTAGGGTAATGTCGTGAGTTCACTTTCTTACTAACAGTTTACACCATGCAAACTCTTATCTATCTCGGGTCGGGTCCAGGCTGAATTTGAGAACTACTGACTTTGCTCATACAGATTCCAGCTTGCTGTCCACTGTATGACGAGGAAGGATGTGAAAGATGCCATCATGCAGATGATGGCCAGAGGCATAAACCCCTTCAATGGTGAGTCCAACCTGTCAGGAGTTCCCTACCTCTTCCTCTTCTACCTCCACTTTCATGTCTATATCTACCTCCACCTCTACATGTACAGTATACTTCAACCTCCATGTCTACTTCTACCTCAACATCCACGTCTACGTCTTATGTCTATTGTCTAAAGTCACTTTCACACATACATTCATACTGTATTATGGACTTTTTCCAGACTTTAAACGGAGGGGCTGTATGTATGAACGCTACATTCCAGCTCAGTAGGACATGCAACAGGCTTTATACTGGCAGGACCCTTGACTTAAGTCGGGGTAATGTCTGATACAGCCCAAAACGACTCAATGTGTGAATGGGTGCGGTGATTGTCCGGTGAATTTACACCCAGCGAGTGGACGTGTTGAAGAAGCTTCTATTGTTTACGAGTGGAGCCTCCCCTCCTCCTGAGGTGTTTGGAGAGAGATATACAGTAGCCAGTAGTTAACTGAAATCCAGTTTCATTCTGCTTTTTATTAGCGTTTGAGTTGGAAATATTCACATATCGAACTTCCATGAAATGGTTCATGAGCGAAACAAAACATGAACGTCTCTTCAGTAATTGTAGACAACAAGCGCTTCTCTGTGCAGTGTGCATTCGTCTATACATAGAGAGACCCATGTTATTTTTCCAGCTTTGAGGACGGCTCGTTTTGATGAAAAGTAGGTTGTAGCTCTACATTAGGCCTACTATAGTAGGAAAGATGTTTTGTTTGTGTTTTGTATGGGTGCATCAATGGGAGACCACATTTCAAATGTCATGTCCTGTGGAAAGAAATAAAAAAGATTGCATTTGATCCTCGCAACTCCCTCAGGCTGTGCCTGTGTTATATTTAAGTGGGAGTAGCTAATGTGTGCATCTACTACCCAGACCCCGCCCCTCACCATATCAAACGGGCTATTTACTTTCATGTGTGAACGCATCTGAAACTGACATTCTCCTATTGCATGTTACATGTGTTCTTCATTACAGTTTACCTTAGTTTTAGTCTATTGGTTGGATAATCTTAATTGCCTGTAGGGTTCAAGAGATTAAAATGGAGGTGGCACACAGCCTCAACAAGTGTGAGTGAGAGAGAAAGCGAGAAAGTGTTTGTGAGAGTGCCAGTGCCCCAGGTGCATTGAGTGGTATTATCTGAAATAAGTTATATGTATATACAAACAACAAAATATATTGATGTTTACAAACTATTGACTCTTTTTGAGCCCCTCTTGGTTTTGTGCGTGTTTGTGTGTGTGCGTGCGTGCGTGCGTGCGTGCGTGCGTGTGTGCATGCGTGTGTGCATGTGTGTTGTGTGTGCAACCTCAGTGCCCCGTGAGCAGCTGCTGCAGACAGAGGAGTATGACCTGAAAGTGGTGCGTCTGTGCATCCAGGT
Source organism: Gymnoscopelus microlampas (assembly GCF_963454915.1). Classification (NCBI taxonomy): domain Eukaryota; kingdom Metazoa; phylum Chordata; class Actinopteri; order Myctophiformes; family Myctophidae; genus Gymnoscopelus; species Gymnoscopelus microlampas. Next base: position 32,305,655 of record NC_139952.1, read on the forward strand.
GTTCCTTCCGGACGACAGTGGTCACTGCACCCGCCCCCTTAGCCCCATCATCAGCAACCCCATCTACGATAAGAGTGAGTGATACCCAAGTCAAAAGTTAATTATTTGTTCTGTGACTTCAACATAGATTTTTCTTTAACCGCAATTTAAAGAAATGTGCTCTGGTTAACAGGGATCTGTTTTGATGTAATTTGTTTACATCAGGCAAGAACCTCAGCCCAGAGCAGTGCAGAATGCAACTCCATGTAGAGCATGGTCTGACGTTAAGGTTTTTTCGTACTTGCCCTTCAGGCAGCCGTCGGGGTGCCACCCCGGGGTGCCGTTGCCTTGCCAGACCAGACAGACCCGATGTAATCACGCAGTACATTTTCGTTTGACACTAAATAATTAAGATTGGACTTCTAGAGACTTTTGACTTAGAAATACACAACAATTGATTTCTTTCAAATGTTTGGGCATCTATTGGGCATCTATAGTTTGGATAATTTGTCATATGTCTAATATCAGAAGCTTAATGACAGAAGAATATTATTCATGAATAAAGACTGAAGAATTTGTTACAGGGTGGGACCAGGCTGGATCAGCATCCTCCCTGATGCATTCAAGGAAAAGGAACAGAACAAGACAGAGGTAAATCACTCTTACCTGTATATCCATAAAAGATAAAGACATAAGGTACTGTATCTTATGTCTTTGGACAATGGGCATATTTTGCAAATCTACCTTATTTAACAATTATAAGTAAAGACATTTCCCTCCAAATAGCTTGTGAATTGGTTGTTGTGCTTTTTTAGGTTCTATGCCAGACCTTCAAAGAATCCCTTTTAAATTGTAATATTGTAGTTGTATGTTGGCTATAAAGGATCTAATGCTTTCTATAAGCATTTACAAATGAACAGGCCTCATACATTAAATAAATGTAGCATTCTGAATGTTCATTTATTAGACTGGCTGAATCAAATTTCATATTTTATTATTATTATTTTGAACACAAATCTCTTCTGGGGGGTCCTTGGCACAGAACATTTTCAGATGGGAGGTCTGCGGCCAAATATATCAATTTGGGGGTCTGTGGCACGAAAAACTACAGATTTAGAAGGCATTTGTAAAATCTTAATGGGTCAATTATATCTGAAAACAAGGCCTTACTTTCCATCCATTTTACAGTCCAGGCGGTGGCCCAAGTCAGCCATACATGCCAATGACACCATCACAGGAAGTTGAAAAGTTGAAGACCATGCGGTCAGAGTTCGAGTGACAGAGCCTGTGCTCAATCGTCTGATGGACAACCTGTTGGACGAGAATGTTCTCAATGATGAAGAGATGACCTCTATCAGAGCGGGGAAGTACAGCGGTGAAGAAAAAAGGGAACAATGGATGTTCAAAGACGATTGACACACTTTATCAAGAGGATCCCACCCATTATGAAGAGCTGGGTTTGAGCAAACCTTGATTTGCCGTTAATAGAAATCTGTGTTGTTGAGGATCCTAATGGTTTATGATGATGAGAAATGATGTGATCAGGATCTCAAATCTATTGGTCAGGTATAACAAAATATGGCATCTTCATTGAGATTTCAAATAATTCTGTTCAATCGGTTAATGTTTGACAAGACCCACTCATAAGTTAATTGACATCTTAGACTTGATTGTATAATAACTTGAAACAAACCATTTCATATTGTGAATGAATACATATTGTTTGTTGATTTTTATTTGTTGGCTCTTTATTTTTATATGCATTTTTTTTTTACAACTTTTATTGTAAACATGTTTATGATTTACGGTGATTCATATTTTTTCCTCATTTTCTTTCTTTCCCTGAGGGTGATTTGGTTTGTGGTTTGACCATACAAAATAAAAGAAACCAGAGCAGGACTGTCAACCATAGTGATACTGGACAGCTGTGTGTTATAACAAATATATTATGAAATTAAATAATACATTAAATTATAAAGAGTATTATAAAAAATATATTCACAGAAGCATTTACCCAAGGGGTAGGACTAGGAGGCCGATGCCTGGATGGCTGGGACTGGGGGTCAGTGTGCCATGGAGGAGAGGGTCTGGGATGTTGCCGAGGTTGGGTGTGAACTTTGGTTTGGTTTGGCACAGGTACACCACCTTTATAGCTGACAGCGGGTCATCAGGACAGGACAGACAAGTGGAGGGACCAATTAGGGAGAGGTAGACGGACATGTAGATGGAAAGATGGTTGAAGTGAGATGAGAGACAGACAGACAGACAGCCAGTGTCCAGTTAGGTGTCCCACTTTATGTGAACTGCACAGCATTTAAAGGAGCAGTTCACCCAAAACAAATGACTTATTTTCTATCAATTACACACCCCATGAAGCCTTGAATTCATAGAGGTTTTTTTTTAAAGTTGTTGTATTCCTAAGCCAATAATTTGATGAACGGCTGCAAGATGTGATTGACACGATGGTTGTATTTATTGAGCATAATTCATAATTTTACGTGTGCCAACGTTTGATCATTCTGTAAATGAGAGATTCCACCAATTGTCCACTAGATGGCGAGCATTAACCACCTGAGTTGTATTGAACTACTTTTCTCTGCAAACTTCTAATAAAGTATATAAAATCAGAGAAAGACAACGTCGCCTTTCTCTCAGGTGGTTAATGTTTAAAAATGTGTACATCCTCTTCAGAAAAGCCTCCTCTATCCGACCGATCAGATAAAGTAGGGATTAAAAGTTTTGAACTCGTGAGCCCGAGATGCATGACAGAGATTATAGACTCACTCAAAGGGTACTGCCTGGTAGGATGGCATATAGAGTTATGAAAACTTCTGGGAACTCAGATTAATAGAGTTATAATGTAGGATAATGGTCATATTTTTGCTATCCAGCAGGGGGTCATTTGCAGTGTTGCCAAGTCTGCTTATTATAAGCGATTTAGGCTTGTTTTCCTGGAAAGTTGCTTAGTTGAGGGTTGCGGATTTTTGGGGTCTTGTTGGGTCTTGTTTCTAAAGTGTAGTTGCTTATTTGGGCGTGCTTCAGTTAACCACATAGGTTAAAAAGCCGATCTAAAAATAATTTTACAACACAAATCTTGTCACTGGCACAACATATTTTCAGATGAGAGCCCGTGGCCAAATACTCATTCATTTTGGGGTCCTTAAAATGAAAATGTTTGAGAACCACTGCTCTATTAAAACAATATTAGGGAAAGTTTGACTGCAGCTGCCCAAGTTGCTTATTTTGGGCTTGTTTTCATAGACCTGGCTGATTGTTTCTCTCGCAAAATCTGGCAACACTGAGTGCATTTAGGCTATTTTACTTTCGTTTTCTTTCTGTGCTCGAAGGACATATTTGAAGTTCTCGCTTTTCGATTATGAATCATATATCACAAGTTTGAATTAACTTCCGATTTGCAAGTATAAATCATACCACAAGGAGTCAAGGTAAAACAAAAAAAAAGGATAAATAAATGAAACTTGTCTGGCTGGAGTCAGTCTTGTAGCCATAGTTCACATGATGACGCTCGTCTGACTGTCATGATGTGACAGTCGTGTTTCAGGGCTACTACTTGTTTTCCAGATGTTTCAGAGCTTGTCCATATGTTTACACAAATATGATATGCAGCTCACTAAATTAATGTTATGAAGGAATGTGGATATATATTGTTTTTTATTACTATTGTTTTCAGGAGGAGGAGGCAGCTACAGCCATGGACTTGGAAAAGTCCAAAAGAACAAGGCCTACAGCCCACGGTAGGCCATATGAAGAATGCTGCGTTTCCACTGACACCACACCACACCACACCACACCGCCTACTTGTGCCGTCGTTTAACAAAACACAAAATAAATCCAAGGACCAGGGCCAAAGTAGGCTCAGTCGCCAACCTCTACCGAAGAGTCATTTTGTTTAAGGGCAAGTTTCCTGAGGCTTGAACCAATCTGCCCAGTGCTTTAAAAAAAAAAAAAAAGATTTGTCAGGACCAGTGACCTCAGAATCAGAATCAACTTTATGCCACATCACTGGTTTACGGGTGAAATCCGTTTTTGAGTAATCTCTTAAAGACAACATAAAAAAGATAAAGATATCTACATACAGCGACCAGCAGGTACATGCTGTAGGGTGTGTTTTTTCCATGTGTTTAGTTAATGTGGTGAAGATTTTACCTTTTGTTACAGCTGAGCTCAACAGCATCTAAAGATTAAAACAGTAGCATCCCACTGTTAATTGTTCAGTTTAGTAAATTATGAGTCAAACTTAATCATGATTAATTGACATAAGTAACATTTTGTACAGTTTATTTAGTTAACATATTTAGTCTATGAATAAATAGAAGTATAAATGTACAGACTTATCTACCAGTGAATATAAGCATGAATATACATCAACAGTGAATATATGAATGCATATCTATGTACGGTCTATCAACAATGAATATATAAGTGAATATACAGTATAAATAGGTCTCACAACAGTTAAGCAGTTAGAACGTATCTATATTCCTTCAATATTCACCTTATTCTTTTCTTGGCCCTTCTCCGGGCGGCGCCATTGCCCTTTTGCCCTGCCGCTTTATTCAATATCTGTTCACTTCCTGCCTAGTAGGCTACAGGTGTAATAGAGACTCCACTATTGAGACAGTGCACCCACGCGACGTCCGTTAGAACGATGTACTGCAGCTGTCAATGCATTCTCTATGAGAGGCATCGTAAAATACCGTAATTTCACTGGTTGACTACTGAGGCTGTAGCGTTTTTTTTTGTGTTCTAATAAAGTGTCCCATTTGTTTTATTTTGTCCTTTTTAATGTGACAACAACCCACAATATATTATAATATACTCCCTCAGTGTGTCAAAAGTTTTAGCATCTGAAATCTAAAGTTTATGTGGTCGATTATACGTCACGGATGCATCCCTTAATAATAATAATAATAATCTTTATTTGTATAGCGCTTTTCACAACACAACACAACCCACAACAGACAGTGTGGGGAAAGCAAAACAAAAAACAGAAAACAAGACACAGACAGTTCATTTAACAAATACAACAGCAAAAACGCAGAAAACAACAATAGAGGCCATACAATGGAGTCCTCAGATGGGTATAGTGCTCTAGTTAAACGCCATTCTAAAAAAGTGGGTCTTTAGACGAGTTTTAAAAATGGCCAATGAGGTAGCTTGTCTAACTTCCAGAGGAAGATTATTCCATAAAAGTGGAGCCCTAACAGCAAATGCTCTACCCCCTTCTGTGACCAGATTAGATGTTTTTACATCAAGCAAGGTTTTCAATAACCAGATCAGGACAATTATCCAAACAGCATCTTGCAAGACTATTTGTATATTAATACTAACCTGGAGAATTCACTGAGTAGTTGAAAATGTCGGGATATGTCACTCTTCCATTTAGTTGGGTTATTTCCCCAACTTACATTCAGGCAAGTTAATACAACAACAGTAAACCCACACGTTTTAATTTTTCATGTACCGTCGGTGCTCTGCGGTAGGTAGAAAATGTATGTAAGCCTATTAGTCCAGGGGCCAACACTGATTTTTTTCACAAATTGGTACCACCTGAGGTGGCCGTAAAGTTTTTGTATATTTGTATTCCTACATGTCTCTAGTTTATATTTTGGTATGATACATGTTCCAATTCAGTAGCTTAATGGCAGTTATCACTACCTACCGGCTAATGTATCCGGTAGGAGACACAAAGTAGAATCTTTGTGTCTACTACCGGAAATACACCCGGGCATCAAATTACTTCTCAGATTTTTGGTGTATGCAAAAATACTGCTTTCCATAAGCTTGTAAAAGTTGACCCTCCTTCGGTCTAGGGTGGTCATAGCTGAATGGGTAGAGAGTCCCCCTGGGAAACTTAATGGAGGAGTTCACCCAAAAAATGATTATTTTCTGTCAATTGCACACCCCATGAAGCCTTGAATACATGGATATATTTTGTTTTTTGTCGCAATAATTTGATGGCCGGGTGTATTTCCGGTAGGAGACACAAAGATTCTACTTTGTGTCTCCTACCGGATACATTAGCCGGTTTAGAGTGATTACTGTCATTAAGCTACTGAATTGGAAGATGTATCATACCAAAATACAAAAAAAAAAAAAAACTAGAGACATGTAGGAATACAAAAATACCAAAAATGTACGGCCACCTTAGGTGGTACCAAAATCTGCCTTGGCCCCTGGACTATATGACATGTTCAAAATATAGACATGAACAAAGTCAGTTGGGATTGGGATGACAATTCTCCTCTTCAAGGTTGGCGCTCGTAAAGACAGTGATGTCACTGAAATGCAACTACTTGACAGTCTGCCGTCTCCCCTCTGCTATGTTAACATTATGGGTAACCCATTCAAGTGACACATTAAATGTGAAACACACAAACTTTATAAATTTGGATACATATTTTTATTCAACTCCAGTTCATGTAGGATCATTTAAAAAGTTGGCTAAGGGGGCACGGTGGCGCCTGCAGTAACTTCTTTGTCTCTTCTGGGCAGCCAATCACGGTCCTGCATTCACTGCTTGTGGTCCTTAATTCTCTGCTTGGGCGGCGAATCGCGGTCCTCCATTCACTGCTCGGGCGACCAATCACGGTCCTGCATTCACTGCTTGAGCAGCGGCCAATCACGGTCCTGGATTTACTGTTTCACTGACCAGTTAAATCTTTCCCCCAACTCCCGGACCCGCCCCCGTCATTCACTGCTTGAGCAGCGGCCAATCACGGTCCTGGATTTACTGTTTCACTGACCAGTCAAATCTTTCCCCCAACTTTCAAACCCCATTCCTAGATGAGGAAGAAGGAGGAGCCCTGAGGAAACAGCAAAGATTACAGCATGGATTAAATAAGAATAAAGATTGATTTGATTGATTTTTACACTTTGTCAGCTTGTTCTTTTGTCATTCAATGGTATGTCATGATCTAGTAATTGTATTTGTATTCTATTAGAGAACAGCAAAAAACGATCATGTATGAGTTTATAGCCCTGAAACATGACTGTCATATCGTGACCGTCATGGATGAACTTCAAACTGGTAATTAAACTTTCTCCCTTTTTGGTCCGTACATCTACATAAACGTTCATATTCCAAATATAAAGTGCTTACCCCATGGCTACGGATTTTACAATTATGTACGTTTCCTCAGAAGTACCCGAATATTCTGAATTGTTAAATAAAAAGCATTTTAATCCGATTGGTGGCCATTTCCCCCGTATTTTCTTATGCTTTCAACTACGTGACCCTATCGGCTGGGAGGTGTATTGCACTCTGGTACATTATAACTCTATGAGAAAATGGCCGCCGATCGGATATTTTAATCCGATCGGTGGCTCTTTATTGAACAATACGGAAAATACGGGTACTTATTGAGGGCCCGTACATAATTGTAACATGTGTGGCCATGAGCTAAGCACTTTATTTTTGAAATCTGAACGTTTATATAGATGTATGGAGCAAAAAGGGAGAAAGTGCAAACACCAGGTTGAAGTTCATCCATGACCGTAACAGACGACCGTCATATGATCCATGGCTGGCATTTGTTTTCCAAGTATTTCCAATGTTCAGTACTTTTACTTCTACTCCACTAAATCTGATCTCAGAGGCAAATATTATACTTGTACTCCACTACAATTATTTGAAAACTTCAGTTAAGTTGTAGATTTGGATTATTAATACAGAACACACATTAACCACTTCAGCCCTATATACATTTCAGCCATTTGAAAATAGCAGATCTACAAGCTCACAATGATGTAGGCCAGGGGTCTTCAACAGGGGGTCCGGGAATCCTAGGGGGTCCTCAGAGCTACTATAGGGGGTCCGCCAAATCTTTGTGTGATAGGATTTGGTTTTTTTTAACATTAACCAATTGAACCCTAGAATTCCTTTTCTGAGGGGAACATTTGCCCAAAATAGCAGATCTACAAGCTCTCAACGCCTTGCAGCGCTAGGCTATAGGTGTAGAGGGAAAAAAGAGCAGACTAAGTAAAAAAAAAACTTTAATCTGAAACACTGGTTTATTCAATATAGAGTATAGGGGGTCCCTGCTTCATCTCTCTCTCAGCTATGGGGTCCTTGGCCTTAAAACGTTGACGACCCCCTCATGTAGGCTATTTATCACTACATAACTAAAAGAGTTTATGAGTGAGGGGAAACAAGAGTTTGTCATAGTATCAACATTATATTAGGGTTACTAGAGCAGGGGTCTTCATAAGGGGGTCCTGGACCCCTAGGGGTCCTCATAGTTACTACAGTACAGGGGGTCCACCAAATCTATTTGAGATTTTCTCTCTCTTTTGTTGAATTTTTTTCACGACCACCATCCGGGGGGAACGTTCACTGAAAATAGCCGATCTACAAGCTGACAACGCGTCATGCTGCGATCAGCTGTTTGTGGTAGGCTACAGTGCCTCCCCGAATCCACAGACAGCCAATCTGCGTCCCAAGAGAAACCACGCTGCTGCTAGAGTAAACAACAACAGAGCCCATCCCCCAATACCTGAGTGTACTCCATAGAGTTATAATATATCAGTCTAGGCCTACTGTACAGCCATCCACATCACCTCCCCCCACAGGAACTCGGCAAGATCTTTTTTTCATCAACGTATTTCCTTCATCAAGCCAGAAAACCGTGAGTGGAATCTATATTCTTATTGTTGATTGATTGATTAGCACTTTATTAGAAGTTTGCAGAAAAAAGCACATGAAAGTACAGTTCAATACAAGGTCAGCTAAGAGGATTTAAAACTCAAGAAAGCAATGGCTTGTTTCCATTGGGGGCCTCTGTAGGTCTACTCAATTCATAGATCTGTTGTCCGATGTGCTTACGTTTTTGGCCAATTATTATCAACTCGAAGTTTTAATATGGTAAACAAATGTTCGGTTGTAATGTTACTCAAGAACTAATGGTATCTTAAGGGTTAGGGTATGTATCAGGATATCACCCGATGTGATTAGTTAGCTCTGGTCCATAGCTTTAGAAGGAGTTCTCCTTAACGCTATGTTACTTTCGATCTGTTGCCTGCACACCCGCAGTTGCTCAGGCTGTGCAGCCTCTCGTCTGTAGTAAAAATAAAGAATACTCTTTCACTATTCACCAAAACAAAGACGGGTTTAATTTGTTAAAAGCCTACTTTCCTTAGTGGGAACACTCGGAGCCCCCACCTCACGTCTTTAACACACTTTTTAGCCAGGAAAGAAAATATTTCACCGGAAGGAAAAACAAGTTTTAGTTACTCCACTGCGCCCCCTACAGATATGATTAATGGAACCTTTCTATTGACCAGATTTTCCATCCGGTTAAATATTTTATTTTCTGGACAAAAAGTGTATTTTAGACATGAGGTGGGGGGGTCCGAGTGTTCCCACTAAGGAAAGTAGCCTTTCCACATTTTAAAACCGTATTTGTTTTGGTGAGTAGCGAAAGTGTATTCTTTATTTTTTACTAAAGTGGAGAGTCTGCGCTACCGTCAGTATGTGGACTGGTCAATGCCTGAAAAGTCGCATAGCGTTAAGGAGAACTCCTTCTAACGCTATGGACCAGAGTCGTTGCCTACATGAATTCACTGTGTTGTAGGTATATCATAAAGTTTAATGGCCACGATAACCATTAACATAAAACTAACGTTGTAGCCTATGATATCGTGACTGTTTAAGCTTTGTTCTACCAGGAGTCCTGTGTGTTAATAAACATGAAGCCCACTTTAATTGATCTCCGCTGATCTTTTATAACGTAATGTTGTACATCATTATTAGTAATTATTTATTAGTATTACAGCCATGTAATAAAACCGGATACAGGATAGGTGAGCACTAGGACATCTGGGCACCTAAAATTGTCTTTGTCCAAAATGTTCTAAACAAATAATTTATGGCCCAAAATGACTGGATCAACAGGTTTTGTAGCAATTGTAGAAATATTAGACATTTACACCTTTGCCGAATGCTTAAGCATGTTCTAATCATGTACATTTTACTTTACTTAAAAACATTTTCCAAATATATATATATGTTTTTAACATTTTGGACAAAATAGCCCATTTTACATCAAGGTGGACTAGAAGTCCCTAGTGCCCACCTATCCTGTTGCCATAAAGGGTAATCTGTCAACCGCCCCCTCCCCTACTGTATCATGACTGAATTTGCATGGGGAGTAACAAGACACAGATTTCAGTTTATTTTATTTTTGTAGTCCAGTATAGCAGAAGACAAAGGCTTAACAGTTAAGTTAAATGCAATGCAATTCTTAGTTTGATAGCCAGATCTGATCACCTTTCAATGCACTGGCAGAGATTATTGCCTTTTACACAGGCTCCATCAATGCAGCATACTGAGGTAGAATGTAAGAAGGGAGAATTATGTTAAAGTGCAGTAAAGAGTTAATACCAAGCATATTCTAACTGTTGGTTTGTTTGTATTTGATGTTTTCTTCAAGCATGCAGGATGGATCCTAAATTCAGGAAGGAGCCGGATGGCACTCCGTGTCTCTCAGACTCATGGAGAGCCACACAAGTCAAAAGAGAGAAAAGGCCATGGGTCCGAAGTATGTCACCAAAACGAGTGAGGCAGGCTGCGCAGGATGCTGTTGTGCACCTTGGTGGGGACACCAATAGCAAAAATGATGTCCTGGGGCAATACGTGCTGACATTTGGATGCTATGTTGGCGAAACTTTTAAATGGTTGGCTGAGAACGCGCTGGCCTATGCTGCGTTCATAACCAATGATGTACGACTAGAGGAGTCAGGCCAAAAAAAGAAAAGAAATGAAAACAACCCTAATAAGCAGGCCAACCAACGTGCACTCAACAAGTACATCAACTCTTATGCTGAGGGCCGTTGGGCCATTGAGGAGAAGAGGAAAGAAATTGAATTGAAGAAAAATAAGACCTCCTCCCAATCTACCACTGGCGATGTCTTCACTTCCACACAACCTCACACAGCCTCCTCACAACTCTCAAGCTCCTCACAAGCGGCAACTCAAGCGGCCATATCCTCATCCTCACGACAAGCCTCAGTGCCCGCAGCTTCACTGCGTTTATTGCTGACAGGGAGCAGATCAATTCAAAGCATTGACAAGTCTGTGAAGAAGCTGTGTTCGCAGCCAAAGTTTAAACCTTGTAAGTTCACAACTAAACATTGCTTTTATTTAACATTGAGTACTTTTTCTCATGGTCTCCCCACACTCATTTCATGTGTATCCTGTGTAGTCCTTGCTTGTGAATTATATACTGTTTTGTCATCCTTTTTAAGCTGTTCCTACCAAGTCCACTGCAAGATCCGCCACAGTCGTAGGGGATGACATTTCTGACAGCGAGATGCTATCGGTCGATGAGGCAGGCATTATAGCACGTATGTTTTTTATGAAATCACTCACACACTCTTTCTGTCTCTGTATGGAGGAGTTGTAGATGTTTTCATATTGTTCATGTATTTTGATATTCTTTTTCAGCTGTTCCTGCTACATCCTCAACCACTGTTCCAGCCCCTCAGCAGACGGGGTCAAACTCAGCAAGTATGACTGACACACACGCACGCACGCACGCACGCACGCACTCACTCACTCACTCACTCACTCACTCACTCACTCACTCACTCACTCACTCACTCACTCACTCACTCACACACACACACACACACACACACACACACACACACACACACACACACAGACACACACACACACAGACACAGACACAGACACAGACACAGACACACACACACACACACACACACACACACACACACACACACACACACACACACACACAATTCATTCAATTCAATGGGCTTTATTGGCATATTCTTTTTCAGCTGTAACTGCTGCATCCTCAACCAGTGTTCCAGCCCCTCAGCAGACGCGGTCAATCACAGCAAGTATGTATTTATATCAATACCCATCTATCCCCCTCTCTCTTTCTCTCGCAGACTCTCATTTCTGTTATGTTATTTCTTATGATTTTATTAAAGCTACATATATCCTCATAATCATGAATGTGATTTGAATTTAACAAACATGTGAACATATTTATTTGGACAAGTTTGTAATAGCAGTCACTCAAGATATTAGATATTAGTCAAAATGATATGTTTACCCACTACACACCAACACGTTGTTTCCTGATGAACAATAACCTGACAATAACAATGTTGTGGATGTCTATTCTCTTTGAAATATAGACTGTTTATGTTTATGTCTTCTCTCATTCTCTATTCCTCTTATCTGTTTCGTAGAGAGCGGAATTTGCCTTTATGCTGGTTGGAAACCCGCCCTGCCTGAGTGTGACCAGCATTGGATCTCCAAGGCCCTGTTCCGTTGGACCAAAAAAACCAAAGCAACTATCGACGATGACAAGTTGGACAGGCTGTGGTATTACCCACCTCTGGCTCAGGGCAGAAAATCCAGTACGATCCCTGTATTAGAGGGGTACTTTGGACACCGCCTGTTGCTCTGGATGCCCAAGAAGCTGTGGGGAGTGACGCTGCTCTGTCCACATTCAGGCTGTGGGTCAGAGCTTCAAGGTGCTGGCATGCATCAGAGGATCAGGCAGGTGGTAGGTGTGAGTGACTGCTACTACATGGGATCTGAATATCTGATCTGTAGGGCCTGCGATAGAAAGGTCATCGCCTGGAGCCACACAGTTGTCTCCCAGCTCGACATTGGCCACAGAGTCCTGTTCCCATGCCTCCTGACATACAGGCTAGGGTGCGACATCCAGGTTGTGCGCATGATGCGTCAGCGAGGCCTGGGAAACAGCAGCAGCCAGCTTCAGAGGCAGTTGGAGGAGCAGCATGCTGAGTCCTGGCTTGGCAAACAGATTCAATTCCTCACGGACTACAAAGGAGTTAGCCGTGCAGTTAGCCAACAGCTCATTCACGTCCCATGTCCACAGTTGCCAGCTATGCCTGTAGTGCCAAAACATCGCTGGCTGATGCAGGTCTATGCACAGGATGTCCTCGGCAGGCTGGATGAAGTGAAGGCCTCCATCACCTCACTCTTTGGCCGGGTCCTCAAAATGGACTCAACAAAGAAGATTGTCAAAAAGCTGGCAGGCCAGGCTGCAGGTACAGCTTCTTGGGCCACTAACGTCGGCAATGAGCATGGGCAGGTCATTATGTCTGTGCTGACATCAAAAGAGGGCTGGGGTCTGATGAAGATGGCAGAGGGTCTTGTGAGGCGGTATACGGATGCTGGGATGCCACCCCCAGAGATCCTATATGTGGACCGTGACTGCTGTGGCAACTCTCACCTCCTCAAGCTCTTTAGGAACTGGCCAGGCATGAAGATCCGGTTGGATGTATGGCACTTCATGAGGAGGATTGCCACTGCATGCTTCACAGAGTCTCATCCTCTCTACAGGAGCTTCATGGCCCGGCTCAGCCACTGCATCTTTGAGTGGGATGCGACTGACTTGGACCGACTCAAGAAAGCCAAACGTGCAGAGCTTGAAGCAGCCCACCAGCATCCCACAGAAGCTGACGTGACACGCCACATCACCAGATCAGAGATGCAACTTCACTGCAGAAGGGCTGTCCGGAAACCCACGGAGATGGAGACCATGCTGAAGCAGTGCATCGATGCATATGATGGAGAGAGGGGTCACAACACCCTCGGTCAACCTCTCATCAACACCCAGAGGATGAAGCTTGCCTTTGAGACCCAGCGCAAGCACCTCCCCTGCCTACAGGACCCATTAGATTTCCAACTGTACACACAGACTGGAACACTGAAGAAAGGTGGGCATGTTCTTCCCAAATACCGGTGTGCCAGAGGCTCAACTTCCCTGGAGAGTTTTCATCTGCACATGAACCGATTCATCCCAGGTGAAAGAGGCACACATTAACAGTTCTCGTTCACACTTAAAACTACAACTGTGAAGACAACAAAAATAGATTAATGAATTAATTAAAAAAAAATATTTTAAATATAAGTAAATGTGTTCACACTGTAATGTTATAACATAATTGTAATACTTGCTATATTAAGATTACCAGAAGGAATCACATTGCAAATACTATTTTTCAGGAACCTTGGCAAGTGACACCTTTTTCCAGGCCTATCTGCTTGATGGTCTCGCCCGGTGGAATGAGGACAGGTCCATGGCTGCAGAGAGGATGGAAGGGCCACACTCCTATAGCGGCCTCCTTCGGTATGCTGCCAACCAGCTATCAGTGGAGGTGCTAGGAAAAAAACTGGTGGAGTACACGGCCCCACGGATATACACCGGTATGTAGTTACTTATGATTTTGATATGTTTTTAGCCAGGTGCATAATTATTCCTGTCAGTGACATGCTTTTTTGGTCATTTCAGGAGAGCTTATAGGGATTGAATATCTGTTTGACCAAACTGGTGACGTGATGGAGGACTACAAGTTGTTCCTCACAACGCTGGAGACACAGGACGTTTCAGAGAGCCTTACAGTTGCCTGGGGTGATCCCGGGTCATTGGACATGGATGATGTTGCCTCCCTGGACACAATATACACTCCACAGTCCACTCCATCAGCTGCTAGCAGCACCATCACTCCACCTACAGTCACAGCACTGCCTGAGGAAGCTACTACTGTTGCCACTCTGCAGAGTGGTATGTTTATATTTCATTGTTAAAAGTGCCAGTAATTGAGAGTTGTATTTTGATTAAAACATAAATAATCTATATTACCCCCCCCCCCCCCCTCTCTAATTTGTTCTTAGCTCCCCAGCAAGACACCGCCAGCTTGACTGTTACAGAACCTGATGCCCGCCTGATTCTGCAGCAACCCTCCGCTCCGAGCCAGAGCCTTCAGACCTCCAGAGATGCAACACTGCTCTCCACTCAAGGTCAGGGGTCAAAACATGAACAAAGAACTCACACTCACACTACACTTCTGTTCGTGTAAATTTGTCTTGTGTGGAGCCCATAGCAGTATAACGTTAACATGATATTTTCATGAATGTCCTATCTCTCAGCTGCCCAGCAAGACACAGCCAACGAACAGCAATCAACAGAATCAGCCTCCGCCAGTCATGATGTAGGTTTATTTTATTTTGAATGGTTAAACTTCATTCAAGTTGTAACTGTAGTAACTTATTAAATAGATGCATACAATTTTCACAACTCTATTTTGTTTAATGTAGGACTCTGTTGGACCTGACAATATTGAGGGCTTCCAAGCAGTCCAGAACTTTGCAGGACTCTTACTCCAGTTAAAAGACAACGATGCCCTGTCCAGAGAGGAGGTGGACAAAGTCTGTAGCCTATGGGAGTGTTTGTCAGAATATGACAAAAAAGGTGCAAAGTTCGACCGACGTTTCCCAGATACACTCAGAGGGACTTTCAGGGCCACAAAAGGAGTGGTTACGCCTGGTGTGGAGTATACAAAACGGTACGTGCTATATTTTGTTGAGCAAGCATGAAATATTGTATGCTATTATATAATTTCTCGTACTAACACTAATGCTGCCCAATACCTTTTCAGGTCTTTTGCAGGACCGGGCACACCAGCGGCGTCACCTACATGCACTCGGTACTGTGAGGCACTTTGGGTCAAAATATGTGAGGAGTTCAGTGTAGACAGGCGTGAGGGTGGAAAAAGAATGTCGCATTGGAAGTTGGCACACAGAGCATACACACGCATCCGGGAGCTCATTACAGACAATCACGAGGTGAAGCAGAGAACCTCTGTCCAGCTCCCGTCGATGAATACCAAAACCGTTGCTACTTGGTGAGTTGATAAACGCTTAACCTAGTGAGGCAACAAATTACTTTCGGTGCTATTTTCTGTGTACATATATAAATCACTGTGTTTATTCACATATCAGACAGTGTGGGGGAAGGACATGATAAAAGACGAGTGACTTACATATTACACTTGCGTTACACAAAAGATGATACTTGCAATATTTTCAGGTACAACCAGCGACAAGATAGACTGGATAGGAGTGTGCTGGAGCAAGGCATCCCTAGGGCAACAAACCCAGTTGTGAGCCCAGAGAGCCTGCCTCCTGCAGTTCAGAGGAAAGACAGACCCTGTATGCCGACCAGTGCTGTGGAAAAAACGCATGTGTTTACTCTCCCCCCTGACACCGCAGGGACAGCCCTGGGAAAAAAAAGAAAGAGGTCAGTGGCTCCAAGCGCCAGTGTTGGGCCACCTTTCCTTGCAACCCTTGAGGACACTCTCCCAGCATCCACACCAGCACCTCAACCAAATGTGCTAAGACCTCTGCTTCCGGCACTACAAACTATATTGCTCACTCCCCAACCTGCACTACGATCTCTCTTGCCCCCAGCATCCACACCAGCTGACCAACCTCATGTGCTGCGACCGCGTCTACTACTCCCGGCACTACGACCTCTCTTGCCCCCAGCATCCACACAAGCTGTCCAACCTCATGTGCTGCGACCGCGTCTACTCCTCCCGGCACTACGACCTCTCTTGCCTGCTCCCCAACCTCTCCTCTATGCCCCCCAGTTTCTGGCTCCGGTAGCTGTTCCAAGACCTGCAGCTTCCACAACATATGTGCCACATACCATATTAGATGTTCCACAAGCTCTCCTCTCTGCCACCCAACCTCCGGTTCCGCTCCTCCCTGCCACCCGATCTACGGTTTCTCTCCTCTCTGCCTCACAACCTGCCTTCCAACCTCTGCTTCCTGTGGCTTCTTCCCAACCTCTGCTTCCTGTAACTTCCACAAAAGATGTGCCTCACAGCACCCTGCGCTACCGTAAGAGGAAGTTAGAGGAGGAAGCGAGTGGCAGAAAGAGGAGGCAGTATACCAAGAGGACTGACACCATCACCTGCAAGCAGTGTCAGAAGGAGAGGGACCCTGCAACCCACAATAAATACTTTGGCAATTGGTACTGCCAGGCCACAGCCACCACAACTCTGACTGAGTGGAAGGCTGAACAAGCAGCCAAAGGGTATGGGAAAAAAAAAGGACTATGATCGGATCCCACCGGCCAAATAGAGGGGTTACTTTATATTACTTTGTATTTTATGTTATATAATATAATGCATATGCATATTGTTGTGAGGCAGAAATCCCTCATCTAAATTAACGCCCTACTTGATCATACTACAGTGTTACACAAAAGCAAGATCCAAAAGCTCTAAAGCTTGTAGATCAGCTACTTTTGCTATTTTAGAATTTTGACAAGAGATAATATTTTTTATACATGCTAAATTGCTGCTATACGAAAACGTATTGTTACTGTTTATTTCATTTTTAATAATGTCACTGACATCGCAAGGTGTACAGTATATAATTTGTACTTTTACTATTTACAAGCTAAAAAAGCACAATACAAGCTAAAAAGCACATGCTAAAATTTAAAAGAAGAGTATTATAAGTAAAACTACCTCAAAATGTAGAGTTGTATTTTATGTTATATTGTTGCTGTCAGGAAGAAATCTCATCAAAATTAACACCCTACTTGATCATACTACAGTGTTACACAAAAGCTTGTAGCTCTGCTACTTTTGCTACTTTAGAATTTGTATCCTTAAAAGTAACAGTTTTGGACATAATGAGGTTTCTACCTGACAGACAATATATTTTGTACATGCAAAATTGCTGCTATACCAAAACGTATTGTTACTGCACTGTTTATTATTTTCATTTTCATTTGTAATAAAATGTCACTGACATCACAAGGTATTCTTCATTTTATGTATGGTCCAGTATATTATTAATTCATATCTGTCACTGTATTCCGGTGTGGCAAGGCAGCCTGCTGTAAGTCTTAAACAAAATAGATGTTGCATGTATAAAATATAAAAAACATTTATCCCTAACCCTCAACAGTGGCTCAGTGGGTGACCGTCATGGATTAACTTCAACCTGGTGTTTGCACTTTCTCCATTTTTTTATCCTTTCAGATTTCAAATATAAAGTGCTCACCCCAAGGCCACGGATGTTGCAATTATGGACGTTTCCTCAAAAGTACCCGTATATTCCGTATTGTTCAATAAAAAGCATTTGAATCCGATTGGTGGCCATTTTTCTCCACGAGCTTTCAACTTCGCGACCCTATCGGTATGAAGGTGAATTGCACTCTGATACCTTATAACTCTATGAGAAAATGGCCACCAATCGGATTAAAATGCTTTTCATTGAACAATACGGAAGATACAGGTACTTCTGAGGGCCCGAATATAATTCTAACATCCATGGCCAGCCCTTTACAATATGAACGTTTATGTAGATGAATGAAGCAGTAGGGAAACACCTGGTTGAAGTTCGTCCATGACGGTAACTGAGCTTGCGAAATGAGATTTCCGGAGGGAGTTGGGGTTTACAAGGCTAAGCGAAGACATGGCTAGCATGCAGAGTAAGACCGCTGGCTCATTTGCATATCACGCGTATGCAAATTAGCCATGTGGTCTCACAGCCAGGGGCTCACAATGAGCTTGTAGATTAGCTATTTTCAAAGGATTTGTTAAACATTTGAAAACTTGAAATGGGACATTCTGCATAATGAGTGCTTTTACTTTTGGTACTTTAAGTACATTTTGATGCCGATACTTTTACTCAAGTATATTTTGAATTCCGGACATTTACTTGTAAAAGAGTATTTCTGTATTGCGGTATTGATACTTTTACTTAAGTAAAAAGTTTGAGTACTTTTTCCACCACTGATTACTAGCAATAAGCAATAACTTGGATAACAATGACACGATTGCAAAATGTCGGCTATTTATTACCTACATAACTAAACGAGTTTAAGGAGTTATAGGGGTAACAAGAGTTCGTCATAGTGGCAACATTATATTAAGCAAAATATAATGTATAGGCTACCTATATAGTCACTTAGACAGGCAAGACAGATGTTCACAAAATAAATTGCTGTCTGCATGATGTAAAAACGGGGGTCCACAGCATCCCTATTTTTGGGGGGGGTAGCCTACATTCACCAAAAATAGCAGATGTACAAGCTGACAATGCGTCATGCTGCAACAGCTTGTAGATCTGCTATTTTTGGTTAAGAAGTTTGGTGGTGTAAAAAAACAAGTACAGAGCCAAATGTCTAATTATAATGCTTTAATCTCAACGTCAATTTTAATGTTTTCCGAATGAGAAATACAAATAGCTACTATAAGCACATCATGCTGCTATACCCCTGGCTGTAAGCATTTATTGCTCAACTAACAGAGTTTGGGTAGAGTTAGGGAAAGCGTTCTCAATCACACTCTACAATTTTATTACACTTCTTCTTCTTATCACATATAGCCAAAATATAATGTAGGCTATACACTTAATAGAAAATTGGACAATGTTTAGCTGTTTGTCGGAAAGAAACCATGCAGGACCATTAAGTCAGACAGTAAAAGCTCTCGTTCAGTCTGGTTTGATCAGGTTAATGTTAATGTTACATTATCGGCTGCCTACAAGCATCATTGAACTCGTGGCTCTATGTGCCCTCGGTGGCTCGCGGTAATTATTAATGCTTTGATCATCTCATCAATTGTAAGTCTAGAATGACAGATGCAATAAATACAAGAGTATGTTACGTTATAAGTACAGGATATGCTACAAGCAAGCAGAGCCACAGTTGAACAAAGTTGGCTCGGGCAGGATTCGATCCCGTCCTCCCGGTGCGTGTGCTTTTCTGTGATTGGCCGAACGTTCAATTTCTAGCGCTCCGACCTCGACAATTAGGCGATATCTTTGGCGCAGTCGGTAGCGCTGTCGCCTCACAGCTAGAAGGTCCTGGGTTCGATTCCCGCCGGGGACGCTGTGGGCGCTGGGGGCGTGTCTTCTCCTCCGCGAACCAGCGCCCATACCCTAGGTGGGGTTGGCGAAAGGGCCTACTCTGTGTGGAGTTTGCATGTTCTCCCCGTGTCTCCTAGGGTAGTTAATACCCTCACAAAAACATGTAGTAATCCTGGTCACTATACTGCCTCCCCCTGGTCAGCCGGGGCGCCTGATGGAAGGGAACTGGTTGGAATAATGTGTTCCTTCCACGCGCTACGTCCAACCAGGGAAACTCCCCCCTGTCAGGTGACAAGAAGGTCAGTTGGCTCTCATGCATTGAAGGAGGCATGAGCTCGGCCCTGGCCTCCCTAGGCTGGTGGGGGGAGTGTAGTGCCCAGGATCACTTAGCAAATTGGCACCGGGTGAAAAAAAGAGTTACAAAATCGCGGGATAAAAATTATAGAAAAAAATAAATAAAAAGTTGGCTAAGTCTCATATTAATCTCATAGAGAATGCATCGACAGCTGCAGTACATCGTTCTAACGGACCTTGTGTGGGTGCACTGTCTCAATAGTGGGCGTGAAATCTGTAGTCCCTGTGTGGCTCAAGGGTGTGGCTCTGCAGGTAATCAGTGTGTAAGAGAAACGAGCGGCCAGGTCTATGAAAACAAGCCCCCAAAAAAAGTGACTAGGCTAAGTTTTACCACTTTACATGAGCTATTTGAAAAAAGCAGATCTACAAGCTAACAACACGTCGCATCGCGACATGTTGTGAGCTTGTAGATCTGGTGTTTTCAAATAACATTGGGGGGAAAAGTGAGATTTTTTGAATATTTTGGAAACATGTTAACAACTAAAATCTTGTATGGGGGTCCCTGGCACAAAATATTTTCAGATAGGGATCCACGGACAAATACATATTAATCTGGGGGTCCTTGACATGAAAAAAAGCCAAAATAAGCAACTACACTTAAGAATCAAGCCCAAAGTCACTTATTATAAGCAGACATGGCAACATTGGTTGCTGGCTCCGCACCCCGCTGTAGTAGTATCGGCCAAGGTATGGACATAAGAAAGCTAATTAAAATGATTTTCGGTTGTCATAACCAAATGGACCCCTTGGCTCATCTTCTCCCACCCCCCCCCTTTTCATCCAGAGGGAACACAGATTCCCTGAGGATACAACAGGCTTTGAGATAAGGAGAGACCTTTATTGCTCACTTGAATGTCTGCAAAGACACACTTCCTAGTTGGTTCTCTCTCTCCCTCGCTCTCTGTCCTGAACCTTCAAGATAAGGATGTAACCTGCAACTTTTATGACCTGGAAGAATGTCTTGGCAAGCGCTCACAATATCATACACACAGACCCACGGAACACACAAGTATCAGTGAGCAAAAGAAATGTGAATAAACTGATTACGTGTTATGTTCTGTGACGTTAAAATATATATAATTATTGTCCTGTATTGTGACCACAACAATAATATGTACTTTGGTGTTTTAAAGGGATGCTTTCCTTGTTAATTACACTTTGATGCTTATCCTGCTTTCTATTTGACGTAAAGCCTTCACGTCTAGTACCTAGACAATTCTAAATTCATCGTGATTTCCAATATCCGGCCGAATGTAGTAGTAGAAGGTCCCCAAGAAAGTTAGCAGAGAAATGTAGTTTTCATACTGTAATAAGGGAAGTGGCCACCCGCACAGCTGCCTCTAACACGCCCCCCCAATGGGCCAAGAAGGATGGAGACTCCTCCTTCTAACTATAAGAAGCACTGGTCAGCCAGTTCTCACTCTCTTCCTGCTTCTCATCTCTGCTACTCCTCAACCCAGCCTGACTTGATCCCAAAGGCCCAGGGGGGGGGGAGAAAGGGTGAGGGCCGCAGCGCCCGGACACTCTGGCTCTCCCACCACCCCTGGCAGACATTGACCGCTCACTGGACTCTGGAAAAAAGACTGTCACAAAAGGACTCCCAGGTCGTATGACTCTGAACATGACATTATGGCAAATAATTGACGATAGGCTGTGTGTATGTGTCGGTCTCTTTCTTCCTAAAGGGCCCCATGATAGGTCAGTTTTCCAGGCAGCGTGGTAGTTAATTTCTGTTCAATTCTTTCCTCTCCCACACGATATCCTATGTTACACTTTATCTACTAAACTTAAGCCCTCATTTCAGTGGGTGAACTAATACTTTGCTTTTGGTTCTAAGTTATCTAACTGGTCCTCTAGTTGACATATATTGATGGAGAAGGTGTTACATACCGGCCTCTCTCAAAATATGATCTACAATAGGTCTAAGTCATGACCTTTGATGACAGCACCAGCCTGTCATTAAACGTTGAATGAAAGAACACATAGATCACTTAGTTATGACGTACAAGGAAATGCATTGGCATTTTGGATCAATTTTGTGTAGTTATTTACCTTAATAAATTTGGAGACTACGGTTATTAAGAAGGCGTGTGTCATTTCTTATTTCTCTGTTTACAGTAATACTATTGGGATATTTATTGCAAGTCTGACAAGAATTCACGTTACTATTACAGTGACGTAAGTTTCAATATATTATATATATTGTAATAATTCATAAATGATATTTATATGATTTATGGATTATTACGTCCTGTACCATGCTGAAGTTACGACCAGTAAGTAGGCATATTTGCTACAGGTGGTGCCCCGCGGTTCGGCAGACTCTTATCCCAATACTGTAAACACTGAGATATCAAAAATAATATTTTTGAAAAAAAAAAAAAAAAAAAAAAAAAAAAATCATATTTTTTTTTTTCTCGGGTAAAAATAACAATAATAATAGGCCAATTATTGTTGTTGTTTTCTTTTTTTTCGTAATCAAGTTTAGTGAATTAAGTTGATCATAACTATATCTGTGCTGAAACAATCCGGTCTGCTGTCCCCAGTAGACGGACGGCTGAGTTGAGTAGCATTTAGCAGAAGTAAGAGCCTCAAGATTCCTAAGAACTGTTTTTAAGCAGTTGTTGGAAATATTGAGTTAAACCGCATGCTGATAACATCTGTGTGCAAGTTGATCCGCCCTTTTAAAACTGACGTCACCCACGTTTCGGCAGGAGCGAATGCGAGACACAGTAAAAAGAGTTTTTGTCTCCCCCGGGAAACAAATTAAGTTTTGCTTAAATGTGGGTTCAGCACTCTGAAGGTTGTTCAAACTTTTCTAAACTAGCTACTTAGATAATGAGATCCCTTCTAATCCTGACAAATTTGGTAATGGTTTCTAAGCATAACCAAGTGCGAAATTAGGTCTAAACTGAACTGAGTTAATAAACCAGTAAGCGGGTTTTTTAGCTCTAGTAGACCTCTCAAGCTGTTTAATACAGTCTAAAGGGAAGGGGAAATTCGAGTGAATCATTATGATAATGCTTACTTATCACTTGGAATCCCAAATATAGCTTACAGATCAGACTGAGTTAATAAACCATAAGCGGGTTTTTTAGCTCTAGTACACCTCTCAAGCTGTTTAATACAGTCTTAAGGGACGGGGAAATTCGAGTGAATCATTATGATAATGCTTAATGCTCACTGGGAATCCCAAATATAGCTTACAGACCAGAAGGAAAAATAAAAAATAATTAGTTGCTTTATTTTCCCAACTGGCCCGTGATTTCATCTTGACTGGCTGACCAAGTCTACAGGGTGAAATCTCAGTCACATGGGCTCCAATAAGACACCTACTCATTTCCAAACAATTCAAGACAAAGAGTAAACAGCCCTCTTGAATTTTATGGACTAATAGGTAAAGCCCACTGTGATTTAAGCACTTTGGACGGTGAGTGAAGCCCCTACCTTTAATCTGAGGGAATGAAAAGGCTTCCTTCCTCATGAGATGTTGTCCCTCAAAGTGCATTTGTGTAGCAATTACAGGCTACTATTTCCGGAGGTAGGGGGTGTTTGTGTCCCATTCAAAATACCTCTGATGTTTTTCTAACTGAATGCAAAATGGCATCTCCTATGTGAGTAGCAAGAAATGGTGCAAGACCAGCTTGCGAAACTAAAACAGAGTACCAGTCATCAGTCATCCGGGGGGGGGGAAGTTTTACAACTTCATGTGAGTGCTCTGCCACTCAGCTCTGTAGCAAACCCAAATGTTTATTCAGGCGTGGAAATGAATGACAAGAAACCACCCCTCCTCCTTCCCTGCTTGTGTTTGACATAAGCATGTCTGTTGAATGTCGTGATACTGTGATACTTGTGGCGTAGAGTACTAGGACTGAGACAATCAGTACCGATCAGCTTAAATGTTGTTGACTTACTCCTAAATTGAAGACAAGCATAGGAACTTTGATCATTTATTGAATAAAAGTTTCAAGATGGTTGTAGCCAATCTATTCCCGCAGACAAAACTTCTATTCGAGTTCCCATTTGATCTCAATCAATCTCAGCCTCTGATCCCCAACACAGCTGAGTTAGTAAACGTTGATCAGGACAATCTTTAATTTATACTAGCCTACGGTGGCTACATGGCTTTCAAATGAGCCCAAAATTCTGAAATGAATGACATGCAACTACTGGGTGCGATTGTTTGATTATTCCAAATTTTACCTTTGAGTTAATTTAATTTGATTTTGAATTCATGGTCGTTATTCTGTCGATCTAAAGCCATGATTCGTTAATTGTTAAGAGAACAACTACATACGATGGTTTAATTATGACAAAGTTCTGACTTAATCGAATTGAGTTTCAACGTGAAGTCATCATTTTATGGGGTTAATTCAAAAATGTGTAGATTTTAAACAATTACATGCTAAATTGCTGTTAACATTTTTAACTTTTCGAATAAGGATTCAAATTGTAATGTACTTTAAGTTCTCTAATTTTTATCCTGATGATTTCAAAGTTGTATTCGTCTATTTAGGAAACAATCTTAGGCTATTAAATGATGAGAGTCTGTTGCCAGACGATTAAAACTAGAGGTTACGTATGTGGCCCCAGTTTCTTATCTTCAAAGTAATGTACTTGCATATGGGATAACATATGTAAGTGTATTATGAAGAGGAGACAGAATAACTGGAGGATATATATGTAAGCCCAGTTTTCTTATCTTCGAAGTATTATACTTGCATATGTTATCCCATATGGTAGGTATATTACAAAGAAGAGACAGAATAACTATAAGTACCGGATGTAACCCGGGAGAAATTACAGGCCCTATCATTTTTAAAAAATGTAGGTGACCACTGCTAATTTCACCATGATTTGATGGGAGCCTAAGTATAATTGGTTTAATGTTTCCACCTTAATTCAAATTAAGGACTAAACAATGTTATAGGTCAAACCTTGCCCAAGTCCTGATCAAAATGTGGAGTCGAGATAGAAACTATTTAAAAGTCAGAAGGCAAGGAACGGACAATTGATTTAGAGTAACGCTTGCACTCACGTGTGGTGTTGATTAAATCTGTAGAGTTTTAACACTAATAGTGCTTGTCTGGACTTTTGGAGTAAGCTCGAACATTTTGCCTTTTTCCCTAAGAAACCACGTTTCTCTGAGATTACCATTCTTAACTAGGCCCATAGTCCTAAATTTGTATGAGATGTAGTTCCATGCTGTTGTTTTGGTTATTCCGGGTCTCTGATTCTCTGGGAAGATGAGAGTGAAATTGCATTCCACTTCAACCCTGTTTACTACCAGTTAAATGAGAAAACAATGTCACTGCACACTACTGCATACTCAAAGCCCAAACGTTTCTGAAATATGTTAATAGGAAGTGAATATTTCATTTCAACCAGGGCTTAGTTTCTCTAAGTAAAAATAAATTGCTAAAACTATAATTGATCAAACCTCTAACTTTAAGTTTGTTTGTATAAATATAAAAAGGGTCTGAGAATGCTTATCTAGGGTAAAGTGATCTCAAACCCAAATTAAATATTTTAATTAACTAAAAGTACTTGGTCGTATGCCACTCGTACGCAATTTTTGCAACCTAGCCATGCTCACCAAGCGCTCAAGTGTTAAAAATCCAGTAACAGTATCACGATCATTCAATAGAATTCCGTATACGCTAGTGTATCCTTTCAGTGATACAGTGTTTACGTTGCCTGCCCATGCAGTAGATTGAGCTATCAATTTTGTTTGTTTTGACCACTCCAAAAAAAAAAAAAAGGAGAGTGCCCAAAACAAAGACATTTGTCCAGCACAAGGTGATTAATGCACTGAGAAAAGACTAGGTGAGTTGTATTGAGTAGAGTTGAGAGCCATGACTCCACCACTTCAACAAGGTGTAGATATCAGGTTACTCCAACTGACCTGTACAATTGGAGCTATAATAAGTCCCCTCCTGTCACAAGAGAAATAGAGTCATGCCCTATACTCTGTCACAGCCAGAACAGTTGGTATGGCGATTTTTATAAACAGCCATAGTTCAAGGGACGTAGTTTACCTGTTTTTGGGTATCAGTCAAGAATGACAGTTAGACCACAAACTACCGTGTTGGAAACTGTTGTTCAGTCATTGTCTCCTCTTTGCTTTCCTAATAATGGGGGACAAGCAGTTTTGATCTGCTAGTTTCCCCCGGACAAATGATGATGATAGAGTTGTGGGAGATATATACAGATAGTTTTGTTGTCTCCACCAAAAATCACAACACATTACAAATTTCATAACGGTGACCTACTGTACTATACTTTATGAGTGTATGTTGTTTCATATGGTTAGCGCTAACCGTATCTTAGCACCTCCCTACATAGCAGTGTAGTCAGATTCCCCAGAATCAAGGTCGCGTCACGGTTTGATAGACAGACCGCACGGAAAACCAATGCGCGTCCTCCCGTGACCCAACACCAAAAATCCTACCCTAGCCAAATGCTTTGAGGGGGGACTCTTAATTTTGTGTACATTCCAAGCAAGCTATACTAAACAACTTTTGTCTATTCCAAAAGGTCATGCCATGAGACATATGGGCCATGTTTTTGTGTGAGGCGCACAATGCACCCTCTCCATGGGACGCCATGGAAAGAAACCGGTCCTGTCCATGACGCATGACTGGTAGTCATAGCAACCAACGTGAGGTTGACGCTTGTAGTATATTTTCACACAGATGTGACGTTACCGCCCCATGATGGCTATCTAACTAAGACACACCTTTGGGTCAGTTAATGATGTGCTTAGTCTTTAAACTCATGTAAGCCACTGCGGCTGAACTGACCATGATCATTGGTGTTGGTTAAACAATTCCTAGTACCTTTTGGTTTATGCAAGTCTATAAGTCTCCCGGACGGAACTTATAAGTGTTGGAATTGTGTGATATATTTTTGGGCACTGCCTAAAAAAAATAAATAATAATCAATAACTTATGTGGTCTGCTATATTTTGTGCTTGTAAGGCGGGCATATGGTTTGCACGCGTGGTATGAGAACGCACACTTCGAACGTGTAAGAAACCACCCCATACAAACCAATATAGTGGTCACCCAAAACCCATAGGTGTTAATAAGTTAACTGCTTGATTCAACTTCAGGCCCATGCGGTGTTAAAAGGTCTTTCTTTCTTCTTTAGAACGACACAATAAGTTTGGACTGTTGTAAAAGGCTCTCGGCTAATGGAAGGGTTTTTTTTTAATTGCCTGCTCTCCAAGGGAATTTTGCAGACTGATCACGCTTATTCTGTGGTTTCATAATTGATTGAAACACGTTGTAATCCCTATACACCCAAGGTCGTAACACGGCCCATTGACGCCAAAACAGTGTTTCCCACTTTCCTCACAGCGTGAAGGTGGCATTGCTTTTCCAGCCACTTTCTGGCTATCTGTCCCAAAACGCAGCTGTAAGATGTACATTTTGTCTATATTGTTTGCCCCTGGCTGCTTAATCAAAGCTGCTAAGCTGACCATGGTGTTAGTTTAAAACACATGTTTTCTACCTGTTCCTGACTGACAGGGCGAAGGCCACAGTGTGTTTAATCTGAGTGTCTCCCGAACGAAGGGATTGAAACCGAATCTAACAGACAATCTAGTTTAAATAGTACCTCTGCTGCTTGTATAATTTTGATACTGGACTATGATGTGGTGGGAACAGTTTTGAACATTACCTATCATTATTATTATAATCCATTGAATGAAAACATTCAATCAGGTAATACCATGGACCCTGACTATAAATTGAATTTAAGACATTTGTGAATGTCTATTAATGTACTATTTCCGCATGTTGTATAATCCAACCAAATTTATCGTTGACTAAAGTTAATACAAATTTATGTGTACAAAAATACATTTTAAGCAGGATAGAAGTCTATTCTCCTGTTTATTTGTTGTAATCCTAAATGAACAACATCCTTATTGTATACTATATATTATACTTTACCACATATTTATGGTTGGGCTTCCAATTTGAGAATACAATTATGTCAGTCCTAAACAAATTGTCAAAGAATGATCCGGCCAGGATTCATATACGTGCATTCGATTTGTTGGACTTTACATAATTTGATTACAACATTATAGTCAACTATGGTATCTTGGCTTGAGCCAGTATGAATCCTCTATTGTTAGTCAAGTTGAACAATTTATGGAATCCAATTCATACCTTCCCATATGCATCTGTTAATGCAACTGTTCAGTATCAATATTATTCAGATTAGGCGCTGTACGATGATACTGATGACCTATGCTAAGGCTAACAGGTTTAATCAAAGTGTTACTATGTCCAATTAAGATTGAACCCATGCATTAGTGCTATATATACTTTTTTTTTCTTTGTAGCTCCTGTCAATAAAGCTCTTCTCCTTATTGGTCATAAGCTTAATGAATGGTTGAAGCTCAGAATAAATTAAGCACATTTGACATTTTCCACGTGGCATCTTAAGCCCGTGCCATTTGCTATTAGTAACTTAAAATGTGGGCCCTCAGGGGACCCACCACGTCTACACAGACACCCTGACCACTGGTACTCTGTTTCCCGCCCATGTAGTCTACTTAGTGGCTCGCTATGCTAAGCCACTTCACAGACCCCACCCTTTAGGTGATACAAAACTTGGCAATTTCAGGTGTGACATTATAATGCGGCGCTGATAAATCACTCCGTCAGGCCTCCGTGACTCATCAACTCCGCATCAAGGGGGTCAGTCATAAACAATGATATCACCCTAAGATTGCCAACTGTTGACCAAGTCTGTTAGACACAATTCAGGGACAGCAGTGCTGAATGCTGTCACAAGGTGCTCATCTCTGCCTATCTAATGATAGCTTAAGGGACCCCCAGGGTGACCCTAAGACCACGTGTAAGTTGTTTTCTAACTAAACCTATTTGACAATGGACCAAGGCTCAACAGCCATGACAGCATGGTGCCCAAATAGACATATTGACTTTAGGTAACTAATTAGAGGTCGCCATGTTTGTAGTTCTTTACTGTAGTATGGTTGCAGTTAACACACTGAAACAAAATCTCCGATCTCTCCCTAAACGAGTGACAATGTGCTATATAAGTCACAGCTACTTAGTGCCCGTGCCCAGCTAGGCCATTGGTTAAGACAAACCTGACAAAGGTTGCTGAAACCATAACTTAAGACACCAGTGTCTAAATTAAACCATCGCCACATCACTGTTAGTGCTACTCGGGCAGAAATAGCTGAAGGCATGTGTTGATTCAGAAACTGACACGAATCGGATCGGAAACTAACAACATCCTTTAGACATTCAGAGAAGACCACCCTTGCATGGCAAGTCAAGTGTTAGGACTCATTCAATGACTTCAATAATGCTTCGAAGGTTTCTTTTGTTTTGTTTATTTGTTTTGCTTGTCTGTTTTTCTACATAGATCCAAGACAAATGCCAATAGGGTATTAAAAACCAAAACTCTCTCCCACACATATTAGGAATGGGATAAGAGCCGTTATGTTTTTGATGGTTTTAGTTTTATTTTCTTTCAAAGAAAAAAACTCATTGAAGTAGGCCCACTTTCACAAAAGCCACTCTGACTGCATGCTACCCCCTGCCCGTTTTCCATAAAAGTCAGGGAAGGTCATTTAGTCCTCTAGTGTAGAAGTTGATAGGCGTAGACATCTGTTTTGCTTCATCCTTCCACTACAAGGTTAATGTTTCTCTCAGAGGCAACACCATAGACACGAGTACTATGCATGCCCCTTTATATGTGTCCCCCCTAGTATGATGTACCATTATCATGGCCCCACACAAAGAGCAGCCTGTACTCTGAATAAGGAAAGTAGAAAGGTATACAATAGATATTAGGTATAGGTATAGACCCCTAAATTCTAGACATCCTCTTGCTTTTCACCTCTGTGCTTCTCAACCTTGGTATGTGTGACTTTATGTGTGAAGTGTTGCCATAATGACATGTACAGATGATTACGGATCACAGAGGCCGGAAGATCTCTGGGCCGCGTCCCATATTGGGTTTTTGCCCTGCTGCTTTTTCTTTTTCTTTGTCTTCATAGACTGATGAATCCTTGATGATATCACAGATCCAGCAACCATGATGATGGATTTCGGCAGTGATCACAGCAATATCAGACCATCCCAGAATTGGACTTATGCAGAAGGGTGCATGTTTGGATGCTGAAGAGATGTATCGGGCTCCCGCCCCCACACGCTGACACAGCATAAAGACTAGAAGCAAGGCTCAGGACCCCTGTTGACCTCTGATCACAGTGACCGGTTTCACCCCAGCGGTCCCCGGAACACTGAGCCCCCACAGGGCCGTAGAGATAAGGAAGGAATGTCAGCCAGATCTCCTGTTACCAGTCTACTAAAGCTCTCTCCTTCTGCCTCCAGCTTCCCCACTCCTTGGACGTAAATGGGAGGGAGGCCTGTGTTATTCATGACATACAGGAAATGGATGTAAGAGACAGCCATGCCATCTCACACACACCCACACTCTCTCTCTCCCTCTCCTCCCCACTAGGACAATGGGACAAAGACATTGTGAAAATACTATTTCCTTAACCAAATGCCAACAAGCCTAGCCCCAGTTGGGTGAAGAAAGGAACCATTGCATATGTTGTGTGTGTCATCTAGAAATGGGTAATAGAACCCATATCATCATATGTGCTGTGACTTGTCCTCTAACCTTTTATTTTGTGTTATCGAAGGTCGTGACGTCAACGTTTTGTTTCGTCTGAGCTTGATAACAAAGGGGTGTTCTGTAGTAGTATCGGCCAAGGTATGGACATAAGAAAGCTAATTAAAATGATTTTCGGTTGTCATAACCAAATGGACCCCTTGGCTCATCTTCTCCCACCCCCCCCCTTTTCATCCAGAGGGAACACAGATTCCCTGAGGATACAACAGGCTTTGAGATAAGGAGAGACCTTTATTGCTCACTTGAATGTCTGCAAAGACACACTTCCTAGTTGGTTCTCTCTCTCCCTCGCTCTCTGTCCTGAACCTTCAAGATAAGGATGTAACCTGCAACTTTTATGACCTGGAAGAATGTCTTGGCAAGCGCTCACAATATCATACACACAGACCCACGGAACACACAAGTATCAGTGAGCAAAAGAAATGTGAATAAACTGATTACGTGTTATGTTCTGTGACGTTAAAATATATATAATTATTGTCCTGTATTGTGACCACAACAATAATATGTACTTTGGTGTTTTAAAGGGATGCTTTCCTTGTTAATTACACTTTGATGCTTATCCTGCTTTCTATTTGACGTAAAGCCTTCACGTCTAGTACCTAGACAATTCTAAATTCATCGTGATTTCCAATATCCGGCCGAATGTAGTAGTAGAAGGTCCCCAAGAAAGTTAGCAGAGAAATGTAGTTTTCATACTGTAATAAGGGAAGTGGCCACCCGCACAGCTGCCTCTAACACGCCCCCCCAATGGGCCAAGAAGGATGGAGACTCCTCCTTCTAACTATAAGAAGCACTGGTCAGCCAGTTCTCACTCTCTTCCTGCTTCTCATCTCTGCTACTCCTCAACCCAGCCTGACTTGATCCCAAAGGCCCAGGGGGGGGGGAGAAAGGGTGAGGGCCGCAGCGCCCGGACACTCTGGCTCTCCCACCACCCCTGGCAGACATTGACCGCTCACTGGACTCTGGAAAAAAGACTGTCACAAAAGGACTCCCAGGTCGTATGACTCTGAACATGACATTATGGCAAATAATTGACGATAGGCTGTGTGTATGTGTCGGTCTCTTTCTTCCTAAAGGGCCCCATGATAGGTCAGTTTTCCAGGCAGCGTGGTAGTTAATTTCTGTTCAATTCTTTCCTCTCCCACACGATATCCTATGTTACACTTTATCTACTAAACTTAAGCCCTCATTTCAGTGGGTGAACTAATACTTTGCTTTTGGTTCTAAGTTATCTAACTGGTCCTCTAGTTGACATATATTGATGGAGAAGGTGTTACATACCGGCCTCTCTCAAAATATGATCTACAATAGGTCTAAGTCATGACCTTTGATGACAGCACCAGCCTGTCATTAAACGTTGAATGAAAGAACACATAGATCACTTAGTTATGACGTACAAGGAAATGCATTGGCATTTTGGATCAATTTTGTGTAGTTATTTACCTTAATAAATTTGGAGACTACGGTTATTAAGAAGGCGTGTGTCATTTCTTATTTCTCTGTTTACAGTAATACTATTGGGATATTTATTGCAAGTCTGACAAGAATTCACGTTACTATTACAGTGACGTAAGTTTCAATATATTATATATATTGTAATAATTCATAAATGATATTTATATGATTTATGGATTATTACGTCCTGTACCATGCTGAAGTTACGACCAGTAAGTAGGCATATTTGCTACACCCCCTACTCCCCTACCTTCCTACCTACTTCCTGGGCGTGGCCAGGAATAAAGTGGATAGAGAATAATATTACAGGTGTAATATTGAGGGATATGAGGTATGAGGGAAGATATGATTCTTTGAGCATGTTAAAATGTCTGATTCATCTAAACATACGTTTTGTCTGTTGTTGAAAAAGAGAGACAACAAGAGAAACAGCAACAGGAACTGATGTGCAGGATCTTACAGGATCCGGAAAACCAAGTCAAGAAGATGATGGAAATGGAGAGGGAACTGGAAGAGAAAGACCAATTACTTAAGAAAAGAGAGTGTGAACTGGAGAAGGTCAACCAGAAACAGATATTGAGGGAGAAGACGCTAAAAGAGAAACAACAACAACTGGACTTTTTTGATAAAGTAGTGAAAGAAATAAAAAAACAACTGAAGGAAAATAATGAAAAACTGACAGAAAAAGACAAACAACTGAGGCAGAAAGATAAGAAGCTGAGGATAAGGGACAAGAAAATGGTTGCTGCTGTCATTACTGAAAATGCACAGTTTGGTGAGAATTAAATGATTAAAAACCTATTTTCTCTATATGATTGTTCTGTGTATGGCTCATCAAAATATTTCTGTCATTGCAGCTCAGCAGATCTGTGATCTGAAGACTGAATTAGAGAAACTGAGGACTGCATCAGACCAAAACACTGGTCAGTAAGCATAAATATATGTTATCTGTGCTGTGGACATTAGTAAGTTAGTAGCACGTAAATACTTGTATTATCTTTTAGAGAGCGGTGCATAATCTGGGTGGAATATCTTGTGCACCCAGATTGGGGTGGGAGGTGATTCCGATTCTTCTGGGAGTTATCCCTAGAGCCATGTAACCTGAATAATGGCATCAGTAGAATATTGCTGTGTTCCACACGGCAGATCATTTGATAGTAACAATCTGAGGATGAGAGCGAGCCTAGCTGAGACTTTTGTCATGGAAAATTATACTAATGCAGAGTGAAGGAATAAGGTAAAGTTATACAATTATAAGAAGATCATCACAGCAGAGCCCACCAGGCCAGGAATTGCTGGACAAAAATAACTGCCAAGTACTCCTCTCTCCTTCTTTCCCAAGAACACTGTACTAAGTTCTCAGAGACTTCTTTATAGTCTTCCTCACGTGGCTTATAGCCACTTTCTCATATGAACACTGGAAAATGTCCGGGGAATCTGGTCGGACATTGTCCGGTGTTGGCCGTTTACACATGTAGCATGCAACAGGAGAATGTCCATTTCAGATGTGTTCACACATTAAGGTAAATACTCCTTTTGATAAAGTGAGGGGCAGGCTCTGGTTAGTAGACGCACACATTAGTACTCTCACGGGTATGCCCGTGCATGTCCATCCATGCATGTGCGGGCGCACGTGCAGCTCACAACTAGTGGAGCGGCGCACCACCGCGCCCCACCTCCAGTACACACCTGACCAAGGATCTATTTCTTAACACGCTTACAATAGAAATGTGTTACTAGTGTTTAAAAATAGGTATTGTTGTTTAATTATTTGTGACTAGTGCCTTAACAGCACAACGTGACTTTTCCTCTAATTTGTTAGGTTGTTCATCATTGACCCAGGAGGGGCAAGGTGGGTCAACATCCTCTGTCCCCCCTGATGAGAAACTGAAGACAGAGGTAAAAGAATATTACCTGTATATCCATAAAAGACAAAGACTGGGACAATGGACATACTGTATTGACCAATCTAAGTGATTTACAAATGATAAATAATTGGTAAATAATTTGATAAACATTTAGTAGCTGAGCTGGTGAATTGATTGCTGTTCTCTGCTAAGTTCTACACAAAACCTTCAGAGCATCCATTTTGAATGCAAATATAAAATGAATTCTGGCTTTATTGTATAAAAAAGTAATAGAGCTAAGAGTTCTTTCATCTCTCCAATATGTTTCCCACATCTTCCAATGGATATTTTATTTTGTGACTGACTAACTCTCAAGTCCATGCACATAATAATAGACAATCCAATAGCCCCCCCCCCTCCTCCTCTGGAAATGTTTGATGCCTCAGTCTCAGTGAAAAATGGATGGAAGAGGGCCATGAGTTTACATCTTAAATCCTGCTTAATCAATGTATCTTACTTAGGCCTATGAACCATACTGGTATATTGTTTTTTTTAGCGGCGATCTATACCTACCTTTAGGTATAGAGCGGATCCTGCTCTATACCTGACTTTGTCCGTGTTCACCGTCAACGTTCTGATTGGTCAGACCCGTCAACAAAGTGATTTGTCAAGCTTCACGTGATACATGGCTATAAACACATTATAAACACATATCGATGACAAAATGTATCAAAGGCGCCGCTACCTTCACACAGGGTGTGATTTCTTTTATTAAAAAAAGCTATTACATGTTGGTGCTTCTTACTGTACATCTTGGTGAGTGGTCCTACATTTTTGTTGTTGTTCCAAGCTGATATCAAGTTGATATCAAGCCCTGTCTTACGACTGGCTGAATCCAAAATATGGAATTATCCCAGTTATTGTGTCTGTTTTGGGATGATGAACAAGTTTGTCAAAAGTTTAATAATTGTGCCTCATCATTCATAGGTGCTGTCTGTAAATAGCTTATCAGAGGAAGAGGAGGAAGAGGAGGATGAGGATTCTGGTGAGAGCAAAACAAATGTATGCCTGAACAAACTGGAATGCATCAGCATCATGGCCACTTTCACATGATATCATTTGGCATCATTTTGACTCATGTTGCTGCTCATAATCAACCCCTGGCCATGAAGTTGAGCTTTTCAGTGGGAAACATACTGTACTGTACACACTAGTTTGTCTAATATCACCAATTTATTGTATGTGTAACAATTGTTTTGTCCCCCCCAGATGAGGTGTACTTAAGATCATGCTGTGAAAAATGTAAACATGTCCAGCAGGTCAGTTTGCCAGCAGCAGATACTCTTCTTCTTGATGTATGTATGGCTTTTGATGATTATAACGTATATCCTGTGTTTGTTTGCTTGTTAGAGCTACGGCAATGAGAGGATCGTTCCTGAGAAGCTCTCCCGAGGTCGCTTGCAGTGAGTCTGGACATCACCACCATCCATAGATACAGTATGTTCTGGTTTAAATCTGTTCTTACTCCTTATTGATACGTTTTTGATTGTGTGTGTGTGTGTGTGTGTGTGTGTGTGTGTGTGTGTGTGTGTGTGTGTGTGTGTGTGTGTGTGTGTGTGTGTGTGTGTGTGACATTGCGTGTGCGTGTGTACTTTAGGGCTCAGCTGGAAGGAGAGGGGGTATATGAGTGTGCGTTCACAGGCCTGATAATTGAGTCGATGGAGCCAGTTCTGGTGCGTTATTCCATCTTGTCCTGGTCCAAGTTCTGCAATTTCCTCCCGTACCCCTGGAGGATTGCTGGCCCCATATTCAACATGCAGACAGTTGACAAGGATGCATCTTCTGCACTGAAGTCCATCCAGCTCCCCCACTCCCTGTGCCTGGCTTGTGAGAAAATACATAGTCTATTTTCTGCTTCTTGGTTACAATGCATGTTGTCTTGTTGCCTCTACTAATGACATTGTATTTGGTGTCCTACACATCACTGGCAAGCATCCCGTCATTGAGAGAGTCAAGTACTCAGGCAGCCATCTAAAGTGGCCAGTGTCCTCCCTGTCACCTGTTGCTTCCATCGTCATGACGACAGAGGCCAGAAAGCCAGAAGATACCCATGGAGCGGTACTGGTCTACGAGGATCTGTGCAGTAGTGACAACAGTCACATGTTCCGCATCTACCTTACCGTCAACAACTCATCGTATATTAAGGTGAGAAGGGAACCAAGATGGAGACAGAAACATTGCATACCGTAATTGCTTCCAGTTTCCATCGGGTGGCCATAGCTGAGTGGGTAAACAGAAGTGGACTATGTGTCGGAAGTGTCCCTGAGCATGACAATTAACCCCTGTCTGTTCCCCGAGTGCTATACTAGCGCTCACTGCCCCTAATAAATAGGATGGGTAAATGGTGTGTGTACAAATTTCTCATATAGGCCTATGTACAAACATACCCGAAAGGAGTGGGGACCAAATTATTTATAGTTTAGCATTGGGCCATAAATAACAGAGTATGGTGTAATGATAATGATGATCATCATAACAAAGTCTTCATCATAATCATTATAATATTTACGTGCAAAGGAGCTCACCTGAAAATTAACGTAATTATTGTTAATAATGTCAATAATTCGTAACCCAGGTTATTATTTTATACATTCTCTCGGTATCTAATGTCTAAGGCTTTATGGTGTTGTAGTTATAGAATTGACTTAACTTATTTGCTACAACCTACTGCATAAAGGGCTAAAATGTTATCCTTCCTACTCTAGCATCTAGTTGTACACAAACATTAAATTGGCATTTCCAGAAACAGATTAGTACTACCAGCTTCTCATGGCGTTGCTGCTTCAGGACATATTTACCGCTCTCACCGATCTGAGCGCTTTCTCTGCTCTGTCCCAGTCACTCTACTGTATGTATTAACTGCTGTGCTATGTCACCTTATTTTGACTAATACTTTAGTACTTTGGTATTCAGTTTTGAGTATTGATAAGTTTAACCTGACAGGCTTGGAGGATCTGACTGTTCTTTTTGTTTCGTTTTTTGCCTTCCCTACTTTCCTGCCTCTTCTCGTCCCTCCTTTTCTTTTGTCCACCACCTTGTTCATCTGTTGTTCTTGTGTGTGGCAGGACGTATTCATGGAGTTGCGCAACTCAGGGAGGCGTTACAGTAGAGTTGAGAAGAATCCCACCTGTACACTGGTAGAGATGAAGTACCATCTCATGAGTGAGCAAAGAGGGGAAATTGAACCTGAGGTGTGTACATTCAGTTTACCATTATGCATGTTAAAAGTTGTAAATGTGTAGCCAATAACATGTATGTGTATATGTATTTATAATGAATTTGTGAGACAAGTTGATTATTCATATTATATGTCTGTGCAGGACTTGAAATTCACCATGGCAGAAACTATGTTGAAAGGCTACTTTGAAGCATTCTATGAGGTGCAGCAGCCACCTCCCTTCAGATTGCATCTTAAAGCAAGTGGTACTGAAGATACTGCATGGTCTGCAACCATTCGAAAGGGTACCTATGTACAGAGTCACCCGTCTACTTGAATTTGAAGTGTTTATTTGTGCTTGATCATACGTTTGTAACTTTGCAGTGTATTTCTGAATGATGATGCCTATGTTTTTTGCTCATGTCAGGTGACTTGGTGGGCAGGACAAAGAAAAGGCTAATCAAATGGAATATGTGTAAGCATGATTAATTACATTTTCTTTGTGTTGATATAAGCATTATAGAACCAGACAGTAATTTATATCTCTCTTACAGCCAGAAAGTGGCGAATCCTCAGTAAGAGTTGTTCCTTCCATGAGCCAGGTGATTTTCTTTTTCCTTAACCACTTTCAACCTAGCATCCCTTTGACCATTTTTCATAAACTTTCAAATAGTAAAATAGCAAAAATAGTAGACTTACAAGCTCACATTGCAACACTTTTAGATTGGATAGTTTCACTATTTGTCACACGACAAAGTATATACTGGTTAATTATGAAAAATATATTATGTATGATATAATTTCATTTATTGATTAATTTGAGATAACTACAACCTTTAAAACAAGACCAGTCCATGGTCTTGTTTTAAGGGTGCAAATGTCCACATTGTTAAGGTGCTGCAATTGTTGTGATGATTGACTGGTGAAGACACTCGTTGGACCAAAGAATGCTGGCAAAAGATAGCATAGAAATAATTTCCAAGCAGCTCATTTACAAACATAATTTAATCACACATAAGTACACTAAGGTTCAATGTGTTTGCACATACAATACCGCTGGTAGAGGCATTATTGGCAGTACAATTCATGTACTCCCAATATATTAATTATGTTAAAATATGCATGCAATTTTAAAAGGCTCAATTCCGTCTGTTGGTCAGTGTCAGTCAGTCAGTGAGTCAGTCTATTAACCAGAGGCCTGTTCCTCAAAAGAGAATTAAAGCTTAAGCCTGGCTTTAACACCTATCCTGGCTTAATTTAGCCAGGATTAGGGCTGAATCGGTTCCTCAAAAGCTGAATTAGCTTGAAGATTAGTTTAGCCAGTTCACCCGAGCTAAGTTTAGCCATGAGCCGATTCCTCAAAAGAGAATTGAAGCAATCCTACCTTAGTTACCATGGCAATTTAGCTGTGAAGTTAGGAATAAACGAGGCTTATATGGACCCGACTTTGTCAAGTCTGGATTTGGCTTAAGTCCAGGCTTAGTTAATTCACCTTTTGAGGAACAGGCCCCAGGTGGTCTCTCTGTTAGTCAGTTAGCCTGTCAGTCATTTAGTCGGTCAGTTTATGTCATTCAGACAGTTTAATGTTGGATATTAATTGTAACTGAAAACAAGACATACTTTTACCTCCAGAGTACCATGCAGGCAGTGGCCCGAGTCAGCTAAACATGCCAATGATGATGACATCATCACAGGAAGTGGAAAAGTTTAAGACCATGCGGTCAGAGTTCATTAAGCGAGTGACGGAGCCTGTGCTCAATCGTCTGATGGACAACCTGTTGGACGAGAATGTTCTCAACGATGAAGAGATGACCTCTATCAGATCGGAGAAGTACAGGGAAGAGAAAGCACGCCATTTCATCGACATGGTGAAGAAGAAAGGGAACAAAGGATGTTCAAAGACAATTGTCGGACTTTATCAAGAGGATCCCACCCTTTATGAAGAGCTGGGTTTGAGCAAACCTTGATTCGTCCTTAAATAGAACTCTGTGTTGCTGAGGATCCTAATGTTTTATCATGATGAGAAATGTGATCGTCAGGATCTCAAATCTATTGGTCAGGTATAACATATGGCATTCTTCAGATTTCAAATAATAATGTACATCAGTTCAGACACATTTTTGACAAGACCCACTCATAAGGTGACCTTCTTGTGAATGAATACATTCTGTGTTTGTTGATTTTTTATTTGTTGGCTCTTTATTTTTTATATACATATATATTTATTTATTTTTACAACTGAAGCGCTGTACCATTGTTTTATTGTTCACAGATTTTGATAAAACATGCTTATGATTGACGGTGATTAGCTTTTCTTTCTTTCTTTTTTTCTTTCTTTCTTTCATTCATTCTTTCTTTCAGCTTGTTGGTTAACTTAGAGATGCATTGATTTATGGTTAGGCCATACAAAATTTGATTGAAAACATATTCCTGGTTTAATACAGTTAGGCGAGCGGAAAACAAGACTAACAAGTCTAAAATCCCTGCTAGCACTCTTGAGAGGCCGTGCTGTTCCTTACACCAAGTCTCACATGGTCAACCGTCCTTACATTATAAATTCCAGCAACACAGGGTATGAATCACACGTCATCATGTCCTGGTTCAGCCAGAGAAAAGGTTAGGTAAACTACTACAGATTTAATTTACATATATACTCTCTGGATTCATGAGATCAAGATGGATTTTTCAAATTCCATTCCGATTGGCTACGTTAAGTACGTTTGGTAGATAGGAAAAACACAACATTATGCATGCAAAATACATCCTACCCAAATTGGAATCACATGTTGAAAGAGCTTCTATAGAATGTATCAAAACCTCTGGCCATAGGGGTGCCATAAATGCATTCCACCAAGCGGGTACGATCTGGACTATTTGAGGGAAAATTTTACCAATGTGTATTACTTTTCTGAATAGCCCACAACATTAAGGACATATTTAAATTGCAAAAGAACATATTTTCCCATTGCAGGCATTAAATCCATATTTGTATATACAATTATATATTAATGATTAATCATTTATGAATGTATTAAAAACAAAACATGACCAGCAATAAAGCACATATACATCTTTATGTGAATAGCATAATGTATATGGATACAAAATAAAATAATTAGTAGTCATATCTCAAGTCCTCTTTCATCGAGGGCCATGGGGGACAAATTGGTGTCTACTGAAAAAAAGCAAGATCATTTCTGATTCGAAGATTAAGGTAAAAAGCCTTTAAAAATAGATTCTTGTGACCCAAAAGGAATGACTCAATGTTGCCTTTTCATGGTGTTGACTCTACACAGTAGACAGTTTATGAACTGAGCTTATAAGCCTGCAGAGGGCGATGATACCTCATTTAACCACCGTAGCCTAGGGTAGGCTACGTAAGTGCACCATGCTGTCTTTACATCTAATTAATAGTACAGACTTTCGGTGGTAGGGGGCATTTGGGAGGGGAATGGGATGCATTCTCCTATACGTCTTCTCTTCTACAGGCCAAGACACAGAGAGACAGAAACAGTAAATAGATAGATAAATAGTTAACATAATATTCACTATTTTCGAGGGACAAAAGAAAGTAAGAAAGACAGACAGACAGACAGACACCTGAGTTGCTGTATTGATTGTTTCTTTCTACAACCTACAATCTCCACTGAGGTAAGGACAGAACTACTTGTACTGCTAAGACTAATATTGATATATTAGCCTACTACTATTGCTACTCGAGTTATGACTGCTTTTACACAATGTTCCCTTTTGTCAATGATTAAAAGCTCTTTTAATGTGACTTCTATTGAATTTGACCCTTAATTCTATTGTATCAAATTTGACGTTTTTTCAAGTTATGTGGGTCAACATTACTGTAGGGTGCTTTTTGGTGTCCTGTTAATAAATCAAAAAACTGGGTCATTTTATCATCTACTCAGGCTTTTGTGAGCCCCCCAGACAGTTTTTAAGTTGCTTGATTCAGTATTTAGATATTTGATAATATGAATTTTATCAGACACGCCCCCTTCCTATACAAACCCATTATAACTTCAAACTCCATTTTTAGACGCATCACCTCCTAATACGCGAGGGGGCCGTGTTTTTTCAATTACTTTTTTTTAATTTTTTATTTTTTATTGTATTTAATTATTTTCATTTTCAAAAAAATATATAAAAAATGTATCGTTATTGTTATCGAAAAAACACACCCTGACCCTTTACTTGGAGCAAGGTTAATTCTGAGCCTTAAATCACATTTACTTGGAGCAAGGTTAAGTGAGCCTTACAAATCACATCTTTACTTGGAGCAAGGTTAAGTGTGAGCCTTATAAATCACACACATTCCGTTTAAAACATACTGTCCCTTCATTTGTTTTTTTGTAAAATAATTAGATGGATAGAGATGGAGCCTTTGAGCCAACCAGCCAAAATGGGACGGAATTGAATGTTCTTTCGATTTTAACAGAGCCTCATGGACATAGAGCAAAAAGATGTCCAAAGGGTACAGAACCTTGCAAGATCTTGTGTAAACTATTTACACAGCAAGGTTAAATGTGAGCCTTACAAATCACACACATTTCGTTTAACTATTTAGGGCGGGAACACCTATTTGTAACTATACCTTTTTTTAATTTTTGAATAAATATTTGAAGTTTTTCAGAAAACTTAGG
This sequence comes from Gymnoscopelus microlampas, assembly GCF_963454915.1. Lineage (NCBI taxonomy): Eukaryota > Metazoa > Chordata > Actinopteri > Myctophiformes > Myctophidae > Gymnoscopelus > Gymnoscopelus microlampas. The sequence goes on from NC_139952.1 coordinate 32,347,559, forward strand.
TCAGGATTTAGACTTATAGCTCAGGATTTAGAAGGCACTATTAGAATCGGCCTCAGGTCTAAATGGGTTAAAACATTCTCTCCCTGAATTTGTTTTTATTTGTAAAAGAATGACATGCCTTTTGTGTGAATACAAACAAGCACAACTTTGATAGATTTGCGTCACATTGGACAGCATCTGTTAAAATTTTTAAACTGTTAAATCGTCATGCCCATGCACATATGTAACCTGCCCTTGTTCGTTTAAGACCTGGAATGCCCTTAAGAGTCATTTGTCCACAAGCCACCCTCAACTTGCCACTGAAAAGGCTGAACTGACAACTTTTACATGCCTTTTGTGTGCATACAAACAAAGCACAACTTTGAAAGACTATTGGCACCACATTGGACAGCATAGCTGCAAACTTTTGAAACGGTTGAATGTATTTTTCAAGGGTGCCCATATAAGACAAATATTTATGGAGCCTTCAAGACTCATAAGTCCAGAAAACACAAGGCATCTTCTATAAATGATTTAATTTAGAGCCTGGCATTGCTCAGAGTTTAAGGCCAGAACGTAGTCATCCCTCTCAAGATTCAAGCAATGAATTGCAGGAGAATATTTCAGATGATGAGTCAAGTGCTTCTGTCCAAAATGTTGAAGATGTGTCCTGTTCTATAGTGTAAATTTGCCTCAGTTTTATTTAACCCATTTAGACCTGAGGCCGATTCTAAAAACGGCTTCTAAATTATTATAATATTTTTAAGTTTTCTGAAAAACTTCAAACATTACAACAAATGTATGTTGCTATATACTGTACATACAACAAATGTATGTTGATATATACTGTATATAGCAACAGGAACCCCAAAAGGAGTTCCCGTCCTGAAAGGGTATAGTTACAAATAGGGGTTCCCACCCCAAAATGGGTTAAGTTGGAGCATGATTTTCTTGTCTCTGGTGTGGCTGTTGATGACTTCTTGCAGGAGCTACAGTATTTGTTGGGTTCAGTCCAGTTTACAAGCTTTTTTCCCCCCAATATTTTCTGAGACTGCCATTTCATTGATCTTGTATATTGCTGATTTAGTAGAGCCTTACGTATACTGTTAGACTGACTGGTTTACTGACTGTTTACTGTTACAGACTGATAGGATTACTGACTGACTGATTGTGAGACAGACTGGGTTAGACTAATATAGCCTTAAGGCTTTGCTATTTTTAAGGAAGAGGTAACACTCCATTGGCAGCTAGCAAATGGCAAAGATGTGTTCAAAATGGTCCGCCAGTCATGTTATTGGCAGGCAATTTGTGAATGTGTAAAATACCTTTGCCTGGACTTCATGACAATTGTGAATGTTTTCCTTGAAATTTGTTTTTAATATCACTGCAGATATTGTATGTTAAATGTTCCACATGACTGTTACAGACATGTGGATTTTGGTTTTTGCATTGTTGTCTTAATCTGGCACTGTATAAGACTTTGCCCTAGCAAATGTACTGTTGCCATGTTTAGGGCTAATGTTTTACCGTAGCACTTTTGCCTCGAAAAATGTATGCATCTCTTTGCCTCTCTCTCTCTCTCTCTCTCTTCATCTCACCCTGTCTCTCTGACTGCCTCTACCTCACTTCTTTGTGTGCAAGCGTTATTTTATTGGATCTGAGATTTGTTGGGTGTGCCAGACTCAGAAGTGAATGTATATCGTGCACATGCAAGTGGCACTTTGTTAAAATGATTCCGATTTTTTGTATTCATGGTATTTGTTCTCAGGAAGACGCCATAATAAATGTTGAATATAAATTTGTCTCTTCGTAATTTCAAGTGTATTTTTCAACTTGTAGTAAAGTATACAGTTTACTTGTAACAGGTTGACGCAAACGCATTAGTTTTTGTTAAAGAGAAAAGAATACTTTGTTTTATACATCATTTTGCTTTGTAGTTACTTAAGATATAAGCTTAAATAAAAGCGAAAATACAAGTTCATTCAAAGAGAATTCATGATTTGGTTCAAATTTAAAATATTCATTGGTTGTAAGAAGTTTCTTAACTTATGGTAACTTAAGATATAGATATAACCTTAAACAAAAGTGAAAGAATGCATGTAAAGAGAGTACATTGCTTTAAGTAAAAATTGTGATTTAATTATAATAAGAAATATTCATTGGTTGTAATAACTTATCTAATTTAAAGTAAGTGAATATATTTGCTTTGGAGAAGGGTAATTTTCAAGTTGAGAAAAACTCAAATAATAACTTGTATTGTAACAAGTTGAAGCATTTTTTTTACTTTGATCCAAAGTCTCAATTTTTACTGTGTACCTGTTGTCACTTCTTCCTCTGTTTGTAGCCTACCAGGGAGCAACCATGGCAACTTCACAGTCAGTCAACATCAAAACTATTCTGGTTGAGCTGGGAGACGAAGACTTCAAATTGTTCAAGTTTCATCTTTCTGAAGATGAACGGATCCCTAAGCGGATCCTCTATCCCCAGCTGGAGAAACTTGACAGGCTGGACACCAGTGCTAAGATAAATCAGACCTACGGCGCTGACAGTCTGAAGTACATGATGGGGGTTCTGGAGGAGATAGAAAGGAATGATCTAGTGGAGAAATTTTCACATGCTGTGTCAACACCCACCAAAAGAAAAGGTAGATCAACAGAAGTTAAACATGGGTACATGTATGCACATTTTGTAAGATCCATATACTGTATAAAAAAATGAAGCCTTCTTAAGTCAATGAATATTGCAGTTGTATTACAATGATTATTTGCCCCTAACTACTGTACATAAATGCAGAGCATATTTTTTATGAAACTTTGCAGTATGGTAGAGGGTCCTGCCAAAAAGTGTAAAATGTGAAGGGGGGGATGTTTTTTGAGGGGGGGGGGGGGTCAATTACTTTTTCATTTATTGAATTTTTTCCAAAGAGTTATAAAAAATGTATCAAAAAAGCAATTGAAAAAACACGGCCCCTCCAGATTGCAGTCACCACAACCAAGGACGGACAGGTGTTTTCAATTAATCTATCATGGTTAAAATGGCGTTTGAAGTTACAATGGGTTTATATAGGAAGGGGGCGTGTCTGATAAAATGAATGTCAAATATCTAAATACTGAATTAAGCAACATAAAAACTGAGGGGTTCACTAAAGGCAGAGTAGACTTTAAAATGACCCCAAACATGTTTGAAAGTGAAATATCCCTTTAACCACTCAGCAATCGGTGCCCTTGAAAATGTGAACTTTGAACAGGCACATGTCATGCCTCGTTTGACCTGCAACCATGAAACTTGCTTACAGATAATGGCCCTCATTTATCGATGGAGCGTAAAAAACGGCTTATATTTTTCCATAAATTCGGCCGTACACCAACGTCGAAGCGATCCTATACAGCCAATCCTAGCGTACATTTGTTCGGAGCATTGATAAATCTCATGTCTGAAAACAACTCGTCGCGATGCGACCCGTTGTGAGCTTGTAGATATGCTGTGCTTTCAAATAGCCAATGCAGCCAGATCTGCAAGCTTAACCGAATGACTGTTAAAGCGGTTTGTTTAAATGAGTTTATAAATGTTATCTTTTCACAGGGATTATTTATTAGTGTGATATACATTTTGGAGTGGATACATGTGTCCAGATGCCTGTCAGACGGTGAGACAATGCTGCTCCGCAGGTCTACAATTGAACAAACGGGTGTAGCCAAAGTCTACAACTGGACGTAAAAAAAAAATCACACCCTGTGTGAAGGAAGCGGTGCCTTCGGGGCGGGGCTTAACTCATTTCAGTTCGTCCCTATTGGTGGTCTGAGTCCACTTACCAAATTTGTACTTGGTAGCATGCTGCAAACTGGAATAATGGCTGTTTAAAGCCCAGCCAATGGGCAGACAGAGGGGGCGGGGCTTAAGTAATTACAGTTAGTCCCTATTGGTGGTTTTAGTCCATGTCCAAAATTTGTACTCCGTAGCATGCTGCGAACTTGAGTTATGGCTGTTTAAAGGCCAGCCAATGGGAAGACAGAGGGGGCGGGGCTTGAGCAATTCATGCTCGGCCCGTATTGGTGGTCTAAGTCCACATACCAAATTTGGACTTGGTGGCATGCTGCAAACTGGAGTTATAGCTGTTTAAAATCCCGTGCTCATCCCGTGCTCATACGGGCGGACGTCCCTGGGGGTCCCTGGACCCCTCTTTGATAACCGGTGGCACGTGTGGCAAATGAGAGTTGAGATGGCATAGGCAATCTCCAAGTCTGTGTGTGTGTGTGTGTGTGTGTGTGTGTGTGTGTGTGTGTGTGTGTGTGTGTGCGTGTGTGCGTGTGTTTGTATGTGTTGCTTCTTTGCCGTGCTCATCCCGGGCTCATACGGACACCCGGACACACAGACGGACACACAGACACACAGACACACAGACACCGAGTCAAAGCCACGTATAGAGCGGTTGGCACCGCTAAAAATGAAGTGAGCCAATGAATATTGTAATGGAGAGGGTGTAGCTCAGTGCTTAATTTGTAAATGATTAGGTGCCGGAGCTCATGAATCTGACTAAAAGTCATGCCCTCTCATCAAGTTGTAAACATTGACAACTACTTTGACATGAGGCCTTCTGCAACTAACGTAGTGAGCGTAGGAGTCAGATCACTCAGCTCACGGGCGCAACCATTTTTCTAACAGCAAATTAAAGTATTTAATTTGTGATGATTTACAAACTTGGTTTCATTTCATCCATGGTCCTTTTCCATTGCAGAAAGGGACATTGAGGGGAAAATATGAAAGTTCAATTAATTATAAATATCCTAAAATAAAAATATTGTATTGTATTGTATATGTATTTGATAAGACGGCACACCCTCTTGATTTCCCAGAGTGCAGCAATCAGGTTCCGGAGCCGAGCTCCGGCACAAATTAAGCCCTGGTGTAGCTTCATAAAAATGCAAATACTTACAAATGCTTTCACGTGACACCACACAATGGTGTATGCTGGCCCTCCATTATTGGCCCATTAAAACAATATGGGCGCTAGAGAGCACATTTATTGTGGTCATTTTATTTCTTAGTTTTCTTCAGCAGTTTTTGGCAGTTAAAACATCACTTTTCATCTTGGCAGAATGGTAGAGGGGCATGCCACATGGGAAAAATAATTATCGTACACTGATTGGCCAAAGGGGGACGCAATAGCAATAGATTGAAGAATGTTTAAATTGAAAATTCTCAAAGTCATGCCCCGTTTGACGTACTGGCATGAAATTAAACCATGCACTGGAATGAATTTTGCCCACTATAGCTTTAATGACATTGATTGTGACACTGTGGGCCTTATTTTGCATGTCTTAAAGTAATACTAGGTAACTTTTTCAACAAAACTAAAGTTAAATTGTATATCTTTTGTGAGTGGCAAATGTTTCGCAACACCCACTCCATGAATTTCACCCCCAAAGTCTTTTCTATTATAATTTCTATTGAAAAGGTGGCTCGGTGAGCCTTTCCCGCGAAAATGACGTCATCCGTCCGGAAAACGGAAACGGAAATGCACCGGTTTCCTGTTTGGCCAAGAACTACCGCACCGGTTTCCTGTTTGCGCAGGAACTACCACGCTAATAACAAAAAGGAATCTGTTTTTAAGAGATGTAGGATTTGAAGATCAAAAAACAACAGAAAAAGAAAACACAGCTCACGGTAACTAAAGCTCCACTGGCTAAGAGAAACGATCCACAGATAGTATAAAACAATTAAAAGAACGCTTTTTGAAACGCTTCCGTCTTCCGGTGAATTCTGGGTAATGGAGGAATAAACGAACGGCCTGACCTGCATTGTATTACTTTAAGTACCAGGTGACTTAACTTAAGACCTGGAGGGTAATTTTGCCACACCACTGCCAGCGAGTTTCGAGTGTTTTCACTCACCTTTGAGAAATCATAGAATATTTATCTCCAGCATGATCGATCCCCTGATCGCTTTAAAAGACGTATCCGAGTCTCGTAGAATCGGGGGGGTGAGCGAGCCGCCACGATCATCCATTCCATAGTTGTGGCCAGTTGAATGTAGGCTGTTTTCGCCAAAAAGCAACAGACGGGCTGTTTGTTTTGCGATCACGTACCCGCTGATCCTCTCCTTCGCTGGGAGCCAAACGGTGACCCATAGGTGAGCGGACAGCGCCATCTAGTGGAAAACCACAGAAAAAACAAAATCTTGTCATTCTCGTCATTGGGAATGTGGGCCATTGCAAAATATGACTGGCAGCCAAACAGTTAAGACACGCAAAATAGGATCCTGTAAATTCACACACACACACACACACACACACACACACACACACACACACACACACACACACACACACACACACACACACACACACACACACACACACACACACACACACAGACAGACAGACAGACAGACAGACAGACACGCGCGCAATACAGACTGTGTATCAGAACACAATATAGGTTTTATAGTTTTTTACTCAATCATTACTGATAATGATTTTTTTGTATTCCAGAGAAGAAAGAAGAAAGAAGAAAGAAGAATCATCGTAAATTCTGTGGTACAACCCCTTCCTCCAGCAATCCTGTTCCAACCCGCCGCCCCAATCCTTCCAAGGTGCACCATGGCTTAATCTGTGAAGGCTGTGAGGAAAGTATCATCGGGATCAGGTTTAAGTGTACACTGTGTCCTGACTATGACCTGTGCTCTGACTGTCAGTCCACTGGGCGTCATAAGAAACATCCTCTGCTGACCATCCAGGACCCAGCACAGGTCAGAATTTATCCTCCTTCATTTGAAAACTATACTGGTCGAAACTCTAATTACCCACCTCAGGGAATGTAGAAAAGGAGAGAATATTGAAAATAAAAACCATTGTGACAGCATGCGGTCAACAAGCTTCATATTCCTAGAGTGGTCAAAATGTAACATGTTTGAGAAACATCTGCATCTTCATTTGGCCTGAACCGGAAATAAGCTGTCTTGCGCTACTATTTTGAGCCATGGCTTAATATAATTTGCCTACAAGCTGCATTAGCCTAGAGAGCTAGCAGACTGGCTAACAACAACACACGTTACGTTGTGTTGCAGACAACACTAAACACGGTAAATTATATGAACAATACAAACACAAATGATAAACGCAAGTCATTAAATAAATAAAAAGTGACGAGAAAGTACTTTAATTGACGGGATTAAATGGGCTTAATTCAATGTATTGCGGATGGACCGGAAGGAAAGCCACGGGTCGATGCCACAACCGGATGTGGGAGAAGCAGAAATGGAGAATAAATTAGCTCTCTAGCTAAAAACTAAAAACAACTTCAGAATGAAGCAGTCAATTATAAGTAAAAGGTTGAACCTACAACTGCCTCTCCTATTAACTCTTTGACTGCCAGAAATAAAACATAATTTTGCCATGCCACTGCCAGTGATTTTCGAGTGTTTTCACTCACCTCAAAAAACTCAGTGAAATTTGTTTTTGTGTTCTATCCTTTTGTTATTTCCATAGAAAAAAAGGAAAGGGAAGAAGAAGAGGGGGGGAGGGGGAAGAGAGATCAATCAAAGAACACAAACAAATTATATAGGTTATGTCTGTGTCTGAGTCATAGGTCATAGGTCCAATTGCAGAGAAGAAAACTGCCGTATAGAATGACATATAAACCTAATGTATGTTACAATACATGTTTTAGGCCCTATTTGAACTGTCCATACATCGGACTGCAACTTTATTTATGGATACTAGGGTACCTTTGGGCACCGGCCTAGTCAGGGTTCTTCTAACATTGGCTACGTTGTACTTCATTATGTTTACATTTCATGTCACAAAAGAGGGTATAAAGGTAAATGCAAAGGCAAAAAATTGCCTTTGCATTTACCTTTGTTGTAACCTCTATCGACTATACAGCACAAATGTAACGCTTTGCACAAATGTCATGGGAAGCCCTGCGAAGTCTCCACAATAAGCCAAGCAGAGGGTCTGGTCTGTTTGGCCTATATCAGGATGCCCTGCTGATCAGTCAAGCTGAGTCAACGCCTTCAGGAAGCCCAGAATCTTTGTCTCCGCCTCAGACCAGCTGCTTCAAGCTGCTCAGCATCAGGCCTGTAATTTCGTCATTTTAGGGGCAAGGCTACTTGGTGTTGACAGTTTTTTGAGGGCACAAAGGCCAAATGCCAGGGCAGGAAGGCCATTAAATAAAACAATGATTTTTAAATCCACGGACATTTATGAATTTAACTTAAGGATGATTTCATTTTAATATAGTACAAGAATACTTTAACTACTGTAGCTGTGAAATATAACCCATTTATTTCACAAAATAATGTGTTGGCAAATTACCAATATTTGTACAAAGTCATAGCTTATTGGTCTCAATATTTGTCACATTCAGCCCTGGATTTAGGGGTCATATTAATCACATTAGATTCACATTTTATGTAATTTCCCCACAAGTTATTTTCATTCGAATTAAATGTGATTGAACTTGCACTAATAATGACTTGAGTAGATTCTTCACTATTTAGAATATAGTATATAGTATATCTTAATTATTCATAATTATAGCTTGTAGATTGGCTATTTTCACCATTTTAAATTGTTTTTAAACAACAAACAAATTTAAATAATGTATGTTTTTAAATAATATTTATTTTAAAAAGAACAGTTTTTCCACCCGTGACAATATATGGCCTATACATGGTTCTGCATGAGTATATGAGTCAGTTTTAGCAGATGTCATTCTAATTGACTACTATGACTGCCTATGAATTTCATGGTCTTGTGGGGACCTGCCCTGTTGCGCAGCAGCACAACAGGTGAATGCAAGGAACTTAAACGAAAACAATGTCAAACTGTCACATTCTAGCCAGAGGTCATCAACATGTCCGTACACAGACAAACGTGTCCGTGGCAAGACATGTCTATGTCCGTGGCTTTCCCAAACCAGACCACAGAGGTGATTGATGACCTTAGGTGCCAAGTAATGGCTGTCCTCCTTGGAGGAAAGTCTTGAGATTCCAACAACAATGCAATAACACTTTGAGTAAGAAGGTTGTCTCACCCTCGTCTTGTAACGCCTGAATGTCTGAACTGAATCTGCTACCAAATTACACTGTCTTACTGTCAGTACACCTTGGTAAAACAGAATCCATTCTTTGTTTCTCCAAACATTCCCTTAGTAATGTAAATGCAAATGATTTCAAGGTCAGAGTTGACGATATTGTAATCTCAATCAAAGAAGAGGTTACCTATTTGTGCTGTATTCTTGATAACAAACTGACAGGTGAGAAAATGCCATCAAAAGTGATCAAGAAAGTCAACCTCTTGGTTCTCCAACATGTCAATGTCACTAAAAACTAGGCAAAAACAAACTGATTTGACTACTTCTTGGCCTAAAGCCCATGATCCACCTAATTCCAACACACTTTGCTTGTCTGGGATGGCTCAGGGTAGAAGACCGGGTTAAGCAATACAAAATGGGATTGGTATTTATTCTATTTAAGTCAAAAGGGCACTGCCCTCAATACCCTTGCACCTGACTAACTACTACTTCACCAAAGTGAGTGACACAGCCACAATACTAGAGGGCGCAACAATCTGGTACTACCCAAGTATAGAACGAACATGGGAAAATTCTCATTCTACGACTCTACCACCAAAATGTGGAATGCCCTGACACTAGGGTTTAACACCGGGATTCCCGGGATACGGGAATCCCGAAGTTATTTACCGTCCCGGGAACTGACTTCGGTTCCCGGGATCCCGTTGGTTGTTTTTTTCTTGTTAGAAATTACTACTAATTAGTAGTAAGGCCTATCTACAGCGCGGAGGAATTACTATTATAATTAGCCAAGTTACTTGCTGCGTTGCCGACCAGGGCAGGGTCCCATCGTCCCGTTTTGAACCAATATGGGATGCACTGAATTTTACAGTAATGAACAAAATAAAACACAAGGAGAAGGCCAGTAGTTTGTCGTAGGACCCAGGTTGGACCTCCTATGCCATATGTTCAGTCTGCACCGCTCGTGCTGCTACGCAGCGACGGGTGAATGGTAAACGGAAGACTTGCCCCAAAACACGTCACCCCCATTTATTTTTTTTCACTTGTTTAATCTATATCCTGATTGAGTTCTCTATCCTGATTGGATAAAATTGGAAATGAAACTGAAACTAAAATGCATTTTCTGTTTTATAAAGAGCTGGAGAGACAAGGAGACTCCTTTTACTGAACAAACACTCTATAGCAATGAGTACTATCAGAATATAGAGCTATTTAACACTTACTTTTAACCAAAGAAAATCACTGACCCTACCTTTAACTGTCTGTATGTTATCGTATTGGGTTTTAGGTCTTTCTGAAAGTGATTTTATGGGGACTCAGCTGAACTCTCTCTTCACAGGGTCCTGTGATGGTGCACACCTTAGCTGAAAAACTCCGGTCGCTCAAGATGGAAGACCAGGCATCAATGTATCAAGGTAGGGCCATACAGAATTCAAAAGAGCAGTATTCAGGTTTTTACCAAACCACCCCCCAAAAATGTTTAGAGACAACATCATAGACAAATGGCAGGGAAAATCAAAACGCCATTTGACACCCATTGACCCATCAACTCCAGAGAGAGTATCACATTTGGTGAAAAAAAGCAAACAAGGAAAACAAAAAAAATAGATAAAAGAAAAATAAATCATGTTTCTGCAACATGGTTCGAGCTTCAAACTGCATTTTTTGTCAAAGCGCTCTATAGTGGCCCCTCAATATGTAAGTCAAATTTGTGGTCAAATTTACAATGCATTATTTGCGGGGCTTGCTAAGGTGAACACACTAATGTTATCCTTAATATTTATTGTGGGCTCGCTAAATGTTACCCTAACTATGTATTCTTCATAATTCTTCCGCCTGTTATTTGACACCTAGTCCTTCATACTTTTACTTAGAAACTCTGTTCCAACTAAAACGTTTGGTTATCATTTGTATTCTTACAATTTACATTTTGGGCATCAAACTGTATTTGATGAACATGACTGTGATGGAATATTGGCCATAGTGGAACTGAGGTTGTGGGAACTGTGTATTGGAATCTGTGGACTGGATTCTGGGTGTGGGCTGGGACTTTCCATTAACAGAAGTGAATTTAATTAGATATAATTGAAGTTTTTTCTGTGGTCACTGTTGTTTATTCAGTTGAGTTGAAAGTTTATGTTTCTTTCTGGTATCCAATCCCTGGTTAAAGGGTTCATTAGTCATTGGTTCATTTGCAGTGTTCATGTAAATTCATGTGAATAAATCAATTTTGTCTTTAGACTGGTCAATAATCGTGTTAGGAGCTGGCCTAACTGGCACCCCAAACTTTAAAATCAAGTCAAACCGTTACAGTGTGATCAAAAGTGAGTTATACCCAAAGGTTTTGTCTCTTGTACCTGATCAATAAATTCACTAATCTTAATTCATTTTGGCTTAGTGGCATTCATCAGTCTATAATTATATCACAAATTTTACAATTTGTCCCATTTCAAGGTGCTTCCACACCTTTTTCAGAGAAGGGGCTGATGTCTGTGAGGAATGAGTTCATTCAAAGAGTCTCAGAGCCCACCCTGAACACTCTACTGGACCAACTTCTGGATGAGGAAGTTATCACCGTTGATGAAATGGATTCAGCCATGGGGAAACTTCTCAGGGCAGAAAAAGCACGGGAAATTATCGACATGGTGCGGAGAAAGGGAAACAAGGCGAGTTCCACAATGATTGACCTGGTTCATCAGCTGGACCCTATCCTTAGTGAACTACTGTGGTTGTAGCCCTCAGCTCACCAGTAGGAGGCCACAGCAGAGAAGGGTTAATACTGTAGGTACCAATCTTTTCTTAGCTGTGATTTGTTCTTAGGTAAGAGCAGAATCTACACAAACTCAAGAGCTCTCTTACGCACAATTGAGTGCTGTTATGTTTTGCTAAATAATTGGTTCTTCTGTTTTCTTAAATGTTACTGTTGTATAATATAGGATTTAAATTACAATAATATTGTTTATCATTTATAATGTTTTTTTTTTATTTCTTTAGAGTAGTGGTTCTCAAACCCACAGGGATCTTTGAGGGGGTTCCAGGGGTCCCCAGCAAAACGAGGAAAGGTTTAACCACTTTAACCCTATTTTATACTTTTTCCGAAAATAGCCGATCTACAAGGTCACAACGCATTATATTGCGGCCCGTTTTGAGCTTGTAGATCGGCTATTTTCAAAACCTTTTTGATAAATGTTATTAATCGTATTAATCACACATCTCCTCTTATGGGTGTCTCTGGCAGAAAATATTTTCAGATGGGGTCTGGAGCCAAGTAGCCTACATATACATTTAGGGGTCCTTGACAAGAAAATGTTTGAGAACCACTGCTTTAGAGTTTTCTTTAGAAGAAGTTTAAGAAGAAAATTACAAAGAATATTGGTGAATGAGACCCATTGTTCTGATGCCTTATCTTCTGTGTATTTCTCCACAAAATGTCATTGTTTCACAACATCAATATTTGTATGATATACTTGTTAGCAGCTTAAGACTTTTTCTTATAAAAGTCAGGAACCTTGCTTAACATCGTAAAAATTATTCAGTAGCCTAAAGGATAGGCTAGAGTGCTATTCTAATTGTAGATTATAAATTGGGGTTAACTAACTCTCTAACTGACCATAGAAAGTTTTTCACTGATAATATGTCTGCTCTACTCTTAATGTTAGCAGAGTGACCTGCACGGATATATTCTCTCCCCTGCGTTGTTTTCTTTTGTACACAAATTAAACCATAATCCATTACAAACACTTGTTCCCATCAGCAGTTTACTTTTCAATGAAGAGTAACATCATGAACATCATAATTTTATATATTGTGTTAATTGTTTAGGAATGAGTGCTGATAGTGTGGGGGGCTCCTTTCACACTGTTTTACAAATCACACATTAGGACTTGGTCAAACATTTTCAGTCGTGAGATTTTTGTTTGCTTTGATCCATGCATTGATTAGGTAGTTAAGCACAAACACCTGGAAGACTGTAGAAGAAATACGACTTTGTAAATCAATAAAATCTCAAATGCAACATATGTACAGTATTGTCTTTACCGTACATTGTGAATATAAATGTCAGAATCTGTGATCATATTCTTGTTCATTAATTGGATCCCCATTAGCTGATACCGGGTGACAGCTAATCTTCCTGGGGTCCATAGGAGATACATAAATACATGAAAATACATAATATGACATTATACAAAATAAAATACAACATAAGAGTGTTCCAGGCTCTGATCCAGAGAATTCCCAGCTCTAAGTTAGAGCAAACCATACAGTCTTGAACCCTTCCAGACCTGTCTCAACCTATACGTGCTGTAAGACACACTAGAGTGTTCCACGCTCTGAAGCAGAGATTTCCTGGCTCTTATATAGTGTAGAATCATAAACCATTATATGACCATACTAATAGTAATAATAACAATAATAACAGCAATTATAGTAATAATAGCTAATTATATGAGACTGCACAGACTTTGACTACACCTGTTTGTTCCATCTTAGACCTGCGGAGCAGCATTGTCTGACCATCTGACAGGCATCTAAACATATGTATTCACTCCAAAAATGTATAGCTATAAAACGAATAAATACATGTGAAATTTGTGAAGGCATACATCAACAATGTGTCATATGAAAGTGGTCATTTTGTAGGATATTTTGGACGTGAGGTTGGGGGCTCCGAGTGTGGGGGGCTCCAACAAACAAGAACAGACAAGAATGATGAGAGTAATAAGCCACACCCTCGGACCTTAGTGTCATCGGGTTTGAAAGAAAACAGATCTTCAGTTCAGATCTGATCTCCACAGAGCCAGGTGTCCAGGTCAACAACACGCAAGCAGCAAGCAGTAGATACCTTTAACATAAATGCCTTGCCCTCAAGGCCCTCATATCTCATGAACTTTCCCACAACTGCTTATGGAGAGAGGATAATGTTTTTATTACTCCCTTCAGCCAAAAACGAGTCAGTTAATTCTTTCTTACTGGTGGATTTATTGAGCACTCTTACGGCACAAGTTATCCAACGTCGAACTGGGAACATAATGAAAATAAACAAAACACAAAGGTTCAGCATAAACTTAACAAAAACATAACGTAAATATTAAACAATAAATAAAAAGTAACAAAGAAAATACATTAAACACACCTTACTGGCTGCTGCACGTAACCAAAGGGAATAAGTTCCTTGAATGCCCATGAACTTGACCAGAAGCACAGCGACGCACAGACTGAAATACAATTCATTCAAATCGATAAGATGTTCAAACCATACAACATTGTCTTAGAAGTTAGGTTATAAAACACACAAACCTGTTGATCTCGCGGCATGCTGCCAACAAACACCAAACCACCGGCTGTGTAACCACATAATGCGTTGATTTCAGAGGAACCATATATAGCGTTCCGGCATACATGAACCAATTGACACTTCCGGCTCAAAGTGATCTCAAAACAACCAAGTTCCATTGTGCAAATAAACAGCAATAAAGAAACCAAAATAAAATATAATAAACAAAATAATTACAAAAAATGATGTTATAGCTGCAGTTACACTCCCACCAAATCACAATCTTTAAGATTTAATTTCACTTTAAATTCACTTTCAAATAATTCACCATATGGAACTCAATATTCTTGGAAATAAACCACAATACTGCTTCAAGCAGCAACCCCTTTCTTCGCACACAACCTTGAATGTATACAAACAACCTTGCCAACATTGTGGCTTCTTATTTAGTACCAACATTGACCTCTGAAAATCATGTTTGAGACCCTTGACAAATATAGGTTTACCAATCTTTCTGTCTTCGACCTCGACATCTCTTAAGAGCAATTCACTCTCTTTTCGTTCTTTGAACTTTGACCTTTTCTTTGCATTTACACGCTCATTTGAGGAGGAGGACCGTCTCCTCTTTCTTCTGATGGGTTTGGTTTCCTTCTTTGCTTGCACCTGAACATTGAACACCCTTTTTTGACTTTTAGTTTGTTGAACATCTGGAAATGTATTAGAACGTAATTTATGTTGAACAGCTCATTTTAGGATATAGGCTTTAAATTATGTTATCACTTGATTTGCCTAAAGATATGATATTGACTGGTTGAAATGACTGCTGAGGTGCACTCGAAGGCTTGCAGCAGGCAGAGGCCTGCATTTCCTTAATGTGCATTTCCTGTATGTGAGCTGCACTCGCGGCGTACGTGACATACAGCCTGCATCTATGGCTGATCAGTGAGGTCAAAGAGTACCCAAGATTTGATAGTTTTAACCAAATGTTACACACATGCAAGTGTAAATCAGCTGATGTTATTAATGATTTAGTTTAATCACATATAAGTGCTGATAATATGCAGTATAATTGCATTTACTGAATTATGCTCAGGTATAAGACGATGTCGTGCAAGGTGCAAAGTAAGCGTTTTTTGTGTGTGGGTAGCTGTTGGACAAGTCACACATACACCCACATACAGACACACTGACTTCTGAGAATCACCTATAGCGTCTGACTTCTAAGAATAGGCATGCACACCTATGTGCAAGCAAATACACACACACTGACTTTCTTAACTTTCGAAAAGTCACCTACATGCACACACATACACACACTGATGTCTGGAGAGCTTCCTTTAGACCGTACTACCGTATAAAGGGGCGCTCACAAGAGCACCACAGCAGAGGCTGGGGAGACAGAGGCTGAGGAAGACTTGGGAGGTTTTGGACACGGACGGCTGTTGGGGGCCCTTTGGGCCCCCAGGGCTCATAGGTTTTTGGGGCTTCTTCTCTTGCACCTTGCTCAGATGTTAAGCAGTCATGGCTCCACATGGAGGAAGGTAAAGAATTAATTAAATTAAGAAGGTAAATAATTAATTAAATTAAGAATGTAAAATATTACTTAAATAATGAATTAAACCAAAAAGGGTAGATTTCTCTATTTTGAGATTAAACCTATTTAGTGCTACTTTAAGGACATTTTTGGAATTACCAAATTTAGACTAGCCTGTATTTCAGGCTGAATGAGATCTAAATGGAACCTCCTCTTTTTAATCTAAATTCTAAATTAGTTTAGGACAAGCCTAAATTAAGGCATTTGGAAACCAGACAGACATGAAACATTATTGATTTCATTTCTATTGGTATTTTGTATTTGTATTTTGTATTGTTAAATACACATCTGTAATCCCACTATGAACTGAGCAAATAAAGGGAAGCTCTTAATCTTCCAAAAAGCCTAATTTTCTGAGTTAGTGTTATAAAGATAAATAGACTATAGGGGCTTCTTCTGAAGGACACCACCAAGCCCTCGGTGAGTATGAGAATTCCACACTACGGCAACATACATACACATTCAATACACACCCCATACAGGTAGAGATTTGTAACTGATGCAAAGTTTGATGCCAACGTTTGATGCAATGCTGTGCGGAGTAATGTATCGAGTAATGTTTTTGGAGTGCAATGTTTGGTATGCAATGAATTGTGAGCACTGAGTTGTTTTGCAATGACGGTGTGCTATGATGATGTGCTGTGGGTTGGCATGGTGGCGTAAAGAGTGATATGTTTTGCATGTGTTGGCTCATTATCCCTATGTGTGACTGGATTTAAGAGTAACGATAATTCTCTGGGTGGTAGGCCATGGGGATGTAGTGGGTTTATATAACGCATGAGCTTCAGTGCATTTCTCTAGTCAGAGGAGTAGGATAGGTTGTTTCAGTAGAGTCTCTTGATCGAGTGAGTGAAGTTCATCAAGTGGATATTCCTATTGAAGCGGGCCAGTAAGTTTAAGGGGCCCCTCTGCCTCCTGCCTTTCTTATAACGGTGTTATCCTCAGATCCATAGTTTGTCTTAAGTCGGGGACTGGATATTATGGTAGTGGATCAAGTTATTAAAGGGCTTACAGATGGTAACCAGACTTAGACTAAAAATTTGCCGCTAATTCCCTGAAGGCCACGGGCCTGCTAACACGGTCGAATTTGCTCTGAAATCACCATGATGGAGAACAGGTGGTTCTTCCGTCGCCACAAGTAAATATACTGTTTATGCACTTCTGTGTGTTGCTTGTTTAAAAGGTCTGTCCTGAGGACAGGGACCTCCTATCTGTATTGAACGCCGCTCCAGTCGTGGTCTGGAATGGTTAATATGGCGCCCAACGTGGTGGCAGGCAATGAGTAGGCTACTGCATGTCTAACCACTAAACATTTTACTGTTCTATGGTGATGTATTAGATAGGCTGCTTATCCTGTTAAACCTCGAAACCCCTTTGAGATGGAAAGAAGTAGAAGAAGTGAAAGAAGTGTCATAAGTAACCAGCGAAATTCAAGCTGAGGTAACACATTGAAATTTGCCAAAAGGAGTAGCACACTGTTATGTGATTTCACAATCATCTGCGGAGATGACAGTGGCTTAATGGAGAAATGCTACAACTTTTGCTCAGTTCAATTTTTAGGAACCAGTACCTACAAAAACTAAGGCTAGTAGAACTCCTCTAAAAATCCAGCCACTCCTCTTATTGGAGAGGAAATTGCCTGTTTAAAATGGGAGGAAAACGTAGTTTGTAGTGTTCAAACCTGGACCAATTGGACAGAAAATCATACTCAAAACAAGGTTTTGCGTTTGAGTAGAAATAGTGAAAATTAAATGTGTTGCTGCCCATAGGTGTGTCAGATACCTGAGTATAGCCCCAAGAGTTTAATTGCGGCTAACTCCCCCGTCCTGCACCATTGTATCCGCACCGTGACCTGGAACAAGGAGACGATCTAGTTGAATTGATCACTCAGCGCGAAAGAAAGATCTAGGGACCACAGGACGATTGCATACCATTTGCATAAAAGGCATAAACCCTGACCAAAAGGTGTTATTAAGGCAGATATACAGTATATGTGTATATGTAGGCAGACCGCATCTGTATATACTGTAAATATACATATATATTTAGGACGAACCATGCACTTAGTTGTCGGGGAAACCTAGGACATGTATTTATAGAAAATATACATGCATTAAGGAGTATTATGTGTGTATAGAAAACCCTATATATATATATATATATATATATATATATATATATATTTATACATATATAAATAAAATAAGGAAGAACCGTGCACATGGCTGACGGGGAAACCTATGATGGGGCCGAGGAGGTAGAGACCGAATTTGGCTGCATACAAGAAGAAGAGTTAGAACGACCCTCTCCCCACGCCCCTCAGGGAGCAAGGAGCTCGGGAGAGTGGGAGCTGGCTTTCTCCCGTTATAGGGAGGTGCCCGCTTATGCAGAAACCTACAATGACAGAATAGATGGTAGAAACCCCCCTCCGTACCCGGGAGAGGACCGGGAGGGGAGGAATCCATGTCTGTCAAAATAGGTTTGAAGAAGTGTGAAATTGGCAGAAAATAATTGACTCGAAGAAAATGGTAGTTGGTGATTTGTGACCCATTGGTTGAGTTCCAAGTAGAGGGACACTTAACCAAACAACCTAAGAAAGGACATGGTATATTAGAGAAGAAGCAGCCTAAGCCTAGGATAACTTTATTCACAGATGGTAGTGTGCAAGGTGGTGCTAAAGAGGTCGTGTGGGCTTGTATAATGAAAGATGAGGAAGGCAATGTGATTGTAAATAGGAGAGGACATTGCCCTGGAACCGTGCAACAGGCGGAGGTAACGGCCATTTTGGAAAGCCTGATTGTTGAAAAGAAAAGAAATCTCTCTAGTCTAATAGTGACGGATAGCGATTATTGTTATAAAGCTGGCAGACTAGAAAATCAAGATACCAATACCTAACATAAGTTTGTTTTAAGGAATATATATATATATCATATATATATTATAAGTGAGCTGACACACATGGCTGACAGGGAAACCTTTGGTGGAGCAAAGGAAGCACAGACTGACTTTGGCTCCATATATGAAGATGAGATAGACGGAGATGCTCCCCCATGCTCTTCCAGTAGAGAGGGATGAGGGAGGTTGGAAGCTAGCTTTCTCCCAATGTCGGGAGTTACCCATCTAGATGTATGTGTATATTATGACATAGAACAGTGTGTATAGAATGTTCCATGTATATAGAAGTATATTATGGCCCCTGCCAGGCCTAGTATGGCAAAGTTCTCCCGGGTATTCCTACTGGAATATTGACGGGACGAAATGCACTCAACAAGGTGCCCCTAGAGCAAACCTATCTAGTGGTCACCAAGGTGCACAAAGATTTAGGTCAGGTTGGACATAGGATCCATAAGTGTTGGATTTAAGCCTAGTTCACACGCCTATATAGCATATAGCATCCCCTCATCCCATCTCACCTGAAGCTGACACTTGTGAACACCGTTTATATACCTAACAAAGCCGTGTGGATTATTTTTACTTCCTGGGGGTCAAGAATAGGGAGAGGCTAGATGCCTCAATAGGGTTCAAGCAGAGGAATAGTAAGAAACTATTTAGGGAAAAAAACAAAAAAAAACAATGGTGTAATCTGACCCTGTAAACTGGCTTCATATGAGCCAGAGAGGGAGAGATAAATGTAGATGCTTAAGACAACGTCACTCATGTTATCTTAGCTACTGTATATGTATGATTGGTTTCCAGTAGGACTGAGTAACCATACTTGAGGAAAATTATAATAATTGGACGACCTATCTTGTTCTATTGTTGGCTTAGTAAATTCTAAGCCCCTTGAGTTGTTTAGAAATTGTTTATGTGTATGTTATATAAGACGTTGTTCAGGAAGAATATATGATTTATCTTATATATTTAATAGATTTCACAGAGAGATGCTAGAAATTATCAGTGGGGCATAACACAGTTATTTTGGAGACTGAAGTGTCTTTTCGATCCAAGAGCGGGCATCATATTCAGGTTTCCCGGGAAAACAAGTCCGGTCCAAGGGTTTTAAGTCAAGCATATTTGTATTTCCGCCCGACAGGGCAACTGCCAGTGGGTCTGATAAGCAGCGCACAGCCTTCACATTCAACAACGCATTTGTCTGTTGAGTCAATCGACAACACTGTAGGCGGTCATTTTAAAATTTGTCAATAACTCACTTCCTGTTTCAGATTCCTTTGGGCACCCCTTCTAGGATGTCTTAGGATGACCAAAGGGACATGTGTGCCAAATTGTATGCTTTTATGAGATTCTTTAGTTGTCTTGAGTCAATCGACAACACTAGGCGGCCATTTTCAATTTGGTCAATAACTCACTTCCTGTTTCAGATTCCTTTGGGCACCCCTTCTAGGCAGTGGCGTACCCACCATAGAGGCAGGGCAGGCGGCCGCCTGCCCAACTAAAATCTAGCCTCCCCTAGAAAATAAAGTAAAAGACTGAAAAACAGGCAGTGAAAAAAATCAAAAGAGAATAGTGGCCGTCGGACCTCCTCGTCGCAGCCAATCACTACCGTATCCATTCCGCAGAGCGACGTCGCCTATAGTGATGCAAATGTGTGCCTTTATATTTTCATGGGGTGCCAGGAGAGCCAGCTGGGGGTCTGGGCCATCACCTGTAGGCTACTCACCTCGCATAAAAGGGGCTCTGAGTCTGAGAGCAGCTTGAGCCATTAAACTACTGTAACAACATGAAGAGACATGAAGAGACCCCCCCCCTTGGAGGGGGGGGGGGGTAGAGAAAAAAATCTCGCCTGCCCTAAATGTACACTGCTCAAAAAAATAAAGGGAACACATAAACATTACAATGTAACTCCAAGTCAATCACACTTCTGGGATATCAACCTGTCCAGTTAGGAAGCAACACTGATTGTGAATCAATTTCACCTGCTGTTGTGCAAATGGAACAGACAACAGGTGGAAATGAGAAGCAATTTGCAAGCCAACCCCTATAAAGGAATGGTTTTGCAGGTGGTGGCCACAGACCATTTCCCTGTCCTCATCCTTTCTGGCTGATTTTTGGGTACTTTTGCATTTTACCAGTGCCCTCACCACTAGAGGTAGCATGAGGCGGTTTCTGCAACCCACAGAAGTTGCTCAGGTAGTGCAGCTCATCCAGGATGGCACATCAATGCGCGCTGTGGCAAGAAGGTTTGCTGTGTCTCCCAGCACAGTGTCAAGAGCATGGAGGAGATACCAGGAGACAGGCCAGTACACCAGGAGACGTGGTGGGGGCCGTAGGAGGACAACAACACAGCAGCAGGAGCGCTATCTGGTCCTTTGTGCAAGGAGGAACAGGAGGAGCACTGCCAGAGCCCTACAAAACGACCTCCAGCAGGCCACATGTGCATGTTTCTGCTCAAACTGTGAGAAACAGACTCCATGAGGGGGGTATGAGGGCCCGACGTCCACAAGTGGGGCCTGTGTTCACAGCCCAACACCGTGCAGCCCGATTGGCATTTGCCAGAGAACACCAGGACTGGCAGATTCGCCATTGGCACCCTGTGCTCTTCACGGATGAGAGCAGGTTCACACTGAGCACATGTGACAGACGTGACAGAGTCTGGAGACGCCGTGGAGAACGTTCTGCTGCATGCAACATCCTCCAGCATGACCGGTTTGGCGGTGGGTCAGTGATGGTCTGGGGAGGCATATCCTTGGAGGGCCGCACAGACCTCTATGTGCTAGCCAGAGGTACCATGACTGCCATTAGGTACCGGGATGAGATCCTCAGACCATCACTGACCCACCGCCAAACCGGTTTGAGCAGAAACATGCACATGTGGCCTGCTGGAGGTCGTTTTGTAGGGCTCGGGCAGTGCTCCTCCTGTTCCTCCTTGCACAAAGGACCAGATAGTGCTCCTGCTGCTGGGTTGTTGTCCTCCTACGGCCCCCACCACGTCTCCTGGTGTACTGGCCTGTCTCCTGGTATCTCCTCCATGCTCTTGACACTGTGCTGGGACACACAGCAAACCTTCTTGCCACAGCGCGCATTGATGTGCCATCCTGGATGAGCTGCACTACCTGAGCAACTTCTGTGGGTTGCAGAAACCGCCTCATGCTACCTCTAGTGGTGAGGGCACTGGCAAAATGCAAAAGTACCCAAAAATCTGCCAGAAAGGATGAGGACAGGGAAATGGTCTGTGGCCACCACCTGCAAAACCATTCCTTTATAGGGTTGGCTTGCAAATTGCTTCTAATTTCCACCTGTTGTCTGTTCCATTTGCACAACAGCAGGTGAAATTGATTCACAATCAGTGTTGCTTCCTAACTGGACAGGTTGATATCCCAGAAGTGTGATTGACTTGGAGTTACATTGTAATGTTTGTGTTCCCTTTATTTTTTTGAGCAGTGTACTTTCTGGGAACGCCACTGCTTCTAGGATGTCTTAGGATGACCCAAGGGACATATGTGCCAAATGTTATGCTTTTTGGAGATTCTTTTGGTGTCTTTTAAGTCAACGGTCAACAGTTTAGGTGGCCATTTTGAATTTTGTCCATAACTCACTTCCTGTTTAAGATTTTTTTGGGCACCCCTTCTAGGATGTTTTAGGATGACCCAATCTGTATCAAATTTCATGCTTTTATCCGCCGCGTAACGATTTGGCCATTTTTTGTGGTTAGCACCCCCTACTAACACACAATAGTCCCGTGTAGCATTCACTTTGTCTTTACATCATTTCAACTCTCATTTCGAGACCATTTAACATTTTAGTCGTCTTCAGAATGATGCTGTGAACCTGTGTGTCTTTAAACAAACAAACTTGTGTTCGTTGGGCACGTTAGTGGTCGGTCAAGAAGGGGTTAAAAGCAACGCAGCTCCGCTCCGTGTTGAACAGTGGGTGGTGAGTCGATCCTAGGTGGAAAGACTGGTGACACGAGGTTATTAAGTCGATCCAGTCTGTCGGGCCCGGCGGAGGTTCGGCTCCTTCCCTGCAGTTCCGAAGTGGCTGCTGTTTCATAGACTCCATGCAGGTTGAGATGATTGCAGGTTAAGTTCGACTATTACTCCCTTCAGCCAAAAACGAGTCAGTTAATTCTTTCTTACTGGTGGATTTATTGAGCACTCTTACGGCACAAGTTATCCAACGTCGAACTGGGAACATAACGAAAATAAACAAAACACAAAGGTTCAGCATAAACATAACAAAAACATAACGTAAATATTAAACAATAAATAAAAAGTAACAAAGAAAATACATTAAACACACCTTACTGGCTGCTGCACGTAACCAAAGAGAATAAGTTCCTTGAATGCCCATGAACTTGACCAGAAGCACAGCGACGCACAGACTGAAATACAATTCATTCAAATCAATAAGATGTTCAAACCGTACAACATTGTCTTAGAAGTTAGGTTATAAAACACACACACCTGTTGATCTCGCGGCATGCTGCCAACAAACACCAAACCACCGGCTGTGTAACCACATAATGCGTGGATTTCAGAGGAACCATATATAGCGTTCCGGCATACATGAACCAATTGACACTTCCGGCTCAAAGTGATCTCAAAACAACCAAGTTCCATTGGGCAAATAAACAGCAATAAAGAAACCAAAATAAAATATAATCAACAAAATAATTACAAAAAATAATGTTATAGCTGCAGTTACAGTTTTGCATATTTGAGTTAATTTAAATGTTCACATCTCAGAATTATTCGACACTGTTCAGAAATCTGGTCTTGGTCTTTTCTGGTGGTCTTGGTCTTGGTGCCCCTTGGCTACCTAAATGTAAGGGCCCAGAAGGTGATTTAAAATATTCTGAGTGGATTCAGGGTTGCAGGGACTGCCAACCTTGGTAACCGCCTTCCATTCCGACATCTCACTACTCCGACTAGTGGCTTCCGCGTGCGGTTAGGGTTAGGGTTAGGTATAGGGTTCGTTAACGTCGGAAAGGCGACATGTCGGAAAGGTGACATGTAACCGCCAACCTTTCAGTGTGGGGAGATGTGAGCCGGTGGAAAATGTGATTTTGCAGAGGAAATATCTGAAGGGAAGTGAGCAGCTGAGAGAGAGGTTGCTGTACAAAGGAGCTGAGAGCGATGAAAGAAGACAAGCGCTGCGGCCTGGCCTGAGCAAGGGTATACCACGGACTGGGGTTCTGGTGGGCAGGGACACCCCAGTCGGTGGGGGGCCAGTGGGAGCCACAACCCCCTAAACTGCTATGCGGTCGGCGGTGTGTGTGTGTGCGGGAGGACCTTGACCGTGGGAGGCTGCCCGAGGATGGCCAGGTCGCAGACCAGAGAGATGCTCCAAGATGGACAAGAGCAGAGCCAAGGAACGGACGCACGGAGACAGACCAGCCAGTCGGAGACGTGGACAGCCAGAAAGAGAGGCGATATAAGACGGTGACCACCCCTAGATGACACACGGACGGACCACATCGTGCCTGTGGAGGACCGAGAGAAGGAGGACGCGACCCGAGTATTGACGTGCAACAACCGCAGCGGCAGAGCATAGCTCTGGCTCGCCAGTAAGTCTTCTATCAGACAAACAATACTCCTTGTCCCCAGAGAGCTAAGCTAAACAGAACTGTTCAAGTGCCTTGAATCTGTGACTGGCGTCCCTCCTTTGTCTTCCACAGGGACATTGGAGCTACTGGCGTGTGAGGTGGTGCCATCAACGCTGTTGCCCCCCACCCCCTTTCTCCTCTTGCAACTGGCTGGTTTCTCCGTTTTATTGTTTTATTCTATTTCAGTTAGTGGGCCCTTTTTAGTTTGTTTAGGTAGGCATTTTATTGTGTTTTGGCTGTTTTTTAGATACCACTGTATCAGGTTTAATTTAAATAAAAGTCAAAGTTTTAAGTGTTTGCCTTTTAAATCTCAAAGTTGTCAGACAAACCTGTGTTGCTTTTTAAAGTTAACTGAGGACCAGACCTCCTAAAAGATGGCATAGTCGGAAATTTGAGCTTTAAGCACCCTGCACTTTACAAACTTTTCACTTATATTTTATTGTTTAATTTAAGTACATTATTTAAGTATTTGGGTGTTTTTAGCGGTGCCACACGTGCCCTTGTGTAATTTATAAATAGTATTTTTGTTGCTTTATTTTAGTTCTTAAACTTTGGGGCATATTGCTTTCAAAGGACTATTCCATTCATACATTTCCTTATAACTTGTATGCCTAATTAAGAGGAGGCAATATCAATAATAGTCTTAGATTGTGTTTAGATTGTGTTTATTGCACAATCTGTCTTCAGTCTTCATATGCAGATCTATTGTTATAATAATACCAACATTCTCTGTGTCTGTCTGTGTGTCTCTGTCTGTCAAATAAGACAAGAACAGACAACAATGATGAGCTCTGACCTAAGTGTCATCTGATAACGATAACTGATGGCGTTTGAAAGAAAACAGACATGTTGACAATGCAATGTTGGCAGCCCTGCAAAAAGTGTATTTTGGACGAGAGGTGGGGGCTCCGTGTGTGGGGGGCTCCAACAAACAAGAACAGACAAGAATGATGAGAGTAATAAGTAACACCCTCGGAGCTATGGTTTGAAAGAATAACAGATCTACAGCCAGGTGTTCAGGTCAACAACACAAGCAGTAAATACCTTAACATAAATACCTTGCCCTCTTATCTCATGAACTTTCCCACAACTGCTTATGGAGAGAGGATAATGTTTTGCATATTTGAGTAAATTAAATTTAAATGTTCACATCTCAGAATTATTCGACACTGTTCAGAAATCTGGTGGTCTTGCCCTTGATAGTCCACGGTCATAAGTGTGTGAACGCATGCCCTTGTGTAATGTATAAATAGTATTTTTGTTTTATTTTAGTTCTTAAACTTTGGGGCATATTGCTTACAAAGAGGACAATTCAATGTATATATTTCCTCATAACTTGTATGCCTATATTAAGAGGAGGCAATATCAATAGTCTTTGATTGTGTTTATTGCACAATCTGTCTTCAGTCTTCATATGCAGATCTATTTTTATAATACCAACATTCTCTCTGTGTCTCTCTCTCGCTCTCACACACAAGTAAGACACAAAAACAAGACAGACATGTGTGCAGATTCTATAAGCAAAAAGAACGATGAAGGTATATTAAGATGATATTTCACCAGAAGGAAAAAAAACGAGTTACTCCACTGGGCCCTCTACAGATCTGGTCAATGGAATTTTTCTATTGACCAGATTTTTCTAGCCAAAAAGCGTATTTTAGACGTAAGGTGGGGGGCTCTGAGTGTGGAGGGCTCCAGCAAACAAGAACAGACAACAATGATGAGAGTAATAAGCCACACCCTCTGACCAAGTGTCATCTGATAACAGGGCGTTTGAAAGAAAACAGAACAAAACATATGATGAAATGATGTTCTTTTCGGGGGAAAAAACAAAAATATATATGATGAAACGATGTTCTTCCCCTGTCTAATTGTCTGAAAAATGCACATAAAGGTAAAAAATAATAATAATACAATTTCCTGCATGCTTCACTGCCCTGCAGGAGGTGAAATAGTGACATCTGCTGGGCCATTAATTGGAACTGCATGGAAAAGGGCTTAAATTCCAGCATTCCTTGGTCCTTGAATATGACCAATGAATATTCATTTGTTTTAATTCAGTCTCCTGTTTATCCTAGCAAAAACCCATATAAATGCATTCATATCCAAGTTGTTAGTTGTTGACGCTCATCAAATACCACCCAAACCGTCTTTCATATAGGTACCAAGAGTCCAAGATTCTATATATTGCATTGCATGCATTGACAATAATATGGTGAAGCCAAAATACAGCTGTCTTTACTGCAATAAATTCAAGAGTTGTCTGTGACCAGTTTCTGCTGTTAGAGTGAGTGTATAGAACTGTTCCTGAAGAAACGTTGTGGGATCGCTAAGAATGTTGATGGTATTGAGTATTGAGAGTTTTATAAGTGTTAAAGGTGTTATTATTAGTAGTGTTAAAGGTTTAAGGTTCTAAAGGTTGGAAAGGTTGGAAAGGTTTAAGGCTCTGAAGGTTTGAAAGGTTTAAGGTTTGAAATGTTTGAAAGGTTTAGGTTTGAAAGGTTTGAAAGGTCTACGGTTCGAAAGGTTTGAAAGGTGTTAAAGGTTTCAAAGGTGTTAAAGTATTAGTAGTGTTAAATGTTTTGATAGTGTTGACAGCGTTGAATAGTGTAAAATTGAGTTTTTTAGAGTAAAACAGTGATTGCTAGGGTCTAATAGGTGGTTGCTAGGGTAAAACAGGTGGTTGCAAGGGTCTAATAAGCGGTTGCTAGGGTCTAATAGGGGGTTGCTAAGGTCTAATATGCAGTTTATATGGTCTAATATGCGGTTGCTAGGATACAACTGGTGGTTGCTAGCGTAAAACGGTGGTTGCTAGGGTCTAGCGGTTGCTAGGGAATAATAGGTGGTTGCTAGGCTGTAATATGGTGTTGCTAGGGTCTAATAAGCAGTTGCTAGGCTCCACTGTAGCTAAATGGCATTTCCCCATTGAAATGAATGGGATCTTTTAAGCAATTAAAAGTGAAATATCTCTAGCCGATATGTCAGCTACAGATAAGTAGGCCAAACGTAGAGTTGGAACGGAGTTTGTAGCTAAAAGTATGAAGGACTAATTAGGTGTCAAAAAACATGGGGAATATAGTATATAATAAATATAGTGGCAATAACATTAGTGTGATCGCTAAGGCAATCCCACAATTACATTTAGCCAAAGGAAAAATAGCACACACAATATGAATACTGCTCCTATGATGTGATTGGTTGGGGCCGTCTACAGCCCACCCTCAAAGTTCCTATCCACTCACAGTGGGTACAACCCACTGTGAGTGGATAGATAAATAGTAGGATATACAGACAGAGTGACTAAAATAAAGTAAGAAAGAGAGGTCTGTTGAGTTGCTGTAGGCTATTGTTTGTTTCACTACACAAACTAGGTCCTACAACTTCCACTGAGGTAAGGAAACTACTGCTATGACTAATATAACAATTTAGACTATTAATTATGAAATATTTAATAATTCATTCATTATGGATGTTGCGTTTATGATTTATGGCATTTTCGGTTGTTGTAAGAAACAGCCTACATTTTTAAGGCAAAAGGCTATATGGAGAATCAAAACAGTTTTATTTTGAAAAGAGTAATAAGTAACGAGTAATTAATTACTTTTTTGAGTAACGAGCCCAACACTGATAATAACAATATATGAATAGGTATAAATATAGTCAAAGTGTACATAGACAATCTACCCCCAGTAATATGGGTAGAAATGAACAATCTACAAATATCCTTTTCATATAAAAACTGTCATTTACACATTGTTTAACACACATATTCATTTACACAGCATAAAATGAAATACACCTGATCTTGGGTGTAGTTCAAACTGGTGTTTTTCTTTTCTTCTCTTTCATTTTTTTCTTTTTACGTTTAATGGCCTTCTTAGGTTATGGTTACCCTATTTATTTAAGAATCTATTTTGTACATTGGTGGAAGGAATTTGTTTCTTGCTCTGTATGGCTTGGGCTGTTTTGAATTTGACCAGATCAGAGAACTTTAGTAAGTGGAATTTAATTTTGTAGAATGGACAATGAATGAATAGTTGATTTATATATAGGTAGTTCCCCATACTTCTTATACATACATAGTAGGTTAAGTATGGTAATATCATGGTGCAGCACAGTAATGATTTGGTATTGAAGATGTGTCTCGTCTTGCTAATAACGGAAATGCTCTTTGCCATCTTGAATTTGAGATCTGCGGTAATTGTACTGTTACCAAAGACTAGTCTATGAACTTAGTTTTTGTTGGATTTATTGTTGTCGAACCACTGTTTAAATGTACTTAGTTCAGATGTTATGACTTGCAAAAGCTGCTGGATATCTTCCCCGGTACAAAAGATGTTTGTGCTGTCTGCAAAAAGTACACATTTAGATTTGATACCGTACACAGATCATTTATATACATAATAAATCATTTGAGACCCAAGATTGTTCCCTGTGGTACCCCTCACTTGATAGTTTTATGATTTGATTTGTATTCTCCCAATTGTACATATTGTTGTCTGTTGTCAATATAGCTCCTCAGCCATTGAGATGCAACTCCTCTGATTTTGTATCGCTCTTTGTTATAAGTAGGTTGTGGTATCAAAACCTTTATTAAGATCGATGAATACTCCAATTGTGAACTGCTTTTTGTCTATGTAATCTTATATAATACTGGTTTTCAGACAACAGTTTGTGTTTTGTAATGAAATCATCCAGTATGTCCAAGAATATATTTTCTAATATATTTGAGAGTTGTGGTAGCAGAGAGATTGGTCTGTAATTGGTGAATTGATGTTTATTGCCGGATTTGAAAATTGTAATTATTTTAGCAAATTGAATGTGCCAGTGTCTAATGACAAGTTGCATTATATGAGTGAAAGGTTTCACAATATATTCTCTCTCTCTCTCTCTCTCTCTCTCTCTCTCTCTCTCTCTCTCTCTCTCTCTCTCTCTCTCTCTCTCTCTCTCTCTCTCTCTCTCTCTCTCTCTCTCTCTCTCTCTCTCTCTCTCTCTCTCTCTCTCTCTCTCTCTCTCTCTCTCTCTCTCTCTCTCTCTCTCTCTCTCTCTCTCTCTCTCTCTATTAGGGCATTCACCAAAAAGTCGACTTCGACTTAAGTCGACTTATAACAAGTCGACTCCCAGCAGGAGAAGTCGAAAGTAGAACGTTTTTATTATTTTTATTTTATTATTATTATGTTTTAATCATTATATTTGCTCCCTATATGCGTGTGTACATAATTCAAACTGTAGGATTGGCTATTGTCAAGGACAGAGGTGATTCTTTCCTTTTCCATGGCAGTTCTCAGCCAGTGATTAAGGATCTATTTGCACCTGACCTCTTCCTTCGATGTGCTGTCCGCTCAGGTGCATGCGCTCTGTCCCAGTGATTGACAGGCTAAAATGCACTGTGTGAAATGCATCCAGCATTATGTAGGCCTATTTTTGAATCTATAATATTAACATCAAAACAAAAGCCGTACATTAAGGGAGAAGGGACCGTACCTTCTTTTTAATTACCTTGAGCGGAAGGCGGAAGAGACCAGATATTGAATGAAGCTGCAGAAGGGCAATGGCGCCGCCCTGGGGAAGGGCCAAGAATAAGGCAAATAAAGACTGTCCCAGTGTTTCTCATTGCTGGTTTGTAGTTTGTTGTTAGGTTCATCGATTGTTGTAGATTGTCGATTGTTGTCTCCGCCAGGCCGGACGGCCATAGGTTTTCACCCCTGTCCGTCCGTCCATCTGTGTGTCCGTCAGTCCGTCTGTTCGTCCGTCTGTGTGTCTGTCAGCAGATAATCTCCGGCACCATTGGACCGATTTGCACACAAGGCAGAAACTCTGCTCCAAATGTTTCACATCAGTCTGTTATAACGCCACCATGAGACTATTTTTTGCAAAACTAATTTGCACACTATCTCTATGGTCATGTAATCAGGTTTATCTGACCGATTTTTCATATTCCATTCTGATTGGCTACGATTGCCTTCCAAACTTTAAGTTTGCATGAGTGGCCTGTTTTGCACAAAAGGCCAATCATGAGCGCAGCGTCCGATTGCCGTGAAAAAGAAAGAGGCCTAGTACATTTTTGGAACCATTAAATATATGTAGAAATAATGCTTCCTCAAACTTTAGGTTGTGCCCTGCACTTCATCCTTACAGTACTACATGTATATCTTTTCACATCCAAATAGAATGATGATAAGTATATGTTTCCCTCCATGCTCTCATGGAATATTCATTCTTCTTCTGCTTGTTTCAGGGACCAACCATGGCAAGGTCAACGGCGGCAAAAGCCAACATCATCCAAATTCTGAGGGAGTTGTGCGATGAAGACTTCAAAGTGCTCAAGACTTCCCTTGCGGAACATCAACGGCTCCCCAAACATATCCCGTATGTCCAGCTGGAGAAACTTGACAGGGTGGACACCAGTAATAAGATGAAGAAGACCTATGGCGCTGAGAAAGCTTGGAACATGATAATGGTGGTTCTGGAGGATATAGACATGGGTGTATTGGAGAAGTTCCAGAACGTCGAAGGTAGTTAAAGGACAACTTTGTTTTTTTACAACCAAGGTTTATGTTTTAGATTGTAATTAAAGTAACTAAAATATGAGTGTGATTTTTTTTTAATGTACTGCTTTGTATAGTTTTAGCAATTTTCACGACCTTTTTTACAGTGGGCGGGGGCATTCTGTCCGGTGGCTAAATATGTATTTTTTTACACAATAATGCGGCTTTTCTTTTTTATTATTTACAGTAGCTTTTCTAGCCCCCAATAACTCACATCTGGCCATCAAAGACCACAGGACCTTTTTTATTGTGTAAAAAAGGCATATTTAGCCACCGGACAGAATGCCCCCGCCCACTGTAAAAAATATCACGAAAATTGCTAAAACTATAGAAAGCAGTAAATGAAAAAAAAGAACACTCATCTTTTATTTACTTTAATTACAAGCTAAAATATAAACCTTGGTTGTAAAAAAAACAAAGTTGTCCTTTAAAGATAAGTTAAATATGGCTACATGCTTAATACACATGCTATAATATAACAATAAAATGTGTTGAATGCCCCACACACACACACACACACACACACACACACACACACACACACACACACACACACACACACACACACACACACACACACACACACACACACACACACACACACACACGACAGATTCCCCTCAGTAATCAATAAAGCTCTGATTTTGAAAGCCCCACTGATGGGACTTTTCAAAAGAATGGTACAGTCAAATTGTTGTGCTTCTTACCAGATTTGAATGTTTTCTTGGTTAAGATTTTCTAATTAAGTATTCAATCAATCAATCAACCAATGTCAGACATTTGGTTAATGAGGTCCATGGTCCTTTCAAAAAGCTCCTGCGTAAACTGTGACAGTGTTGGTTTCTAGCGTTGTTTAGTACATAGATTCACACCAGGGACTCGGATCCGGACCCGGGCCCGCCTGCTAGAGGCTTGATGAGTGTGAGCACTATATCGTAACCAGGGACGATTCAACATCCATACCTGGGTCCACTTGGGAAAGGTGGTCTGCACTCTGCAGTACACTTTTGTACTTGTGTACTTGGGTACGCATCAGATGTGAAACCCAAGTGTACCGAAACACGTAGCTCACAGCTATTTGATCCCCCCTAAATGTACTCGAGTATGGAAAAACAATATGAACATGAAAGCTGACCGGTGGGGGAGGGGCAATTGTATTCGGGCACGGTTCAAAGCAATTGTATCCTGCCCATCTTTCGCCGCAGGCTGAAAATCCACCTCTTCAGGAAACACTACCCCGAACCTTCCTCTTAGCCTTGCCTACTTGTTGTCAATTAGTTGTACGAGCTCTTGTTTTATTGGATCTTGTTTATTCAATACACTTTGTTTTAGCTCTTGCTCATTTGATTTTCCTATATGGCTATATCTGTTTAAGAAAGTATCTGATATATTGCACTTTTACCTTAGCACTAAGTATACTCTTAGTTGCTTGTTATAGAAGAGAATGCACTTAAGACTTCTGGTGATTAGTAGTTTCCTTGCCTATGTTGAATGCACTTATTGTATGTCGCTTTGGATAAAAACGTCTGCTAAATGACTGTAAAGTAATGTACCAAAACTCTCTCTCTCTCATATCAGATAGTGAAGGTGAACAGACATCGAGGGATAGAAAAACAGGTAATACACCATGGTCACAGCACACCTACATATTTTGGATGTATGTTCTTGCAAATTGTGTGTTTTGATGAAAATTCACATTCAAATCACTTGAGAAATAATCACAATGCACAGGACACTAAATGCTATTTAGTCCGCTTTGGATTGTCCTTTTATAGGTCTTATTTAATGTTGATTACAATGGATACTGAGAAACAACTGTACGATGTGTGCCTGCATACCATACATTGTGCACCTAGCGCACATGCATGCACACACAGTTCAGTGCCACTGCAGCGATCATATCATTTGAAAGCGGTTTTGACTAATGAGCAATGCTGTAATTAGACAAAGTGGCATGGCCTAGCTGAGTTCATCAAGTAGCTTACTCACCAAGGGTACTTGAGTGAGCCTTGAATGCAAATGCGTTTGCATTCGGTGTGCCATACAGTACCTGCGTAATGATATATTATTGCATTATTTGTTTATTAGAACACATCTTATTCCGAATAACAAGCGAAGGCCCAGAACCGAGTTGTGTGCAGCGTGACATGACGCATACTTTTTTCTTTTTTCAGACACAATATAATATAATGCGTTCAACGCTCATCGTGTGCCAGTCCTTCAGCTTTTTATGTAACCTACACTACACTTCACTGTTAATAGACAATGGAATTATGATACAAATAGTTTGTTTGCATATAGAGCAAACTACTGGATAGAAACATTGAATTAAGCACATGCTATTATTGACATGAATGAGATGTTACTCACCACATACGAGCAGGAGAAGTTCCTCCTGCCTTTCCTTGTAACTCTGAGAAACTGTGATCCATGACAAGCAACTTCACAGTTATAACTGCTCCTAAACTGTATTTTTCTGAGGCAGAGTAGACCACGCTCCAACTGATGTTCACAAGGGCTTTTTATTGTAACCCCAATGTAGACAACGTGAAAAACTGTAAATGAAATGACATAAAACAAATAATATTTTTTTAACCACAATGAATTATAAACATGAATTATGTCCTTGTTGACAGCCATGCTGTATTCTTTTTAAATTTCCATGAAATGTCCATATAACACATGAAATGTCCATTTTTAGTTGCATAAACACACACAGACCAACACAATAAACAAGTAACATACCGTGTGCGCCTTCTGCCCAGTTATATTCAGGAGTGTTAGTACTTTTTATCGTTTTATATATTTTCTTCTTGACACAGACACAGAGCTCCTCACAGCTCTGAAACCCTGTTTGTTCTGATTACCAGCACCTAAGCTCACACAGGTGAACCCAATGCTGCCATGATTGCTGTCACGTGATATCTGCTACAGCAGGCCACAACGCAGAGAACAGTGGAAGGCACTATATCACCATACTCAGTCCATACAATACAGTATATTACCCAAAATAAACAATATTCACTTTTCATATTTTCAGAAAAATAATAAAATCAAATACCACAAAATGCAACCACTCTCTGGAACAGCTACAACAGTGATGGAACGTTAAGCCCATTCTTTTAGGAATGGTGTTTCCATTCCACTTCTACCCTCCTCCTCTTCAAAATAAACGTGTTCGGCTCTCTCTCTTGACGATCTGGGACGGTTGTGACCGGGTTTTGTTATGTCATCACGTAGTCTACTAGTATAGCCTACAACATTTTTGGTCTGTGATTGACTATTAATAAATATGATTATGGGATTAACATTTATAAATGTATTAAAGGACAAAAAAATGCCAGCCTGGTGCGAGGCCTCCCAAGTGTGAGCCCCAGTGCGACCACAGTGCGATCACACTGCTTTTCCAGCCCCCACCACCATGGCTCTTCTCAGTCTAATGATAAAGCGTTGTCTTGCATTCTAGAGAAGAAAAAGCAGCGTTCTTCCCAAAAAACTGCTCCAGCCCGCCGCTCCGGTTCTTCCAAGGTGCACCATGACGTGATCTGTGAAGGCTGTGAGGAAAGTATCATTGGGACCAGGTATCAGTGTACACTGTGTCCTGACTACGACCTGTGCTCTGACTGTCATTCCAATGGACGTCATAAGAAACATCCTATGCTGGCCATGCAGGACCCAGTCCAGGTCAGAATTTATCATTCATTTGAAAACAGCACTGGTTGAACCGTTAAATACAAATCTCATGTAATGTAGAAAAGGACAGAATATTGAAAAGACAAATGCAATCAGTGGTTGTTTCATACTGCAATGTGCCTGATGATGATTATGGTGACGATGATGATGTTGATGATGATGATGATGATGATGATGATGTATCTGTACTTGTAGCTTGGCATGGGAAGTGGGGGGTGCTCCTTCCATTCCAACATCTCGCCACTCCGACTAGTGGCTTCCGCGTGCGGTTAGGGTTAGGGTTAGGGTTAGGTATAGGGTTCGCTAAGGTCGGAAAGGCAACATGTCGGAAAGGCGAAATGCACCCGGGAAGTGGCTGAAAATATTTCTCTTTGACTGTGTTTCTGTCAACTCTCTCCACAGGCTGCTGAGATGGAGAAGGCCTTTCGTCAAGGTAGGACCATGCAGATTTCACATGAGTAATATTCAAATTAAGGACCTCCTACCTAGGTTTTACCTGTAAATCCAAAACCCTGTCCCTTAGTTAAAAAATAACCAAAAACATTAGCCAATTTAATGCTCATTGTCACATGATTCCCGAGATCAATAGCCCTATAGGGCATAGCAGTGGCGGCCATTTTCTGGTTCCACTAGAAAATAGTCAATGCATTTTCCCCATTGAGATTTCCAAAAATATTTATATCAATTCATTTAAGCTTGGAATCAAGCCATCCAAGGTCCTGGTGAATCATAACACTTGACCATAAAACTTTTTTTTCTGTGATTAAAAAAAAAAATGTATTATTATATGATATACTATAATATTGAATAAATAACCTTTGTTTTGCCTTTTAAAAAAACAAACGTTTTCACAGAATCAAACGTTTTATGGTCATGATTCACCAGGACCCTGGATGGCTTGATTCTAAGCTTAAAATAATTTATATAAATATTTTTGGAAATCCCAATAGGAAAATGCATTGACTATTTTGGAGTGGAACCAGAAAATGGTTCTGCTATGCCCTATAAAGGCTCCTCAATACGTGAGTAAAATTTTAGGTGACATGCATACATGCATTCATTGCATTCATGCATTCATGCATTCATTTATGACATTTGTTTTGTAAAATCGGCCGGCCCCACAAAATGTGCATGGCCAATTATAACCGAACATGGAATATAAAAAACATTATGACACATTTTATCACATGGCTGCAGAGATCCTGTGTACCAAACTTGCGGTTTGGATAAAACCTGAAAGTAGAGTAACAAAAGGTGTGAATTGAAGACCATTAAAGATGGCAGAAAAGCTATTAAGAAAAGCTATTCACGCCACAACACGTCACATCGCGACGTGTTGTGAACTTGGAGATATTCTATGTGCACTGTTTTTGAAAAAGAAAACATACATATCGGCTACATATCAACATTTCAGAGAAAGACACATGACATGGTCGTTTGTAGAATCTGTTGCAGGCTACAGCATGGCCGTCACACCCGAGGGGGATGCAGGGGATGCGACAGACACATGATTTCATCCCCCTCACATTTGCCTGACTGTTCTGTTTTTTTTCCCACTTTCAATATAGTCACTTTGCATCCAGCGCTGCATCAAAGGAAATTCAGTTCCCCATATATGAAAACCTATTGGCCAATTTAGATTGATTGAACAGCCATCCAGCCAATCACAGCTATTTGACCAGCCCACCAGTCCAAATAGTTTTTTCTCTCTTTTTTGTTTGGTATTTCGGTCTTCTTATTTAGGCCGCTCCAGTTCTTCCAAGGTGCACCATGGCGTGATCTGTGAAGGCTGTGAGGAAAGTATCATTGGAACCAGGTTTCAGTGTACACTGTGTCCTGACTACGACCTGTGCTCTGACTGTCAGTCCGCTGGACGTCACAAGAAACATCCTATGCTGGCCATGCAGGTCAGAATTTATCCTTCCTCATCTTCATTATTCTGTTGCTGCTGCTGCTGTATCCAGGGACGTGCACAGATAGACTCTAGGTGGTGCTAGAGCGCCTGCCCTTTGCCCTCTTGACCAGAAGTGCCCTTTTGAAAAAAAGAAAAAAAATTACAGCAGCGGTCTTCAACAGGGGGTCCGGGACCCCTAGGGGGTCCTCAGAGTTACTACAGGGGGTCCGCCAAATCTTTATGTGATATGATTTTTCTTTTTACCATAACCACTCGAAACCTAGCATCCCTTTTCTGAGGAGAACTTTAGCCAAAAATAGCAGATCTACAAGCTCACAATTGTGGGCTTGTAGATCGGCTATTTTTGGCAAAGAGGTATAGGTGTAGAGGGAAAAAAGAGCAGACCAAGTAAACAAAAAAAAGTATAATTTACTTGAGCACCTGCCCCTCAAAATGTCTGTGCACACCACTGCTCATCTTCATTATTCTGTTGCTGCTGCTGCTGTATCTGTACTTGTAGCTTCCTCGGCTTTGACTGTGGTTCTGCCAACTCTCTCTCTACAGGTTGCGGAGATGGAGGAGGCCTTTCATCAAGGTAGGACCATACAGATTTCAAATGAGAAATATTCAAATAAAGGACCTCCTTCCTTACCAGTAAACCTCAAACCCTCTCCCCAAACCAATTATGGGCAAAAGCTAGCAGGTTCCATATAGAGGACTATTTGGACCCTCCCCCAAGGTAGCACCATTATGCCTGTTTCTGTGTTAGGTAGGCTATTACTGCCTGGTCTTCCAGGGCATCAGATACAGCAGAAAACAAGCTGACTCTGCTGCATACAGAAAACGTGCTCCTGCTTTTTTGAGCAGGAGTGCGTGCTCCTGCTCAAAAAAGGGGGAAAGTGGTTTAGTTGCACGGCGTGTTACCGCGTCTCATGAGTCATGACCAATGCATCCCTGACTATGGAGCCATCTTCTGTATGAAGTCATTTTGGGGGTGAACTACCCCTTAAGTGGTTAATCAGACTAATTGATTTAGTCGATTATAAAAATAATCTATTAGCACTTTTTCCACATTGATTCATTGATATATGAAAAATAAAACAAAAATAAAGCTTGATTATAAGTAATGGAAAAGTGTCAGGAATGACTTCGAAGAACCCAAAAGCAGTACAGGCTTTCAGCCTAAGTGCAGCACTGACATTCACTAACATCAAACGACGACCTGACTAAGGACTGAACAAACAGGGGAATATATATAGACACAGGGTTAACTGCACCCAGGTGAACACAAGACAAATCAGCACAGAGATTGGCTGGGGCACAACAGGACACAGGTGGAGAGCAATTACAAATACATACTGGTCAGACAAGACAGGAAGCGATAACAAGGCAGACAGGAAACAATACTACAAAATAAGAGTGGACAACATCAGGGCAAAAGGCAACAGAGTAACAATACAAATAGAACAGGCAGAAAGCAGAACATACAATATGCAGAATACAGAACATGCAGTATGCACTTTCGGCCTAACCGGCCTAAAGTGTCCACGACCGTATAAGGCCATTCGAGGTCTAAATAATAAAGTCGGCCTCACCGGCCTAAACCACACATTGCATTTTCTGATAGCACTGAAAATGGCACTTTTCCTTAGCTTTTAGAACATTTAACTCATACTATATTGCTGAATATCTTTCCCCATGCATACACAAAGACAACATTCTAAAACACAGGATCACATTATGATTGTTATGTTGCATTAAAGATTAGTCTTGAACTGAAACATATGAATTATGAACATACTTCTGGTCTAGCCCCGTATACTGCTGGTCCTAGTTTCACTACACTACTCCACATTCTTGTCTTACAGAATTAAACACATTTACCTGAAAACAAAAGGAAAAGCTTTATATGAATTGGCTGTATCCCACCGTTTTCCCAGTAGCATTGGTAGAATCTGATTTCCTATTTAGGTATCACAGTGAGTGTATGCTCCCTACAGTGTGGTACCCCCCCTACTGCTGGGAGGTGGATTTAACCTTTATTAATTAACATTACTCTCTCTCTCTCTCTCTCTCTCTCTCTCTCTCTCTCTCTCTCTCTCTCTCTCTCTCTCTCTCTCTCTCTCTCTCTCTCTCTCTCTCTCTCTCTCTCTCTCACACACACACACACACACACACACACACACACACACACACACACACACACACACACACACACACACACACACACACACTCGCTAAATTGTCTGTAAAGTCACAGTGTAATAGTTTTAATCAATCACATTCTGTAGCTGTATTACTAAGTTTTTATTGTTTCCCTTCTTTCATCTTCCAGCCCCTTCAAACCGTGCTTCACCCCGCGGCTCCAGTTCTTCCAAGGTGAACCATGGCGTGATCTGTGAAGGCTGTGAGGAAAGTATCATCGGGACCAGGTTTAAGTGTACACTGTGTCCTGACTACGACCTGTGCTCTGACTGTCAATCCGCTGGACGTCATAAGAAACATCCTTTGCTGGCCATCCAGGACCCAGCCCAGGTCAGAAGATGATGATGATGATGATGATGATGATGATGATGATGATGATGATGATGGTGGTGGTGGTGGTGGTGATGATGTATCTGTACTGGTAACTTCCTTAGAGTTTTCAATTTCTCATGTTGCGGGGTTTAAGACCCACTCCACCCAAAATCATGTTTTTTGAGGGTTTTTTTAAGCCTATCTTTGAAAGTCCTGTTGGTTTTTGGCACTCTACTTTTCTCTATAGCCTTAAAGGGCAAGACCACTTTGGTAGAGGTTTGGGTTGTGTAGTTACCTTGCCATGATGTAACTCCAAAGGTGGGCAAGAAATAAAAAATAATTGCTACATTGATAAGAAATTGATAATTCAAAATATGCTCCTCATTGACTTACATTGTACGGTAAAACTGCTCTCAAAGTCACTCTTTTAGCACAAAAACGAACGCAAACAAAGTTGATTCAGACAATATAGAACATCGCCAAACCCAGTACTGTTTTTTTTTTAAATAAAAATGTCAACTTCCTGTTGATTTTGCCATTTTTGATAAGTAGAAAACCCGGACTGGATCGGCGGATCCGGATCCAGATCTTCAAATAGTAAAATCATCAGGAAGTTGACATTTTTATTAAAAAAACAAACAGTACTGGGTTTGGTGATGTTCTATATTGTCTGAATCAGCTTTGTTTGGGTTCATTTATGTGCTAAAATAGTGACTCTGAGAGCTGTTTTACCGTACAATGTAAGTCAATGAGGAGCATATTTTGAATTATCAATTTCTAATCAATGGAGCAATTTTTTTTTTTCTTGCCCACCTTTGGAGTTACATCATGGCAAGGTAAATACACAACCCAAACCTCTACCAAAGTGGTCTTACCCTTTAAAGGGATAGGTTCACCCTCAAAATGACAGCATGCAATGCGGGTCTACAAAGAGACTGAGCACTAGCCATGCTTAGTTGAGAGTCTTGTAAATCCATGCTTCGCCCCTTTATTAACTACGCACAAGTAGCTAGTGCTCCTAAACGTCACCTAAACTAGGCCTAAAGGCTAAACCTAACTTTATTCCTTCACGTAACCTCAGTGAAACGGTGCCAAACCCTAACCTTATTCCTATATATAACATCAGTAAGATAAGGTAATTTTTTCTAACCTTATCCTCAGTAAAACAAATACAAGAACACAAGAACCGCTGGTCCGCGAAAACAATGGGGTCGCACGTGTTTTGGGGCGAGACTTCTGGTTACCAGAAAATAGTCATACAAACGTGCGTCGTTGAGAATCTTGCCATCCGTCGTTGCGTCTATTGATAAATGGCTTATCAAACCATGACATTTTTTGTGTAAACAGACAGAGTTTTGAAATGTATCTTAAACAGTGGTGGAAGAAGATTTTTTACTTAAAGGGGGAGACCACTCATTTTCAACATTGAACTATGTCTTTAATACACCTTAGAGCTGTTGTGTGGAAATAAGAAAAAAAGTCCCCCCCTTCTGTGTTGCCTAGAAAAGGATAATTGATTGAGGTCATGTGATCAGTGATATACGCAGGGTGTACTTTTGGCTCCGCCCCCTCAGCCAAAAGTGGACTCCTCAGCCAGAGTCCACTTTATATATCATATCATATTTATATAAACACATGAATGAACATATACAGACCATACAGTAGGTGACCAGTGACTTTGGCTATTTTCCTTCCACACCTCCTGCATGGAGCGCGTGACCCGAGATGATATTGGTTCGAATCCAATCCGCACAACACCAATGGTTTTGATAATGTGGATTGTGGAAGTTAAATGGTGGATTTGTGGATAGGACTCTATATGAACAAACTTGTTATATCAACAAAACGCTTCGCATTCTGTTTGTGTGACATGCATGATGCAAAGGTTTTGAAAGTGAAACTGGCCAAAGTCACTGGCCACCTACTGTAGATACAGATGTAAGCTAATAGAGACTCAGACTTCAAAATAAAACCTGCACTGACTATTCATAATACTCCCATGGTTTCCCATGGTCTTATTTTGAGCTCGAGGAAGTAGTTAGTTACAGAAGCTGTGTTAACCGTTCTCAATGGTCTTGACGCTGTTGGGGAGCAAACCGATCAAAACACTGGATTCAAAGTTTATGACCTAACATGGGCCTTTAGTGACACACGGACCAGGTTTTTTTTAACCCGCTCCCGCCCTCCCCGCTATAAATGCCCAACCTCCCCACCCAGCCCGCAATATATAGATCAACGACCCTCACCTGTCCAGCAAAAAAAAAGAAGCTATTAAGTGCCTGCTTTTCATAATTTCAATTGCATCTTAACCCAGTTCCGCAGGACCCACGGGCAATGGGCTGTCCTGTGCATCACTAGCGGCCACTGACTGATCACATGACCCTCCAAAACGTATTCTCCGGTTCTAGGCAACACTGAAGGGGGGGGGGGCATTTTTTCTTATTTCAGGTATAAAGGTATAGTAATCACATATTGTTATGTTGAAAATGAGTGGTATTTCCCTTTAATTTAATTATTCAATGTTTTGTTCGTTCTCGGGTAGAGCTCGGGCTTCAACTCACTCGGGTTAGTTCGGCGTCGGGTTAAAATGATCAACTTCCTCAGTGGATATCTCATGGGAAGTGTCTGAACATATTTCTTTCTGTCAACTCTCTCTCCACAGGCTGCTGAGATGGAGAAGGCCTTTCATCAAGGTAGGACCGGGATTTCAAATTAGCAATATTCAAATGAAGGACCTCCTACCCAAAACCCTCTCCCAAAAGTTTTGAAAGTCAATTTAATGCTCATTGTAAATGGTAAATGGTGCATTTATATAGCGCTTTTATCCAAATCGTTTTACATAGTTCACTAGGCGAAGAAACACACCTTTATGGAAAGTTTAAAGTTTTATTGAATG
Source organism: Gymnoscopelus microlampas (assembly GCF_963454915.1). Classification (NCBI taxonomy): domain Eukaryota; kingdom Metazoa; phylum Chordata; class Actinopteri; order Myctophiformes; family Myctophidae; genus Gymnoscopelus; species Gymnoscopelus microlampas. Next base: position 32,389,493 of record NC_139952.1, read on the forward strand.
AATAGAATGTAATGGAGGGAGGGGAAGAGGGTTCCGGGGAGGGTCGCCGACCCTGGAGTATTTGGGGAGAGAGAAGTGGGAGAGAGAGAGAGAAGGAGGGAGAGGGAGAGACAGGGAGAGAGAGAGACAGGGAGGGACATAGAAGGAGAAAAGTGGAAAGCACAACCTGTGGAGGTGAAAGGGGTGGTGGAGGGATGCTGAAAACGTTATGAGCTTGACTACGGATGTACAAAAGCGAATAAGGGGTTTCTGGGTAGTTCTGACAGGGTATAAATAGCGCCAGGTAGATTGGTGTGTGGGCGGAGTAAAGTTGTGTTTCTCCGCCTCTTGAACATCTGTCGTTCCAACGCCATATTGTGCATTACATTCACACACACATTCATACACCGATGGTGGAGGAAACCATGCAAGGCACCAACCTGCTCATCGGGAGCAATTAGGGGTTCAGCGTCTTGCTCAAGGACATTTTGACACTAACTCTGGGGGAGCCCCCCAGCCCGGGATCGAACTGGGAACATTGCGGTTTTCCAGTTCACTCTACCCGGCCACTCTACCCCTGAGCCATTGCCGCCCCAGTGCCAGGGCATTGTCACATGACTCCCAAGATCATGTATACCATATTTGGTGAAGTTTAAAAAATCTAGTTTCTAAAACGGGTATATAACTTTTTGTTCCATTTTGACACTACCTATGGATCGAAGTCAAAACACTTTGGTGCTATGCTCTATAAAGTAAAATATGGGTAGAATTGTATGTGACCAGGCCATGGGCGGCCATAGCTGAATGGGTAGAGAGTGGAGGCTGTGGAAGTTTAAGTATTGGAATTTGGCTAGAGACTTCTTCATGTGCCTTTGGACAAACGCACTTACAGTACTGCACTTTACACACTCAAGCACTCATCTCACTACATGACTTCATACACATCTTATACTAAGGGCCGCAATGGAAACAGGCTGTCACCTGTTTTGTGTTTATCTTTTTGATTATGGTGGGCCATGTAAATGTTATGTCACATATATAATTGTTTTTCATGATCAATAAAGATATAGATGTCAACAGCCCTTGTTACATCTCATATATGAGTACAGGAGTAATTTATTTTGTTTCGGTTACTTAACAATGTAGCACAAATAACAATAACAAGACATAATTAAAAAATAACGACTAAGTAGAAGGTAAGGAAAAATGACATAGTATGGACATTGATCATAACAGGTGCTTGAAGGTGCTGTGTGCAAGGATCCTACTTCTAAATATGTGTGTGTGCACTGCACTGTGTACAAACATCTACATGTATGTGTGCATATGTTTCTGTATGCAGTCTTACTGTAATATTTATATTAGTATCATTATTAAATATTACACTGCTAAGGTAATAGCATGTTATATTCAGTTACAATGACAACATGTTGTTTTGTATTCTAGAGAAGAAAGAGAAGAAAGAAGAAAGTCCCAAACCCGCCGTCAAACCTGCTCCACCCTGCCGCCCCGATCCTTCCAAGGTCCACCAAGGTGTGGTTTGTGACGGCTGTGAAGGAAATATCATTGGGACCAGGTATAAGTGCACAGTGTGTCCTGACTACGACCTGTGCACTGACTGTCAGGCCACTGGGCTTCATGAGGAGCATCCTCTCCTGGCGACCCGTCCTCCACCCAAGGTCAGAGTACTGTATATATCCTTCATTTGAAAACTACTGTACACTGGTCGAACCTTTAAATACCTCAGAGAAAAAAAGGAATAAATGTTATAATAGTGATGTATCTCTATTTGTACCTTCCTCAGTGAAGTACAGAATTTATACTTACAATCTAGGCATTTAGCAGACACTGTTATCCAGAGCAACTTAATAAGCAAGGTAATCCAGATATGTATATTATTGGCTGAAGATATTTCTCTATGACTGAATTCGATGGTCTCACCCCCTTTGTCAACCCTTCTCCACCCTGCCGCCCTGATCCTTAGAAGGTCCACCGTGGTGTGTTTTGTGACGGCTGTGGAGGAAGTATTAGTGGGACCAGGTTTAAGTGCACGGTGTGTCCTGACTACGACCTGTGCACTGACTGTCAGGCCACTGGGCTTCATGAGGAACATCCTCTCCTGGCCACACGGCCTCCAACCAAGGTCAGAACATGTCCTTCTTCATTTCTTCTTCATAAAACTGCACTGGTCAAACCTTTAAATACCTTAGAGCAGTGGTTCTCAACCAGTGGTCCTGGGACCACCAGTGGTCCTTGAGGGGGTTCCAGGGGGTCCCCAGCTAAATGATAGATATTTAGGAACCAAATGGACCCTTATCATAAGGGTCTTATGGGTCTGTAACTCAGGGGTCCATTTGGTTCCATTTGTTCACTCTTAAATTAACATTGATTTTACAATATAAATATTGGGGTCCCAGAGATATAAATGCCATTAAATGGGGGTCCGTAGCCCTAATGCATGTCAAACTGGGGGTCCTTGAAATTAAAATGTTTGAGAATCCCTGCTAGAGCTAGAGCGTTCGACACTGTAAACCATTCAATTTTACTTGATAAGCTGAGGGCGATTGGTTTTGACTGCACATCATTAAACTGGATGAGATCCTACTTGGAGGGTAGAGAGCAAGTGGTTGACATCAACGGAACCATGTCCTCTTCCCTCCCGGTGAGCTGTGGGGTTCCTCAGGGCAGCATTCTTGGGCCGTTACTGTTCCTTTTATACATTAACGACATGAATGCTGCCTGTAACTGCAAATTGTTCCTGTTCGCTGATGACTCGGCACTCCTGATCTCGGGAGAGGACAAGTTGCAAGTTGAGGAGGCGCTCAGCTCTGAACTCTCAAAAATCCGTACTTGGCTTACCGATAACAAACTGTCACTACACCTTGGGAAAACTGAATCCATTCTCTTTGGGACCAAACATTCCCTCAGACAGATGGAGGTAAATGATTTCAAGGTCAAAGTCGATGACACAATTATCGCTAGCAAAGAAGAGATTACCTATTTGGGTTGTATTCTCGACAAATACCTGTCGGGTGAAAGCATGGGGACAAAGGTGGTCAAAATAGTAAACCAGAGAACCAAATTTATGGGCAGAGTTTCCTCTTTTGTCAACCCACAGGCCCTCAGGACCCTCTCAGGGGCCCTGATTCAACCACATTTTGACTATGCTAGCACCTCCTGGTACTCCAACACCTCAGTGTCACTGAAGACTAAGCTTCAAACCTCCCAAAACAAACTGATTCGGCTACTCCTCGGATTGGGGCCCATGACCCACCTTTCTCCCGCCCATTTTGCCAGCCTAGGCTGGCTCAGGGTGGAAGACAGGGTTAAACAACTAAAAATGGGACTGGCCTTCAAAATTGTAAACGAAAATTTGCCCGATATGCCCCCTATTCCCGCATATCTGAGTAAATACCTCCAAAAGGTTAGTGACACCCACAGTCACAATACCAGAGGGAGCGTTAACAACAATTTGGTACCACCCACCCATAAAACAAACATGGGCAAATTCTCCTTCTACAGCACTGCCACCCAGGATTGGAATGGGCTAACCCCATCCCTCAAAAAATGCAGTTCGCTGGGCTCATTTAAAAGAGCCTTAAAAAATCACCTTTCAGGAGGCCAAAAGAGGAGGTAGTACCATTTTCCTATTAGATAGCCGACCCCCCCCCCTGTTCTTGTACATATCTCCCCCCCCCTTTTTTATTTTTTTATTTTCTTTTGTTGTACATAGTATTACATGTATGTATATATGTATGTATATATATATATATATATATATGTGTGTGTATAGATATATATATAGATATATAGATATATATATATTCTTGCTGCTTTTTTTATTTTCTTTGTGTAATGATATTCGAACTGTGATGCCACTATATATGTCTATGAATTGAATACCAAGGCCCTCATTGGAAACAAGTCCGCAAGGACTTTTATGAACGGACCTGTTAGACAAAGTATTTTAAATGTAAATGTGTTGTTTTACATTTTTTTGCCTAATAAAATATTCAATCAATCAATCAATCAGCCGTAAAGATCTTGTCTTATGGGGGTCCCTGAGGCATATCTTTTCAAATGGGGGTCCGCGGGCTAATAAGTGTCAATTTTGGGGTCCTTGACATGAAAAGGGTTGAAATCCACTGCCTTAGAGGAAAAAAAGGAAAGAATGTTGAAAAGAAAAATGCAGTCAGTGGTTGTCTCAACCTGCAAATTGCTTGATGATGCTTATAATTATGTATCTGTAAGGGGAAAAAAAGCAGGTGCGTTTCTTGGAACTCTGTTTACTTGTTAGTCATTAGTCAATAACACACATTGACTAATGACTGACTGACTGACTGACTGACTGACTGACTGACTAGAGATCATGCTGTTTAGTCCAGTCTGGCATTTTGCTCAGAGTAAGAGCATCTGCTAAAAGACAAGATTGTAACTCTCTTGATTATTCTATTGTATTTTAACTGTGTGTAGGTTATTGAATTGTGTTTAGGTCTTTCTGAAAGTTATTTCGTGGCGACTCAGCAGAACTTTGTCTTCACAGGAGGAGGAGGAGGAGAAGGAGCGCAAATTTGAACTCCAGTTGAAGTTGCTCATGCTGGAAGAACAGGCTTTAATGAATCCAGGTAAGGGCCATACAGAATCCAAAAGAGCAGTATTGAAGGGCCTCCCTCCTAGGTTTTACTATAGAGTATAGTAAAGTATAGTAGGGGCTAAACTACAAAGAAAAAATCCATAAACAAACCTACAGCTACTGCTTGAAAACCAATCCTGATACCGACCACCCTAAAGTATTTCTGAGTATATCTGAAATGCAGTTTGTTTTTGAATTTCAGAATTGTTTCAGAATGAATACATTGAATTTACATGTAGCCATAGTGGGGCGGCATAGCTAACCTACTGTATCATTCATGTTGTGATAAAAGCACCATATTTGGCAAATGTGTTAGATAAACAGGTAAACTGTTTATCTAACACTGTGTGTGATGCCGTGATATTGCGGCATCACACATTTACATCCTATATTGAAATTGGCTTCAGGGAGATTGCTCTCTGACGTCACGTCACGCTCATGTCACCATGACTCAACCATAACCATAAAGAGTTCCCAATGCAGCTACGCTCAAATCTGGAGTGTGTTGTCTAATGAACCTCAATGTGTCGTCATGGCATCCGGCGCAAACAAATCAGTCAGCTCCATATATGGGCACAAAAGGGGGCATGCCCATATATGGCCATATACTGATGACATCAGGGATCTCCATATATGGGCATAAAACGTACAAGGACTGACAGATACAGTTATCCATACGTACGCACGCACGCACGCACGCACGCACACTCACACTCACACTCACACAGAGTCAGAGGTGATGCGCAACCTCTCAGCCATTGAGCAGGCTAGTTAGCTGTATTACTTACCTGTCATTCCAGAGCTGAGGCAGTGCAAGGCATTGTTTGAGTACCTGCCAAAGGTCAGTGACGAGGATGAACTGGAGTTCAACGCAGGAGACATCATAAACATCATTGCAAAGGTGTGTGTGTGTGTGTGTGTGTGTGTGTGTGTGTGTGTGTGTGTGTGTGTGTGTGTGTGTGTGTGTGTGTGTGTGTTTTATAAAATAATAGCATTGAAAATATTTTTCCTGTGTTGCACTGAATGACATGTGTTTTTGTTCCAAAGCTTAAGAAACGGTGAAATCATAAAATATAGAGAGATTTTGTCAACTCAAAACAGGAGGACTTCAGTAGGTCCTCTTTGTTATGACAAATATAGACATATGATTAACATCCTGAAATATGCTTTAAAATTGCTTTTTACCTGTGTTGCACTGAATGACATTGATAAAGTACAAAATTCCGTACAAAAGTGAATGAAGTTTTTAGAACTTGGATGGTGCAAGTAGCTGCCCACCACCATGGCGGTCATGGGTTCAAATCCGCCATGGTGCATCCGGCTTTGTTGAGCGTCTACACAAACACAATTGGCCCATGTTCGGGGGAGGGTGATAATAATTGAGCGGGGAGGGTGATAATTGGCACTGCATGTAACCCCCTGGGCTGGGCGGCACCTGTCAGCAGGGAGTGTTGGGCGGGAGGAGTGCGACAAAGGCTGTACGTCCTCCCGTTGGGGGCTCCTCACTGGTGAGAGAAACGAAACACCTCCCGGCCTCTGGGGCAAAACTTTATTTTCAACTCTATGGGCGAAACGCGTCCTAGGGGCCGGGCGGCGATTAGCGGCGGCATAACTTCCCAGTAGATCCAGATTTGGACAACATTTTGTGGAGTGGTTGGTTATGACTCAAAGAACTGCTGAGTAACAGTTTGTGCCATTGGCAAAAAGGGGTGTGGGGGGTGGGGCAGCATAGCTCAATATATCAAAACAATCATTCATTTTGTGATAAAGGGACCAAATGTTATGTTTGGTATATTTGGGAACAAAACAGGTGGCTTAATAATGCCCGGCTTGTGCCTGCAGATTGACGATGAATGGTGGCTCGGCAGTGTGAATGGCAAGACTGGGATTTTCCCTTCCATCTATGTCAAAGAGCTGGACCCATCCGGAAAAGATGTACGGCTCAGTGACGCACCAGGAGACAAGGAAGGTGAGTCGTATGAACTGGAAGGGCTTCACTAATGCAAATATACAATGCCAGATCAGAAGTTTCATAATAATATACACTTGAATAGTCATTAGTGCCAGCCGCTTCTTCAAGTGACTTTTGTGTTAAAACATGTTTTATAATTGGTTACACATCAGAACAGGAGCAGTTGCTGGTAAGTCCATGGTAATCCTTTTAAAACTCCTTAGAAGAATCAGGAAAGCCAATTTGAGTCTCGTCTGCAAGTTGTTCCATGACCATGGCCCAAAATAAGAAAGACTTCTCTTACAGTACCTGCCTCAGATTTTGATGAAGGCACGACATAGCTTAGCCAAGTTTGGATCTGAGGTTAAGAGTGTTCTGAACTAAGACAAATTTGTATTAGTAGGGAGGCAGTAATGAGGCAGCATAAGGCAGCAGGGAGTCATTAATAAGGGAGCATAAAGTAGTAGGGAGTCAGTCGGGAGTCAGTAATTAGGCAGCATAAGGTAACATGGAGTCAGCAATAAGGAGCATAAGTCAGCAGGGAGTCAGTAATAAGGGAGCATAAAGTAGTAGGGAGTCAGCAGGGAGTCAATAATTAGGCAGCATAAGGTAACATGGAGTCAGAAATAAGGCAGTGCAAGGCAGTAGCGAGTCAGTAATAAGGGAGCATAAGTAGGGAGTCACAGAGTCAGTAATATGGCATCATAATGTCACGGTGCGAGACAGGTGAAGACCCAGAAGCAGAACAATGCAGGCAAGGAAGGTCTAATGCAAAGTATTTATTCTGTGTTGAGACAGGACTGGACTGGAACAGAACATCATGACAACATTTATAATCTGATAAGGCAACACTCACAAACACAGGGCTTAAATCAGCGGTGTCAAACTCGCGGCCCGCGGGCGTTTTGCGGCCCACGGAAAGGTCCGTGGCGGCCCAGGAAATACTTTTAAAGATAGTAAATTGATACTACATCTAACAGACAGAGTCGCATTTTGCACTCACTTGCTGTGCGCGGCCAAGCAGCTCTCCCCCACACGCTGCTACTTGGCTGAGTACCTCTGATGGCCCTGCCATTGTCTCCCCAGCTGTGGAATGTTGTGGCTGATTGGCTCGTTAAGAGTCTATTCAACTACTAGTCGAGTAGTAATGGCTATAGGCTACTCTTTGATCCTCACACAGGAGTCAGCACAGCACGGACATGTATTCTCACACTCACACTCACACTCACACTCACACTCACACACTCACACACACACACACACACACACACACACACACACACACACACACACACACACACACACACACACACACACACACACACACACACACACACACACACACACACACACACACACACACACACACACACACACACACACACACACACACACAGTGCAGTGTTATGAAAACTGAGTTTGTTCAAGCAAAGAGATGTCAGGTGTCTGGGAGCAGCAAGTGATTTAGATGAATTTTCATGCTGGCTACACCATGTAAATTTGATATTTTTGAAAATATAATAATGGTAATATCCTAGGTAGTTTAAATGTATCAAAGCTGCTTCTTTTATTTCTCAGGAGCTTGCCCAGTGAAATCCTCATCAGTATTAATTGAACTCAGAGCGTATTTAAATTCAATCTGGGAAAGCATCTGTGTCATTTTAAGATTTATTTGGCTATTCAAAAATAGCAGATATACAAGCTCATAGTGCGGCACTATGAGCTTGTAGATCTGCTATTTTTGTAAATGTAAATAATTAAAGTAGCTAATCTTCATAAAACATTTTTTAAAGTGATATACTGTTGATAGCAGTGACTGAGATGTAGTGGAGTAGAAAGTTCTGGAAATTGGAAATACTCTAGTAAAGTAAAACTACATCAAATCTGTACTTAGGTACAGTACTTGAGTAAATGTAATTAGTTACTTTACACCACTGTTCTATAAATGTAATTATTTAACCACCCACACACATTACCAGGTATTGTTTAACTTCAAATTTAATTATTCTACTTAAAATGGTTTATAATAATAATAATAATAATAATAATAATAATAATAAGGGTAATTATTATTATTATTACCCTTATTATTATTATTATTGTTGTTACAAATTGCATTGTTTGTTTTCTGAGACAAGACAACAGATTGAAAAACAATGCTGTATAACTGAATGCGTGTGAGCGCGCATGTGCATCCGCAACTGGTTCCTGCCCACCTCAAGTCACCATTTGACCAATCTTGCCCGGACACCAAAATGAGTTTGACACCCCTGGCTTAAATTGACACAGGACTAACAAAACACAGGTGAACTCAAAGACAAATCAACACAGGGATTGGCTGGGGCACAACAGGACACAGGTGGAGAACATAACTAATCAGAGGGAGGTGAGACAAGACAGGAAACACTAACTAGGCTAAACAGGAAACACTAGGACATCACTACATAATAAAAGTACAAGGAGAACAATACTACACAATACGATTCAGAGACACAGATCCTGACACATAAGGCAATAGGGAGTCATTGATAAGGGAGCAAAATAAGCGAATCAAAGGTACCGCTTAAAGTTCTTGAATGAATCCACATCAATTCTTTAACTCCAGAGACGGTTTATTTAACTTCTTAACTTGGTCACATCAAAGTAATGAATTTACATCTTTCACTGACAAAACAACATCACATAGTAACATCTGGGGCTCTCTCATTCTGTGGTGTTTCTAGCATCATGGAATACCAAGCACCCCCTTGTGGATCAAATGAAATACTGTCAGATCATTAACATTACACTGCCTACTTCACACTAGGTGTGATTTTTTTGAAGCCACGGTATGAAGACAATGCTTAAAGTCTTTCGGTGTAAGATGTATTTGTCTTGTCAACATGAAAACAAACTGAATTAATTGACCAAAACCAAAATCTTTTCCCTTCCAACTATGTCAAAGAGCTGGAGGATTCCGGAAAAGATGTAGGGCTCAGTGACGCCCCAGGAGACAAGGAAGGTGAGTCGTATGAACTGGCAGGGCTTCACTAATGCAAAGATACAATGCCAGATCAGAAGTTTCAGAATAATATACACTTGAATAGACATTAGTGCCACTTCGCTTCTTCAAGTGACTTTTGTGTTAAAACATGTTTTATAATTGGTTACATATCAGAACAGGAGCAGTTACTGGTAAGTCCATGGTAATCCTTGTAAAACTCCTTAGAAGAATCAGGAAAGCCAATTTGAGTCTGGTCTGCAAGTTGTATGACCATGGCCCAAAATAAGAAATACTTCTCTTACCTGCCTCAGATTTTGATGAAGGCACGACATAGCTTAGCCAAGTATTGGATCTGAGGTTAAGAGTGTTCTGAACTAAGACAAATTTGTATTAGTAGGGAGGCAGTAATGAGGCAGCATAAGGCAGTACGGAGTCAGTAATAAGGAGCATAAGGCAGCAGGGAGTGTAAGATTAATTTGTCTTGTCAACATGAAAACAAGCTGAATTAATTGACCAAAACCAAAATCTTATTTTTAGAAATCGCTCCCTGCTGCCCACCACCGCAGATAATGGGCTTCCAAAATTTGGTTGATTTTACAAAAAGATATATTTGGTAATTTTACTGACATTCCGTATAAAATATCTGTCTTTGCATTTGGGGTGTATAGAGAAAATGCAGTTTTCCATTTTGTAAAATCATGTTGCACAACAAGCCTACATAAGAATCAGGGGTCAATTTAATTATTTTCGAGGACCACATGTTACGCTCGACCGGTGCTGCGTAGCCAAAAGTGCCGGGGACCCAAAGGCAAAGACACAGAGACAGGAATAGGGGTAAAAGGAATTGTATTAAACAATAACGTTACGGTGGGAGGAAAAGTCCTGGGGAGGTGAGGGTTTTGTAATCCAGGGAGCAAGGAAGTGGAGCGCTGGTGGAGAAGGCTGAGGAGCGTGGATGGAGCTGGGAGACACTGGGTTTTAGCTGGAGGGAGCCTGGAACAAAAAGAGACAAAGGTTAGCATCAAACAAAAGTAGCTTTAGAGATTCACTCAGGAACACTAGTAAATTAACAGCCGGCAACGCTAACCACAGTAGTTAATATCCAAGCATCAGGCGTCGGTTCTCAGCAGCTTATATTGGCCAGCTCCTGATGATGGTGATGTGGAGCAGCCGGGCTGATTAGGACCAGCCACACCTGTGCTGGCTGCTGGCTGAGGGAGACGCCCGGCCCTTGCCCTTGCCCTTATATGGCGTGCAGGGGAGGGACCAGGGACGTGTGGCACAACACCACACCTGGTTAAAATGTTATTTGCTTGCTTATTTGTGCAGTATAGATTATTCTGAGCATCAAGCTGCTAATTGCTATTTTTATTTTCTTTTCTTTTCTTGTGATGGGTGTACGTTGTCCTGCACCAGCGTTTAAATGGATGTCCATAACATTACCTTTTGAAATAGATTTGTCAAAAAACACCATAAAACCCCCACCATAAATCATGAATGCCATGTCTAATCAACTCCAAACTCTAATCACATGTTGAGGGGCATCTACAGACCACATGTCAAAATCACATTCACTTTCGCCTATTAGTAGTATCCTTTATGCGAAAAATACCACAGATTACTATTTCTTGAAATTGTCTTTTTTCATTCAGGTGAAGATTCTGATTCTGGAGATGGTAGGTAACCATGCTTTTCTTCCCATAACATTTCTACTATATTGCATCAGAAATAGCTGAACACATCAAGTACTTGTATGAGCATGTATTTGCAATATATTACCTATGCAACTACATAACTACTGAAACTATACAAATTACATTCAAATCCAAAGGTTTATGTATGTACTTTATGTATGTATGTATCACTTTGTGGGGCAATGAATATACGTATATTAAATTAACCAATTTAATGTACCAAGATGTTGAAATGTACATGTAATGTAATAGCGTTTCTGTGTGGATTTTGTTTTTGTGTCTGTCTCAAAGATGATGACACTTCTGATGATGACAATTCTGAAGATTCCTCTGAAGAAGAACCAGAAATTCCAGGAGAAGGTAATACATTTTCATCTTTTACAATTCATCCCATGTATAAACCTGATTATTACCTGTCTTGTTACATGTAGATGCATGTTGAATTGTGAATTGTGTCTAGAGAGTACCAAACAAGCTGCAACCATCACATTTTGCAATTCCTTATTTCAGTCGGAATGGTCAGTGTGTGTTCTGGCTGTTCTGGGAGCACAGTACTGAATTTTTGTTCTGAAGTGCCAGAAGGCATTATATTACTATATGCACTACTTATATTACTTGGAATTAAAACATCTATTCTAGAGAGTGCTATCATGTCGGCTGGAAAAATAAGGTATAATTTCTAGAAGTATTCTCTCCAACTTCCTCAAATAAACCAAAGGGTTATGGAAGATTTTGATCTCATTGCTGTGGGTGGTGTGTTGGCCATGGGATCCATGACAAAATTGTGTCGGCAGTGGCTCAGGAGGTAGAGCGGCCGCTCTACCTGTATGTGAATGTAATGCACATTGTAAAACGCCTTGAATAAAGGCGCTATATAAATACACCATACAATGAATCACCTGCTTTCAGACCAAGACATGCAATCCCTATTACATTTAAATGAGGAGGAGAAGCTGCCTAACCAAGTCCTATTTAAGTTTGAAGTGACCTGATGAAGTCCTTTGTGTTTCTTGTAGTAAATCTATGGAAGCTTTTTTTAGGTAACACTGTCCTGCGCAATAGAATGACCCAAACCTCTGACATTCCATGATGCTATGTTTAGATTAGACATGCACTAATATTCATAGTTTGAATTGTTGCTCCCTACTGCCTCTCTGGTGCAGGCCAGTGCAAAAATAAATAAAAGCCTTCTGCAAATAGCCGCCTGGTTCCTTTTGAACGCCCGATATTCCATCCTGATTGGCCAATTCCGAACATTGCTGCCCCACAATAACCTACCTGACCTGTGCTCCGAGGAGCACTTTTTCTAGTTGTGTAATATTTTGCCCTTGTGCACAGACTGGATCCCCTCACAGTGGCTGGACATCTTTGACGACATGGTGGGTAAACTGGACAGCAAAGACCATTGGAGTCTTAGCTTTGACGAGAGACTGAAGCTCAAAGTCTCCAAAGAGGAAGAGAAGAAAGGTTGGACTATCTACGGAAGGCATTCCTCTGCAATGTATGTATAATGTATTTGTGTACCAATAACACATGTGACTGATTATCAGAATCAGGATCATTTTAAGCGTGCAAGTGTGTTCCCCAATTTCTTTCAAAACAACGATTTTAATTATATGCCACTAAAAATGGCTTGTAGGCAGGAAGGATCCTTTTACAGAATGTTTTTACACATTCTACATTCTAACACAGGTATGTTTAAAAAGATTTGTAAACCTAAAAGTTTTTTTAAAAAATGTGTGAGACCTGCCTCAACTAGACGTGTGTGTAGTAGTTTTCTTGCCCTACCTATGTTGAATGCACTTATTGTAAGTCGCTTTGGATAAAAGCGTCTGCTAAATGACCGTAATGTAATGTAATGTAAAGTAATGTAATGTAATAACCATAAACAAACCACGGCCACATCACTATGACAACATAAACAAACCATGACCACATAAACAAACAATGGCTACGTCACTATGACAACATAACCATAAACCAACCTCGAGGGAAACGAAACACCCCCAACCGCCAGGGTAAAACCTGTCCTCGAGGCCAGGGATTAGCAGGGCTTCCCATTTGTTGTCATTATCGTTGTTGTTTTTTTGGCCGGGGCCGCCGACGCACTCGCTCGGCACCCCGGTCCCATCCCTTCCCTTCCCGTTACAGTGTGTGTGTGTGTGTGTACACATACATACATACATACATACATACATACATACATACATACATACATACATACATACATACATACATACATACATACATACATACATATTATACAGTATATTTAATGTTGAAGGCAGGTTAACATTTTGATTTATTTTTTTGTTTTGTTTGGGGGGGTAATCATCCCTGAGTATGATTGACTGGTGTTGTATAACTGACATCTTTTACTTGAGTTCATTGACTGATGTGAAAGTTGTATCTGATGCCTTCCTTCAACCTCTCCACCACCTGCCAGGTTTCACTGTTGCAGCTGCTCTAAGAAATGGAACCCAGGGAAGGTGGTGGTCGTGTTCAAGTACAGGCTGCTGAGCGACACGCGACGCGGGACTGCTGTCATGCGGTGCTTCGGCCAGGCATGTGAATGTAGCCCTGATGAGTTAATACGCCCGGGTTTTTCAGATGAGGAAGTGAAAAAAAACCTGTGCAGGTTGTTTGAGTCTATTCAGAATGATGATGATGATGATGATGATGATGACTTTGATGAGGAAGCAGTGACACCTCACAAGAAAACGTTGTGTGAGGCCTGCCAAGAGCACATCTGTATCAACTAGACGGGTGTGCTTGTCTTGTTGGTCCTCACAAGAGAAATGGTCGTTTTCATGTTTGTTTGTTTGTATGTTTCGTTTTTTGTTTTTTTAATGTTGGGGTTAGGGTTAGGATTAGGCATATAGGGTTTATGGGTTAGGTGTGGGGTTTAAAGACGTCACAAATGCTTTTTTGCTAATTTTATTTTGACGTTTCAGTCTGAAACCACAGCCCCTCAGGCTATGGGATCGATAGTACTGCAGGCCAGAGATAATGTACCCTGCACCCTGACCAACCTGCAGGAGCTGTTGGCACAACAACAAGCCTCCCTGTCCAGCTTCCCACCGGTGAGCATGGCGCCACATAGTCGGAGAAAAGGTCTGTCGGATTAACGCATGCCTCCCGGAGCCCCCAGCCAAGCCGGGTGGCCTGCAGAGGAAAAACTCTGCTTTGGTGGGCAGGAGCTTCTGGTCTGGAGTCTGGTATGATCACCAACAAGATCAAATCAAATCAAATTAAAGTGCATTTATATAGCACATTTAACATGTCAAAGTCAACCAAAAGTTGCCACTGTCGCAAAATTGCTTGCTCAGGGTGGGACTGTCGGGTCTCTGCTCTACATGTAAGTGTCTTGAGACAACTTGTTGTGATTTGACACTTTAATAAAATGTAATTGAATTGAATTGCTGTACACGTAAAAAAAAAAAACACAACAAAGTGCAAACAATGCAATATAAACAGACAATAGCATACAACAAATAAGTGCAAATAAAACAAACAAACATTAGCACCAGTAGGGGAAAAGACAGGGCTAGTCAGCTATCACTGAAGGCCAGGGAGAAAAAAATAGTCTTTAGTAAGGATTTAAAAGTAGCTATCGACTGGGCTGCTTTGATGCGTATGGGCAAACTATTCCAGAGCCTGGGGGCAGCCAACGCAAAGGCCCAGTCACCCCTGGCTGGTTGTTTTCGTGTGTGTTGCCGGCACCTCCAGGAGCAGCTGGTCGGCCGACCTCAAGGCTCTAGGAAGTGAAGATGGTGGTGATTAGAAAGAAATAGAGGCCCAAATGTGTCACAGGTACAGTCATATTCAAATCAACATGGACATCCTCAAGGCAAAAAAAGAAAAAAGTTAATGGGAAATACAGGGTAAAAATTATATAAAGGCAATAAAACATCCACAGTTGGCCATTTTTCATTTGAGCACTAGGTGTGCATCATGCTGATTTGATCACGTTCTAAATGTCTAGTTGACCAGTCAGATTGCTTGTTGGAACTACCTGTTGTAGCAAATTACGTAGAGAATGAATGGAGAGTATGTAAATAAGAAAAGGTTTAAAAAAGGAAAATAAATTGCGAAAATCTGCATAAAATCTTTCAAATAATATCTGCGAGCTCAATGGAGATTAATGGATTAAATGTTTTACTTTTTACATTATGTCCAAAAATATAAAAGAAATAAGAAAGTTATCTTTGCATAGTTTCCTACTTAATTAATATGATGAAATGCTTTTTAATCTACACATTTTGCTTCATTGAATCACCTTTAGGCATATTTGTGAAATGTTTCTTAATCAATGTGATGTCCTGATCTGTGATAACATAGCCTAGCCTACATGATATATTACTTTCAAATAAACGTACATTTATTTTCAAAATGAAAATAAATGTAAGATGTCTGTGTGATTTTTTTTACTATAACCTTGTATTTACATTAAAATGTTGATATTTATTGCTTATTAAATGTAAATTAACTTATAAATAAAAACGTATAACGTATAAATGATACAGAATATATAACATGTAAAAAAATAGCCCATGTGTGGCCCCCTGGGACCACACATGGTCCCTGGTGTGACTGTCGTCATGGCAGACCCCTGAACAGTCTTTGTGCCAGTTTGGTGTGGATCGGACCAACACGGACTAAAGCCTTGCAAGTCCACGTTGCGTTTGTGACTGTGACTTCCACCATCAGTCCACCCGCCCACGCACCCACAATCTAGGCAATTTTTATTAAGGATTTTAATATAGGATATGTATACGGGTCAAAGACTTGTCAAGGTGTCCAAAAATGTAAGCAGCAATTAAAATACCCTAAAAAGTTTTTTTTTATGTTCAATGGGCCTCATGCAGCAACCGTTCTTAAAGACGGGGTCCCGTGATTTTCAATTATTTTTTCTCCCCCTAAAACATGATCATCATTATTATGGTTATACTAAGAGGAAGATCTTTTTCAAAAAAGTGTACAGAAAGTGTTAAAATTATGTTTTTATGTGGACACAGGTTGCCAGTTCACCTCCCACCTCCTACGAGACCACCCACATGTCCTAGTCCCTCCTCCTCCTCATGCCCACACCTATTGTGTTATGATAATGAGGGGGAGGGTATATTTCTACTGTGTCATTAAAGCGCTCTTTTTCTATTGGCACGTTTGACCCTCAAGGTTTCAGCCTCCAGGAAGAAACTCAAAATAGTCAGAGAAGACATAAAACACCATAAAAACACCACCAGGGGGCTTAATGAAGTTCTATCAACCTCATACACATGAAAAACAGAAAAAGTGCAAAACCATGGCACCACCTCTTTAAGAGGACATTTCTTCTTAAACCCACTTAAGACGTTTCTAAGAAGTTTTTGGTATACTCCAATGTTTTCTTAGCTGTGATCTGTTTTTAGGTAAGAACAGAATCTACGCACACCTTCTTAAGAGGACATTTTTTCTTAGACCCACTTAAGAAGTTTTTAAGAAGATTTTGGTATACTCCAATGTTTTCTTAGCTGTGATCTACACACACTGAAGAGCACTCTCAGGGTGTGTAGATCACAGGTTCTTAAGTGTGACATGTTTGTGCAAAAATAATTAATTCTCGAAGTTTTCTCAATTCTACAGTTGTATAATATAGGATTTAAATTACAATAATATTTTTATCATATCTTTAGAGCAAAAAAGGTTCTCAAAAGTGTGGTCTGGGGACCCCCAGGGGTCCTTGAGGGAGTTCCAGGGGGTCCACAGCAAACGAGGAACAGTTTTATTACTTTAACCCTATTTCATACTTTGTTTGAAAATAGCCGATCTACAAGCTCACAAGTGTCCCATTACTGGACATTTGAGCTTGTAGATCGGCTATTTTCGAAACATTTTGATACATCTTGTGTTCAACCATCTTTAGACTTTAGTTTAGGTATTCTTTACTTCATTCTCTCAACTTTATTTCGTGCGTGCGTGCAAAGAGATAAATACACACACGCACGACAGAGGGAGTTACCTCACTATAATGTGCGCGTACGAAAAGTAAAGGTTAATCTCTGCTCCCATGATCGAGTCCCGACTCTGTAATGCACACAAAACACAAGACCGGGAGAATAGACGGTCACACGCACCAACCATAAATCATTCATTATTTTGAGCAAATATACAGTATTATGTCCATCTTTTTGAGCCCCTCTCGGTTTTGTGTGTGCATGTCCGTACACGCACATGCACCTTCTTCATGCATCTTTCTTTCTCTCTGTCTCTTGGCCCAAGAGACAGAGAGAAAGAAACAGTAAATAGTGTAGCGGTCCCGGCTGGCCATTAAAAGGGTGAAGTCTGACTGATGATTTTGTGGTGGTTCTTTATTAAATCAACGTAGAAACTACAGAAGAAAACATAAAATACATAACATTAATCAATACAATAATCCATAAACATCTCAAGCTCAAAATGGCACAATACATTTTCCCCATAAAACTCATGGGCCTATATCAAAATTAACTTACAGAATGCATAAACCATCTTAATAGAAACATACATGAAAAAGGTACAAACTATAGCAATAACCCTCAGACAATAAAAGCCAACAATAAGATCACTCGTATAACAATAAGACCATATAAACAGTACAACAAATCCATCAAACAGAGACATACACCTTGTTCCCCTTCCAGCTAGGTGCTAATTGTGGTAGACAGTGGCATGGTGTGAGGCTTCCATTCGTTCCATAGTTTGTCATTTTAACCTTCCGTCCGTCCGTCACCCATCCTTCCAGGGTCCATTGGCGTCCGTCCTTAACCCATCCTTCCAGGGTCTATTAGTTTACAAACATTTGCAACACTGTGCAGTCCTTCCTTCTCCTCTACCACCGAGCTTATGTTAATGTTTGCTGCCAGGCACCTGTAGCCCCATACTGGCCATCAGCACCAGGTGAACATGATTATTGTAATTGCAGCTGGCATGTCCCTGTGGGCAGGAAACACTACAAATAAAAGCCTTGCAGACCTGATGTTTGGGCAGGAAGCCCTTCAAAATAAAAGTCTCAGGGACAACACATTTTTGCTCAAGAAACCCCCCTTCGGGTCCGTTACACTCCCACCAAATCATAAGTGAATTTAAAAACTTGGCATAAATCACAATGATTTCTTTTTCCAAATTACGTGACCCCATACTCATTTAAAATTCTAAATATAATATGTAGGGAGGGGCTGTGCAATCTGTCTCCCACCTTGAGTCCTCCCTCCTTGAGTACTCCATCTTCAATGGTCACATGCTCAGCATTGTCCTCCATGACCTTAGCGCCCTGGGCCTTGAACCTTCCAGCCTTGCCTGGTTTCTTTTTGGTTTGTTTGGCAAGTTGCACAGTATCCAGCCAATTGCCTGGAAAACTGGGTCCATCCATGGGCAGAGGTATTTTCTCATGTCCTTCACTGGTCTCAACAGGGGTGGTTAGAGGCAGTTCCTTGACAGGAGCATTGTGGCACAGACCTTCAGCTTTTGCTTCTCCTAAAATTACCTGTGTGAGGAAAGGGACCTCTGGGTGTGAATTTGACGTGACCTTTGAATTGTGAATTACTGTTGTTGGAGACACGTCCTCTTCAGACATGTGGGTTTTGGCCAGATAGAAGTCGTCAGTCTGGATGACGGCTTCCTCCAACTTGGCTCTAGCTACCACTACTTCCTCCTCTGCTTGTAGCAGTTCTAACTCGACCTTCTGAGCCTCCAGGGCATTCCTTTGCTGCTCTTCCAGCTCCCATGTCCTTTCCTTCCGTTTCTCTTCAATCCGCACCTTGTGTTCAGCTTCCTTCATGGCAAGCTCTGCTGCTGCTGCCCCAGATGCAGAGTGATTGCTACACTTGGTATCCAGTTGTGATGAAGTACAAAAAAATGCAGTGAAAAGGGTCATAGCCAAGCAGTTCATTAAAACGATCCTGCACTTCTGTTCCATCAAATTCATTATCAAGAATCCTTTCATAAGCAATTTTAAAAATGTCCTTTGAGATAAATTCACATGCATCTACTCTTACAAACTTATTTGGAGTGCCGTGTTTTTGGATTTCAGAGTAAAGTTTCAAGATATCCTTACACTTGACCAAGGTGTCCAGGAGAAGTCCTGGGTCGCTTTCTGCAATGTTGAACTTTAACTGTTTTCTTGTGATGCGTACAATAGCCTTCCACTGGTCATACATGGAGAGAAGCCCCTTTACCAGATCCTCCACCTCTCCTAAATCTGCATCGTTTGCCATAATACTTATATCTGGCATTTTGCGTTAGATTTCAAAATGTACAACAGGCTATGGGAGTAACTAAATAAAGCCCTTGCGTAAATAAATGTAACACAAAACAAATATGTACCTTAAATCACTGTATTACAAACTCAACACCGTAAAACAATAAACAACTTGACATGTAAACCATGAACTGAAATTAAATTCAAAAACCTTTGTATGTCCATAGATGTGTTCACATTTCACTTTCCGTATAGTCCTTATTCTTTGTGACCGTGTGTATACTGTTGTTCTGTCATGTAGCTGTAGTGTTTGTGTTAATGTGACTGTTCACCAGACTAATTAGACCTTGCACTGTCCGATGCAAAACAGGCTTGTTGATGTAGTTTGAGCTCCGGTGTTGTAGATGCAGACAGAGGATGAGTAGTGAAGAGTTGTAGAAGGCAGCAGGCCCCTTGGGTCAAGTTTCTACTGTAGCGGTCCCGGCTGGCCATTAAAAGGGTGAAGTCTGACTGATGATTTTGTGGTGGTTCTTTATTAAATCAACGTAGAAACTACAAAAGAAAACATAAAATACATAACATTAATCAATACAATAATCCATAAACATCTCAAGCTCAAAATGGCACAATACATTTTCCCATAAAACTCATGGGCCTATATCAAAATTATCTAAATTAACTTACAGAATGCATAAACCATCTTAATAGAAACATACATGAAAAAGGTACAAACTATAGCAATAACCCTCAGACAATAAGATCACTCGGATAACAATAAGACCATATAAACAGTGCAACAAATCCATCAAACAGAGACATATACCTTGTTCCCCTTCCAGCTAGGTGCTAATTGTGGTAGACAGTGGCATGGTGTGAGGCTTCCATTCGTTCCATAGTTTGTCATTTTAACCTTCCGTCCGTCCGTCACCCATCCTTCCAGGGTCCATTGGCGTCCGTCCTTAACCCATCCTTCCAGGGTCTATTAGTTTACAAACATTTGCAACACTGTGCAGTCCTTCCTGCTCCTCTACCACCGAGCCTATGTTAATGTTTGCTGCCAGGCACCTGTAGCCCCATACTGGCCATCAGCACCAGGTGAACATGATTATTGTAATTGCAGCTGGCATGTCCCTGTGGGCAGGAAACACTACAAATAAAAGCCTTGCAGACCTGATGTTTGGGCAGGAAGCCCTTCAAAAAAAAGTCTCAGGGACAACACATTTTTGCTCAAGAAACCCCCCTTCGGGTCCGTTACAAATAGATAGATAAATAGAAAACATAAAAAAATGAACCAAAACAAATATGATAATTCTTAATAATTTCGCCCAAAAGGTTTGTAGCAATATATGACTATTGGCATATAACGCTGTCTGTCAGTTATAGCGGAGCAGATAAGTGCTACGATCTTTCAATTTATGATACAAGCGTGAAAATTGAAAATGTTTCAAGATGGCCGACACCTTAGTGGGCAGTTAAGTGATATGATGGTTTATTTGGTGATACAAGCATGAAAATTGCCATGAATACTCTTTGTGGGTCACTTGACAATAGGCCACCCACAGCTACTTGAAATTTCAAGATGGCGGCCATTTTTCAAGATTGCCGACACCTTAGTGGGCAGTTAAGTGATATGATGGTTCATTTGGTGATACAAGCATGAAAATTGGCATGAATACTCTTTGTGGGTCACTTGACAATAGGCCACCCACAGCTACTTGAAATGTCAAGATGCCGGCCATTTTTCAAGATGGCCGACACTTTAGTAGAGCAGTTAAGTTATAAAATGGTTTATTTGGTGATACAAGCATGAAAATTGGCATGATCAGTCTCTGTGGGTCACTTGACAATAAGCCACCCACAGCTACTTGAAATTTCATGATGGCGGACATTTTTCAAGATGGCCACCACCTTAATGGAGCAGTTAAGCTTAATAAATCATTTAGTTGGTGATACAAGCATGAAAATTGGCATGAGCAGTCTCTAAGGGTTGCTTGACAAGAAAACACTCCCCGCCACTGGAAATTTCTATTCTCAAGATGGCCGCCCCCTGGATCCTCAAAAGATGCATTTTCTCATAGAAATGTATTTATGCTAAAGAACAACTTTTAACACATCGCAATACAGTTGTGTTGATTTGATCATAGATAGATTAGATAAGAGTGAATATCTGCACTACCAGGGCACACTGGTGATATATCACTGCTGTTAAACTCAGAGTGGGGTTCAATGTCAGCTAATTGAAAGTTAGTATCCCAAATGCTGTCTAATTTACCCCAAAACAGTTAGATAGCCGCACCTGAATTGACAGGTTGTGCCAGCGCGGGAGAGCCGAGCCAAGGTTAATGGGGTTTTAGTTAACCGGATGGTGTACAGATCGCACGGGATTTAAATGGCATTGGATGAACGATCGGACTGTAGGGTTAAGGCACGAACTTAGTTGTATCCCATACACCAAAGTGCTTCGTAGAAGGTGGTAAAAGGATAAACCCTCGGCCTCTGCCTATGCTGCAGACATGGCAGAAGCCATCATAACAGTTGTGAAAACTAACTGGGACAGATGTTTCATTTGTCAGCAGGTCACCAAGGAAAAACTCATTCAGCCGAGTTTATTCAACAGAGAGCACGATCGTACTGGCTATGATACCATTGCAAGAAATGTTCCATTATTTCATAAGATCAATGCTCTGCCTATTTTACTTAGTCCAACCCGACTAGATGAAGGTGATGGCATAGAAAGCACTTTGACAAGAAACAGAGCAAAATACCATTCAAGCTGTAAACTTAGGTTCAACAATACAGAGCTGGAAAGGGCCCAAAAGAGAGCATCTACATCTGCTGAGGACACCGAAGATACCAAAGATAGCCATGTCAAGAGGTCAAGAAGATCCCAGCCCTTGAAAGCTTTGTGCTTTATCTGTGAAGATGAGAGTGCAACATCCTCCTTAAGAGACGCAATGACAATGAAACTTAATGAAAGGGTTAATGAATGTGCCAGGAATCTAAGCGACACGAAGCTTCTCGCAAAGCTTATTGCTGGTGATGTTGTTGCACAGGAATTTAAATACCATCCTGCCTGTCTTGTTGGACTGTACAACAGAGAGCGAGACCATCTCAATGCCCTCAAGCATGAGCAGAGCCTCAAAAGCTCAGCTAGCCATAACTGGTATCCCTCAATTTTTTCAGAACTTGTCATCTACATCACGGACATGAAGATCACAAGTGACGGCACAGATCCAATTATATTCAAGCTTGCAGATCTAGTCTCTCTGTACAAGCAACGACTGCAGCAACTTGGTGTCGAATCACCAAGTGTGAATTCAACCAGACTGAAGGAGCAGCTGCTTTCTAGCATACCTGAGCTAAAAGAACACAAGGCAGGACGTGATGTACTGCTGGCATTCAAGAAGGACATCAGCTCTGTTCTTTCAAATGTAAACAAATACAGTGAAGCTGAAGCCATTCACTTAGCTAAGGCTGCCAGCATCATACGTAGAGAGATGCTTAATCACAAGACAAAGTTTGACAACCAATTCCATGAGGGATTTGTTGAAGAATCCGTTCCACCAACGCTTCTTCAGTTCATCTGCAATATTGAACATGGTGTAGATATCAAGTCACATTTGAATCATGGGGTATTCAAATCAGACATTGCAATCACAGTTATTGCAATACAATTGCTTCTCTAAGTGCAAAGATGGTGCAGCAACCCACAGACACTCAAAAGACCCCGAAACTCCATTTGCTGTATACATCGGGATGACGGTGTATGCGAAGACACGAAAGCGACAACTTATCGATATGCTTCATGAGAATGGAATTAGCATCTCCTATGACAGGGTGTTGGAAGTTTCCGCACTGCTAGGAGAATCTGTGGTGAACCAATATGTGGTAGATGGGGTTGTCTGCCCACCGATTCTGCGAAAGGGACTCTTCACCACATCTGCTATGGATAACATTGATCATAATCCCACAGCAACAACAGCAAATACCTCCTTTCATGGTACAAGTATTTCGATGTTCCAACATCCAACCCTTAACAATGACGGCCAAATAAGGCCACCACTCCACCTTTCAGATAACAGACCAAAGAAGGTTCCTGAGATTCCTGAATCCTTCTCTAACATCCAACCAGCTTTCTTCAATAAGAAAAACCCAGAGCCCCGTCCTGTAGTCAACCTACCATTGCCAGACCCTATTGTATTCAGCAGAAACTTTGCACCTGAGTATGAATGGCTGGAGAAGGTTAGCCTAACCCAAGAAGTCGATGCTTCTTCCACTATAACATGGTCAGCCAACCATGCATCCCAAAGGAGGAGCCAGGGTTTTAATATCAGCATTACATCACTGCTTCCCCTCTTCCGAGACCAGGCCCACTCTGTCGCAACAATAAAGCATGTTATGGACAAAGTTAGGGATACAGTAGCCTTCCTGAATCCAGGACAAACGCCAGTCATAGCTGCTGACCAGCCACTATATGCTCTTGCAAAGCAGATCCAATGGCACTGGCCAGAGCAATATGGAGAAGACAAATATGTGATCATGTTTGGAGGTCTACATATTGAAATGACAGCGTTTAAATCTATCGGAACGCTAATCAAGGACAGTGGATGGACTAGTGCCCTCGTTGAGGCTGGGGTAGCCTCACCTGGTACAGCAGATTCGTTTCTTTCAGCATCAAGTGTAACTAGAACACGGAACGCACATCAGATAACAGTATGCAGTCTGTACGAGCTCATGAAAGATGCATACAATGCGTACAAGGAAGAGGCACCTGACAACACTAACACCTCTTTTGAAGTGTGGTGCATGGAGCAGAAGAGTCCACAGTTCAAGTTCTGGTTTCTCATTTATAGGATGGAGCTGACCATTCTCATTTTGATCCGATCATTTCGAGAAGGTAACTTCAGACTGTACCGTGAGTCATTGTTTGAACTTATCCCATACTTTTTTGCCAACAACAATGTGAATTACGCTCGATGGCTTCCAATACACCTTCGAGACATGATGTGCATTGAGGAGCAACATCCAGAAGTTGCTGCAGAGTTCCACAAGGGGAACTTTGTAGTACATAAGTCAGCCAGGGCTTTCTCTGCAGTGGCAATTGATCAGGCTCATGAATGGCTCAATGCTGTGATCAAAGGTGATGGGGGAGCAGTCGGGCTGACAGAGAACCCATCAGCACTGCGACGATGGATGTTAGCAGGTCCAGAGGTGAGCCGTCTAGTTAAGAACTATGAAGCTGTGTCAGGAGCTAAAGATGTGAAGAAAGGTAATCATCACCATGAACAAACAGAGGCTGCTCAAAAAGCATTTTTTGAGAAAGTGAAACGACTCACATCAGTCATGAGGGAAATGGGTAACCCTTTCATGGAAGAATCAGATGATCTGCTTGTGTTGGACACAAAGGACATTGTTGATGCCAGTTCAGCTGAGCTGATAGCAGTGCATCACCAACAAGGCAAAGAACAGTTCAAGTCTTTCATGACAGATTTACAGAACCTTGACAGTCCATGCTCTTTCTACAAGCCTATCAAGAAGAATATGGTAACTTTCTTCAAGCACAAGCCAGTTGTCAGTGGAACAAACTCCAAGATGAAGGAACTTAAGGATGACTACCAACTTTTCTCACGACTATTTATCTCTTGCCAGAACAGGCAGTGTGACTTACTAGAGTTCTTCAATCATGAGAACCAATCAGCTCCCGCCGCTCTCAGTGATGGAGGGAAACTCTGCACGTGTACCAAATCACACCTGGCTGAGATACTACAAGCGAAAGTGACATTGCCTGAAAAAAAGCCAGAATCAGATGTTCTTATAGTGGATGGATCAGCTATGGTGAATACACTGCCACCACGTTCAAGCAAGACGTTTGATGAATATGCAATAAATGACATACTTCCAAGAATAGATACATACAGCCATACATACAGGCGGACGGACATCGTGTTCGATGTTTACTGGAAGTCCAGTCTGAAGTCTGAGGCAAGGTCAAAACGGGGAAAAGCAATAAGGAGGAGAGTAACAGGCACAGGCAAAACTCCGTCAAACTGGCAAAGCTTCCTACGGGATGAAAACAACAAGCAGGAATTGTTCCATTTCATTGCTGATAAAGTTAAGGAAATGAAAACAGCCAATATAGTCATTGTGACAAAGGGGAAGATGCTGTTAGCAAACAAGCTGCTAACCTGGATGCAGTAGCCCCGTGTAGTCAGGAAGAGGCAGACACGCGTATTTTCCTTCATGCCCAACATGCAGTGAAACAAGGACACAAATCCCTGATGATCGATGCCAATGACACAGACATTGTAATCATAGCCACTTCTGTTATGCCCTCTTTGATGCAACTTGGCCTTGAAAAAATGTGGGTGACTTTTGGCAAAGGAGAGAAGACAAGATGGATCCCAATACATGAGGTGGTTTCAGCCATAGGACCAGAGAAAACACGTGGTATCCTCTTCTTCCATGCCTTCAGTGGTTGTGACATTGTGTCATCCTTCCATGGCAAATCAAAGAAGTCTGCCTGGAACACATGGGACGTGTGTGATGAGGTGTCAAACACATTTGCAACACTCAGCGAATGTCCCTCTGCAGTGGAGGATAGTGACCTGCAAGCTTTGGAGAGATTTGTTGTGCTCATGTATGACAGGTCCAGCGATGTCACAACTGTGAACGAGGCCAGGCTTGATCTCTTTGCCAGAAAGCAAAGACATTATGACTTGATCCCACCAACTCAAGCAGCACTCAAAGAGCATGCCAAACGTGCTTCTTATGAGGCTGGATACGTGTGGGGACAGGCATTGAAGCGACATCCACAAATGCCGAGCCCATCTGACTGGGGATGGGTGGAACAGGACGAGAAGTGGAAGGTCTTCTGGACTCCACTTCCACCTATTGCGGAGAGTTGTTGGGAGTTGACCAAATGTGGGTGCACCAAGGCATGTACTGGAAGGTGTAAGTGCTTCAGATATGGACTCAGTTGCACATGCCTATGTAGTTGTCCCTGCTAGGTATTTGCATGTTTATTTTGCCAGAGTTATTCCCTGTTGTCCTCTGTGTTTTCAAGTGTAGGCCGATGGCTCGGCTTCCCCTCGCCACATCGGCGCATCAAGTTTTACTTTGTCACCAGCCTATTACTGTCTAATTTTCAGTTGTTACTTTGTAACATTGCTTCCACTGCATTCCACTGCCATATCTAACAGTGAAGCACATTTTCATTTAGTTCCTTAGTATTGTTTTTCATGGTTCCGTGGCTATTGCCATTCAGTATTAGCCATTGCTCAATTATAATTTTGGAACACTGTCCGTTCAGCACCGTTCAGCAACTGTGCTAATCAGCACCACAACTGTGCTCATTTATTAATCTTATTTTTTGTTTCCCCACCCCTTAGTATTTATTTGACACATGTAATGGCTGTTAGTTAAAAAAAAAAAAATCCTCCCTTGTGACTGTTACCGTGTCGTGGTAAGGGAGCTTGTGTACCTCAGTGAACCCTGAGAGCTATGCCAGTGGGAGGCAACTCCTGACAGGTTTTACCAAACTGGACAGGTCGTGGGCGAGGAGTCAGACTAAACACAGTCAAACAACCTCTCTTGACAAAGCTTTTTGAGGAACCCAATACATGAAAAAAGTTATCATTTAAAGATCCACATGGCGGACGGCAGTCATCTTGAAATTTCAAGTGACTGTGGGTGGTTTCTTGTCAAATTACCTTTTGAGATGGCTCATGGCAATTTTCATGCTTGTATCACCAACTAAATGATTTATTAAGATCAACTGCTCCGCTAAGGTGGTGGCCATCTTGAAAAATGGCCGCCATCTTAAAATTTCAAGTAGCTGTGGTAACCCTAACCCTAACCCTGTGCTTATTGTCAAGTGACCCACAGAGACTGATCATGCCAATTTTCATGCTTGTATCACCAAATAAACCATTTTATAACTTAACTGCTCTACTAAAGTGTCGGCCATCTTGAAAAATGGCCGCCATCTTGAAATTTCAAGTAGCTGTGGGTGGCCTATTGTCAAGTGACCCACAAAGAGTATTCATGCCAATTTTCATGCTTGTATCACCAAATAAACCATCATATCACTTAACTGCCCACTAAGGTGTCGGCCATCTTGAAAAATGGCCGCCATCTTGAAATTACAAATGCCTCAGACAATTTTCTTGTCAAGTGACCCATGGAGACTGCTCACGCCAATTTTCACGCTTGTATCATCAACTGAAAGATTCTGCCAGAAAAAAGCATTTAGCCGCTCCACTATTATGTAACATAAGAAGATTAAATGACGTAGGCCAATTTGGGTTTCCATTTCATAAAAGCATGTGTAGCCTACTACACATGCCTACATAAATACACATGGAATTGTATAGGCTAACTTTGCCTCTATCATTATTGAGTCATCAGCTATCTGGCACCATATTATGTGCTTCCATTTCACCTCTAGGCGTCTTAAACTAATCAGACGTTATGTTGGTCTCCCAACTGCATTACCTGTACATCTGGTGAAGGCATGTTAGTCCCTCCTGACCAGAAGGTGGCGGTAAAGCACCACAACCCCGTTGAATGACAACAACCGTAAAACTACAAAGAGAAGAAGGTCGCCCATGGATGACGTCAGGTCTGCGCGACGCTAAACGTATCGCATACAACAGCGGCCTGTGGAAGCACTGAAAAGCGCCGTAATTTTTGTGTGTTTGGTGGAGGATTAATATTAAACGTCCATCACCAACATGAAACTAGTCAGGTAAGATTAATTAAATACTTATCAGAGTGCTGGACGTATCTTTACTTTAGCCTAAAACGAGCTGCCGACCGCGGATGTATGTAGATAAGGAAGGATGGCCAGTGCAGCTCTTTGGGGGAATTTGCGGGAAGCAGTGTTTGTAAATGAATGGATTCCACAATGAATGAATGAACCAATGAGTTCCTTGGAGGATAAACTGACTGCAATTCGTTCAAACTGTACATTATACGTTTATGTTGCATAATTGCGTAGTAATAATTGTGTCGTTTTACAGGTATATTGTTGTAACGTTGATTTGTCTTACCCTGCGGTCGCTGGTGTTTGTTGTTAGGCCATGTTTTGCTTTCTGTCTATTAACTTGAAATAATAGACATAATTAAACTGTTTAATGTGGTTAACATCCAGATTAAACACTTGATATTTGCCGTTAATGCGGCATCGTGGCTTTTGTTGTAGTGACTTCTCCCCTTTGTTTTGGAAGTGGATGCTAAGTGGCTAACAACTGCTAACGTGACCATATTTTCAAACCCTCAAACCGGGAAATAGTGTTGGTGTATGTATGCTTTTATGCACATGTACCATAGGTCAGTGATTCTCAGCCCTTTTACTGTCAAGGACCACCAGTTTGAAGTGCATTAGGAGCCTATTTGATTAGATGTTATATATGTGGAGTGGGACCTTAACTACACTGTAAAACCCTTTTCTTAGCTCATTGAGTTAACGTTACAGACCCACAAGGGTCCATTTGTTTGTTTGGTTCTTAACTTTAAATCATTTAGCTGAGACCCCCTCAAGACCTCAGGTTAAGAACCAATGCCTTAGGTGTTTTCATCAGGATAAATAATTTCAGTGTTTAGCACCTCAACCGACCACACTGGAAACAAGCCCTTTTGTGTTATCCTTTTAGCACAATTGTATAATCGTACCACTGTACTATTTGCAAACTGGTAATAAAGTATTAAATCAATCAAACATCACACCATTCAACACTTTCTGAAACTACTGTAGGTCTCTCCCTTGTGGGTTCAATAAATATATTTACAAAATGTGTCTTTCTCACAGTTGTATGGTGCATACATAGGAGAGGAACAGGCATTGAATCAAAAGTCCTGCACATTACACTTAGGCTACTAATTCAATCTCTTATGCCAGACTGCATAGGTATCGTCTTGATCGATTTTAAGTACAGGATTAAATAAAATGAGTTGGTGGATTGAAGGATCCAGTATACCCACACTACGGTACTTTTGGTGCAACTTGCTTAAAAGATCATTTGTTACTGTCCAGCAAGCATGGAGGATGCATACGTACCCAATGTGATAGATTATACCTTCAAATCATGTTATAACGTTTTTTTGTTGCTCTCACTTGCAGATTTTTGATGAAACTCAGCCATGAGACAGTCACTATTGAACTGAAAAATGGCACCCAGGTCCATGGAACCATCACAGGTATGTTCTCCAATGCTTTTGCACTGTGGCCTGTCAGGACTCTGTATAAGACCTGAGGCTGATTCTACAAATGCCTTCTAAATCAGTAGTTCTCACACTTCAAAGAGTTTTTTAAATTGTTCAAAAATAGCAGATGTAGAAGCTTGCAGCATGGCATGAAGTGACACCTCTGTGTGCTTGTATATCTACTATTTTTGAATAACCAACAGAAAAATCTAAAATGACACAGATGCTTTCCCGGTTTTAATGGGTTAAGTATGAGATGTATAAAATACATGTCCACACAAGCCACAATAGTTTCTCACGGGCTCTTATAGATGTATATATCCATAACACTTTAATCACACACACGGTCGCTCTCTTAGGTGTGGATGTGAGTATGAACACCCACCTGAAAGCTGTGAAGATGACACTGAAGAACCGCGAGCCCACTCAGCTGGAGTCGCTCAGCATCCGCGGCAACAACATCCGCTACTTCATCCTGCCCGACAGCCTGCCACTGGACACCTTGCTGGTGGACATCGAGCCCAAGGTCAAGTCCAAGAAGAGAGAAGCAGGTGAGGAGAGTAGAAGGGCTCAGTGGGGGGGGGTAGTGGGGGGTCTTCAACAGGTTGCATGTAGGTTGGGATCCAGAACCGGGTTCAACATTGAGGAACTGTTTCCGGGACTGGTTTTATCACACTGTCAGAGCTGGTATGTGGACTTAACGTCTGCTATACAATTACAATACCGGTGGTCCTCAAAGGTTAAATTTCAAGGAACACCATAATTCTGAGTGTACAAGTGGAACCAAATGGACCTGTAAGGGTCCATTTGGTCCCATTTGTATACTCTCAGAGTTACAGACCTGTAAGGGGCCATTTGGAAACCCCTATTGGAACGTTGAAGGGAACCGTTAAGAGGGAATCGTTAAAATCCTAAAGGATCCCAGCCCTAGTTGCATATCAAGCACCAATTGTGTATTTAATTCCAATGAGTGTTTTTTTCCACAACCATGTTGTAAGGTCTGGCAATGCAATGACCAATAAAATAGTTCCCTGCTGCAGTTTGAAGCACAGGAGCATATCATTATGTGTGGAGCTAACTGTCCCTCACTGTTTAGTAACTCTGAGTCACTGCTTGTGCGGCCCCTTCTAACAAGTACCTAAGTAGTTAGAACCCGCTAGGTCTGTGTGACGGGGAGACCTTTATGAAGCCACCTTTTGGAAAATCACAAGATCACTTCCCAGGTTCCCATAACTGATGTCTCCTGGGGAGTCAGGATTTATTTGGGTGATGCCATATCTGTCCAAACATGTTTGGTTACACATACTACTCACTGTGCTTACTGATGCCCATGTATTTGTCTGGGTTAGTGGCATATGTCTGGATGCTGAAGTAAACGCATAAACAGTGACCACGGGAAGAGAGCCTTTTGGGCGTTGCTTGGACTGGTTGAAATTTTACTTGTAAATGGAAAGATGTACATATTGTGAAGGCAAAAGAATGTTGAGTTCCTCCTCTATGTTAGTGTCCACCACTACAGAGTTAGACCACTGGTCCTGTTTCTACAATGTGTCTAGTGAAACTGTAATGTGCAGGAGTTGGCCTCCATTAATGTAAAATATATTGGGAGTCTAGGCTTAACATTTTAAAATTTGGAAAACGCCATCATACAGAACAGTGTGCAAGAGGATTTGCCTAAGAATTATGAAACCTGGGGACCCAATGCCTATAAATAAACTGATAGCACATCTATGAAGGGACAAGCCCATTGTCTCTCTTACCATATACTAATGAAATGTATGTTCTTCAGAATAACAGGATATAGTTTCAGTTAGGTGGATTATGGATTTCTGCAAATTGCATGCAGTTGGCCCAACCAAAAGACTAATTTGGTTACTTTATCTCTTGTATTGGCTTGTTAACCATCTTACCATTTCTGATATCAGTGTTAATTGTGTTGTTGGTGTTTTTTTCTAGAGGCAGATTGATCATACCAGTATCGAGCACTCCAATGGGTTGTCACTCAATATCAGGTTGTAGGCGACTTGATATGGTCACAGATAAACAAGGTTGAGTAAGCCTTGCCGAGCCATAAGGCCCATAGGGCAGGAGTCTTTCTAACGCGAGGCAGCTTGATGTACGGGCACATCCCCTGGACATGACGTTAGTATGTCGCTAGGATTTACTGCCAATCCAACCCTTGATGCTGAGTGCTAAGCATGGAGGCATTGGGTCCCATTTTCAGTCTTTGGTATGACCTGGCCGGGGATCGAACCCTCAATCTCAATGCGGACACTCTAACGGCAAGAGCTGGTTGGTTTTGTTATCTAGCATATTGTATCTTCTCTTGACGGCCAGACTCTACCCTGTTGGCCTCTGTTAACCTGTACAGTTTGCAACATTATTTCACATTTCTTCGGCTTCACAAGAAGTGAGGAAGGCAGGCATGAATAAAACCTGCTATTCCTATGAATCAATGTTTTGACTTGGACATGGTTTTGTTCTTTAAAGCCAAGCTGTAGCAGAACTAGTCTTGGTGCTGGATCCAGTCTGGCAGAGTTGTGGGTTGAGGGCTGTCCTGAAGGAACACAACTGTAAAGTTTATGCCTGTTAACCACTTGAGTTCTGTTTTGTACTTTGTCTTACGCCGGTGTCACGTTGCAGCGCATTGCGATACGTGCAGCCAGTAATTGTCTGCTATTGTCGCCTATAACGACATGCCCAATATAGGGATACCAGGTTGAAAGTGGGTTTTAAGCTGTACAATTTCCATGCACACAATACTCCAGTTGCACATTTTCACCCACTAGCCCAGTCATACACAACTGTATTATGTACTTGATCATGTAAAATTGTAAAAGTATTTAACCATTTATCATTTTTCACTCTAGTGGCTGGTCGTGGGCGGGGCAGAGGACGGGGACGTGGCCGAGGAAGAGGCAGGGGCCGAGGCGGGCCTAGGAGATGATCGCCATGCCAACGGAGCTGTCAGTCTTGTCTCACTGTTTTGTACAGGTTTTTGTTTTTCTTTTACCTTCCCCAAGGAAACGCGGAAACTCATTTTTTTTTCGTTTTTATTTTGTACATTAAAATGTTCCAACATGGACAGAAACACTGTCTGCTCTGCGTTTTATTGAACCCTGTGAGTGACTGTTCAGTGCAGACTGGTTTGATTTGTGGTATAATTTGAGTTTTCAGAACTATGGTTGAATAAAGATCTGTTGTGTTTTTTTCTCATTTTAATGTGTATCATTGAGTAGTCATGAACACATACTGTGTGTGTGTGGTGTTGTACCAACTTTATTCAACTGGACAACACATACCACACTGGCAAGTGTTTCTGCACTATGCCTGTTAACAGGAGTTCTCATGCATCAGTGTTTCATTTTAGGAAAAGTAACATGATGCAAGGAGGGAGTGCTTATTTGATGTCTGAAAATGTAATAAAAAAAGCTACATAGATGGATATGTATAGTTGGTATAACGTCTCTTGGATCTGGGTAGTAGTGGGTACACTTTTTAAGTACATCCAATTGTAGACCAGTAGAGGGTGCAGTAAGTATTTTGTAATGTACAAATGAGGTTAAGAATGATGGGCTTATGATATTGCCTATAAATTAATTTAAATATTGAAAAATAAATGGTTTAATCAGCTATTTTCATTTTACGATGATATCGCACGCCGACAAGCTTAAAACGTGAGCTTAAATAGACAACTATTTTCACCGTCCTACGACGAAGTATGTGAACCGGAAGTGTATGAACCATAGGACCAGAGGAGGCACAGCCGAACGCCTGATGTTGATGAGCCACCAAATGAGTTCTCGTTTTAAATATATTAATGACACAGTATAATTCATATTATTATACAACATGTCGAGCGCTCGTCACTTCATGTATTTTGCGTTTGGAAGCAACTTGTTGAAAGAGAGACTGCAGCTGGCGAACCCCTCAGCGCTGTTTCACTGTACTGGAAAACTCAAGGTAACCGTTATCAGTGTAACCACATGTTGAATAGTGTCATGTCAATATAATGGATAACTGAAGGTAACCGCTTTCAGTGTAACTATACATGAATAACTGAACGTAACCGCTTTCAGTGTAACTATACATGAATAGTGTCACGTTAATATAATGGAAAACTTAAGGTAACTGTTTCCAGTGTAACTCCTATGGACTGCACATGCAATTTGTGTCTTGGTTAATATAATGGAAAACTGAAGGTAGCTGTTTTCAGTGTAACACCTAAACTGCACATGAAATAGTGTCCTGTCAATGGAGGTATAAAATACACTAACTACACATTAAATGGTGTCACATAGGGACTGGACTGAAGGTAACCATTTCAGTGTTACTGCACATGAAATGGTGTCCTGTCAATGGACTGGGAGACTGAAAGTATAAAATACACTAACTACACATGGAATAGTGAGTGTCAATGTATTGGTCGATCACTACATTGAAGATAGTAGACTAGACTGGCTATACTACTGCATACATATTTCTGTTGTGTACATTTACATGGGTGGATTTAGGATTTTTTTTTATCCATGCTTTTCAAACTGCTGATTGACTGTAGGCTACATAGGCTTATATTCATTTATATATTCACTGATTGACAGTAGGCTACACATTAATTCACATTCAAAGAATCTGCAGATATCTAGTGCTAGAATCTAATTAAGCTCATTATACTATTTTTCATTCTAGCTCATTCTTACAGTTATGCTATGACACCTACATTTCAAATCCAGGGATAAATAAATGTTTATCTTAGTTGATTAAACAAATTGCTGAATGACCACTGTTGGGCGTTCTCTAAAACCATCCCTCTGTACATGAACACAAAGGTCCCTCATTTAATTTGTATCATGTGTACCATGTCTGTTACTTCTTCACTAACCTGTGTTGCCAGATTTTGCGAGAGAATACGCAACCAGGTCTATGAAAACAAGCCCAAAAGAAGCGACTAATCTAGGCCACATGAGCACATTAAACATAATACATTGGCTATTTGAAAATAGCCGATCTACAATCTCACGGTGATACGTTGTGAGCTTGCAGATCTGCTATTTTCAAACAAACCTTGAAGAATCCGTGGAGAACCACTGGTTTAAACAACATATAGGAAGCGAGGCCAATTCTTTTTAAATAAGCAACTACACTTTAGAAACAATCCCAAAAAACAGCAACCCACAACTACCAATATTTACAAGCGACTTTACAGAAAACCCCAAAGTCGTTTATAATAAGCGGTACATGGCAACACTGTCACTAACCCCCCTCCCTGTCCCTCATATAGGACTATGTACTGAATTTTGGCCTTTGGGGTGAGCATGTGGACTGCAGGTGGCATGGTGGAACGGCCACCATCCAACCGTGTCCCGGTGGAGAGGTGTGGGGAGTCGTCTGGACTATGAACAATGACAACCTCACAAGTCTGGATGAGTGAGTGACACACACCACACACACACACACACACACATAATGTGTGTGTTAATGAAACTAATTGATTTAACACGGCACTATGTAACTTTTTTTTATGAATATAATGTCATTTTGTCCAATCTGAATGGTAGAGTTTGTTAATACAATATCATTTATACATTTGGGGTGGTTGTATTTTGTCTAACTACTCTTCTATTGAGACATTTAGAACGTGTCAAAGGTCATGTCTCACTTTGACAAAAGTTCGGACACAAATTTTGACCTGAAGGTCAAGATTTAAACCGGTTTAAAATCCGGGGTAGAAGAAAGTTACATAGTGCAGCTTTAATCAATTATATAATAAAATAATTGATACGTATTTTTGGGCATGGAATAGGCGAAAAGTTGTTTAAAACAAAATTCAAAAATACTGTAAGTAAACGATCTACAAGCGATGCGTTGGGAGTTTGTAGATCGTTTATCTTCACTAAGTTGGCACAACATTGTACTAGTGCGACAAAGTGTAAAATAGGGCTTAAGTGGTTAATTAATTAGTTAATATAATTATTATTTTTTCATCTTTTTCGATTCATTCGAAAAAGTTATAATAAGATAGAGTAATTGCTAAGAAACAAATTGATAGTTGCAGTCTTCACACGCACACAGCATGATGGCCCGTGTCGCTGTCTGAGCTGCTGGTTGAACTCCAGCTGTCCTGTATTGTGCATGTTTTCAGGCAGGAAGGGGTGGAGCAGGGACTGTACTCTCCATTGGAGGTGACCGTTGAGACAGACAGTGGACCGGAGCTCTGCAGGACCTATCAGATGAACCACTTCCACGCCTGCCCTCCCTCCCCTCAGTACAAACAGGTGCAACCCACTTAGTTAAACACTTACAGATTAACCACCTATTTTATACTTCGAAAGGGAGGAAATAGCCGATCTACAAGCTCGCGACACATTGTGAGCTTGCAGATTGGCTATTTCCGCTGCCCATAAATACATGAATGACTTGCCTTTTGTTGTGTTCTTCTGGACAGTTGAACCATATTCTGCTTCCTGCACAATTAACTGTAATGAAGGGAACAAATCATTATCAACTGTAACACAACAGATCTGGCTGAACTAATCATAAATCCATGCACACATACAGATCACAAATGTATTTATCAGCATGAAACTTCTCACTGCATTTGTTCACAAATGGATAGATAAAACACATCCCTTATTTTATTAACCCCCTCCCTCTAGACATATTCCATCTCCAAATGACACCTTACAAAAGTACTGCTTTGAGAACCATTTCTAGACCTTTTTAATGCTTCTAGTATTTTTTATTATATTTGCTTTATTTGCTCTGTGTGCTGTTGAAAGTGTAGTTACTGGTTTGTTTTATCAGGTGGTGTGTCTGGGAGCAGAACAGAACGGTCTTCCAGCAGAGTACTTGCAGAAGCTGGAGGCTGTGAAAACCAACAACTACAGTGGTCCCTCTGTTCTGGACCAAATTGCAATGGCCAAAAAGTAGGACCAGCACCGCTTGGTGGACAGAAGGAGTTACTACACTCACTATGGCCAGGAGACTTTGGGCTGGCACTTTTCGAATTCATATCGAATTATTTCAATATGTCCAGGGTGACCTGATAGCTAAATGGTTAGGGCGCATACCACCTGAGCGCAGACTCAGTGAGTCCCCGGTTTGATTCCCGGGCCAGCCAGACAATTTGTTGAATGTCATTCCACGGCCTAATCTCTCTCTCTCTCTCTGCATTTGCTTAGCTTAAAATGCCCCCCAAAATGACTGGGAATAAAGGTTTTTGGGGGGCAAGTGTTGAAAATGCAATGATATCTGTATTTTAATAAACCAATTGTTTTTTTCATAGATACATGCCCTACTTTTATAGTGTTCCATGAAAATAGCTGATTTGCAACACAAGCTCACAACGCATCACGATTATATCGCCTATATTTGCCCAAATATAGGGACGCCAGGTTGTAAGTGGTTAAGTGTGTGTGTCTGGGTTTTATAAATATTTAAGCAATGAATTGAGTTAAAAATGTATATATATATTCAAAGATTTGCACAACTTTTCATGATTCTTCAAAAAAATTGCAGATCTACAAGCTCACAGCGCGGCAGGCTAAAAATACCACATCAAGGTTGTATCCTCCGCCAACCACTTGCAGTTTACAGCCATGTCTGTCTAGACTCATAGTACACTGTAGTGCAGGTTCTCAACCTTTTCACGCCATGACCCCCAAAAATAATCATATTTAAACTGGGGACCCCCAAAATAATCATATTTAAACTGGGGACCCCCAAAATAATCATATTTAAACTGGGGACCCCCAAAATAATCATATTTGAACTGGGGACACCCAACCCTGACATGCACTTGGAATTGTAGGAGTTGAAGAATTACATTTAGTTTGACTCGGTTCCACAGATAAATATTGTGAAAATAGCAGATCTATAAGCTTGTAGATCTGCTATTTTCAAAATTATTGGACAATTTGGCCCATGTTTGAACAGTTTTTGTAGAATAGTTTGTAGATTACTTTTGATGTACAGTAGTCATGGTCTTTTTTCTGGGGGCACCGACAGTTAACCTTGAAGAGGCATTGTAGTATAGCAGGATAATATTTAAAGAATAAATAAATGTAATGAACAATAACCCATTGCTCAATAATAAACCTTTTTATTTATACCACATAATAGCCCCTGACAGAACTAGAGACTCTACCATGTTCAACCCTTTTCTGTTCCTTGAGAGCCATAGAAAACGCAACAGGTACAGTTAAAAAACAAAACAAACAAAAGAAAGCAATCATCAGGAAGTTATAAACACGGCATCCACAGGGGGACCCACTAACAGGATGAAATAATCTTATAATAATCAACAACAGAACTCTGTAAATATGTTATAACCGTTGGGGACAAACTAGCGCAGGTTAAAGTCTGACTTCAAAGTAACATTGAACCAAAATCACATGCAAACACCATGGTCTGTGACTTCAGCCCGAATTCATACGTCCATCGCGCGACGTAACATAAATTAGGCTTTAGAAGCAAGTGTTCACTGTATCTAGGAACAAATTCAACAATCACATTTTAGTAGGATTATTGAAGATTTACAGTTTAAGCTCTAAGGCTGGAAGAAACATTCTCCTAAGAGGTGTGTTACTGAGAGAGAACACAGTGAAGAGGTGAGAAAACACAAGGTATAACAGCCAAGAAACATAGCCCTAAAAAGTCACACATCATCGTGGGAACTGAACTTTCAACGTAAATAGTGAACATCACTACAAATAATATGAGACAAATAATTTTGGCAAAACAAACAAAAGCAGAAATGGCACACATATGTTAAACCCTATATACTTAGTTGACTGGGGTCCCCCAGAGCTCCTGTTTTCACTCTACACTAAATATCTTCACCTAAGAAAAGCTGATCTACAAGCTCACAGCGCATCACGCTGCGACACGTTGTGAACTTGTAGATCTGCTATTTATGGCGAAAGTTTGCCCCAGAATAGGGTTTAAGAACATCCATCCATCCTTGCCAGAAACAATATATGTGAGGATTGGGGAATGTATCATCTTAATTGTATGTTGAAGCAAAGTGTGCAAATGTCACATTACCAGCTGGATGAGCTAATTTTAATGGTTTAAACAACTGTTTCCCAAACATTGGGTCGGGTCCCATTTGTGGGTCGCAGACCCATTTTTATGGGTCGTGACTCGTGAGTAAATATCCCTTTTTCGTTTTCCTAATTCTTTTTTCAAATTATTTCAGAAGAAGGAAATCATTTTTTTTCTGAAATAAAACATCATTTTTCAAAACAAATGTATGAAGAAAATCCATAAATTGATTTTTTTGAATCAATCAAGCATGAGCTTGTAGATCGGCTATTTTCACTAGTTTGGGGGTCCCGGGGAGACATGCAATTTATCTTTTGGGTCGCAAGCTAAAAAGTTTGGGAACCACTGGTTTAAACCTTGAAAACGAGCGTTCCTTGGATCGGCTGTGTGTTTGTATTGTACAGCACATGAGGTATATTCACTTCGGTAACAAAAGCAATTGTTGAGCGAGTTTGTCTGACGGCCTATAGTAATTTGTGTTCCGGGCTAAAGAGTTACACTGTCTTATTTTAGACCTACCCAACAATCAGCATTGCTCATGACATGTGCCATCAAAGTGCTTCAAAATCAGCCGTATGGTTATGAGAAGATTTCGATTATTTAGATAAAAGACCACTGAAATTAAACGACTCCAGCAGGACAATGTCAATGACGGCTACATCAGGAAACTGCTTTCCCTTTACAGTTGACTTACATACAGTACTGGAAAATACATTGTATGTACAACATAGTTGACAATGCGAAAACACTGGGCCGAATTAAGCTTCTCCCCTTTCTTCTGCTTTGTCAGAGGCATCTACATTTGCATTGATTACAGTGTCCTCCATTTCCCCCGATTCATCAGCTGGCACAGAATCAGCCGTTCTCTCAGGATCTGTGGACTCTTCCATTGGTTCTGGTTCATTGCCCTTGTCCGTCTGCTCCGCCGGCTCGGCGACCTGCACCTCGGGGATGAACAGGTTGTGCTTGACTTTGCTCAGCTCCACCATGTTGAAGCCCATGAAAACCACGGCCTTATTCCTCTTGAGGTACTTCATGCAGCGGCTGCGTCTATTAGTGAAGTGGGGGACCACTTCGGATTTGGTCATGTCCAGTCTCTTACACAGCTCGTCGGTCTCGACTCTGGACATGTAGGGGCTGATGTGGAAGTATCTGTACATGAATTCTTTGAGCGTGTCGGGGGTACGCGTATCATTGGGGCTGGGCTCCAGCGCCAGCTTGACCAGCGAGTCGCCCGACATCTCGGGTAAGATTGGGGACAGCTGCTTCTCCTGCTCCCTCTTCTCCTGCTCTCTCTTCTCCTGCTCTCGCCTCTTGCGCATCATGGTTGACCTCTCCTCTCTCTCCCGCCGGTTGGCCTCAAGCACCTCTTTCCATGCCGCCTCCAGCCTCCTTTTGCTCTCAAGCTCAGCTTCCGTTTCTACAGGTCCGACGGGAGGCTTCGGAATCGGCACAGAGGGAGCCTGGAGGATAAGGGACGGAGATGATCCCTGTATCAGAGGAGACATCCGTGGCATTTGGAGGAAATACAGGCTGTGTGACTGTGGCTGTGGCTGTGATTGTGGCTGTGGTTGTGGCTGTGGTTGTGGCTGACTGATCTGTTCCAGTGGCTTTGGCTTTGTTGACCCTGGCGGTCTTCCCCGTCTGGGCGGAGTGGGCGCCGCCTCAACAGTTTCCTGGACCTTGGGTGGTTCCGGTTGCTTCTTCGGTGAACACCGGCAGCGCTGGATGTGCAGCATCACTGCCTGCTGCGTGACCTTTCCCGTGTACACCCCGTTGCAGTATATGCATTTCAGCGCCTCGGTCTTTAGGATGGCGTGAATGGTGGGTGCCACGAAATGCTTCTGTTTCAAATGCTGCAGGTGCTCTAGTGCATTCAAGAACTTCTCGTCGCAGAAGGGGCAATATAAGCTGCTGCTTTTCAAAGCCGAGTGGCAGACTTCCGGGTGGGTGCTGGGCTGCATCTTCAAGAAGATCAGATCGAAGGAGCTGGTGATCAAGGCTAAGTGGAACTCTGTGTCTCCTATGACTTGCATCGGCGCACTGGTGTTGATGTCAAAGTAAGGGAACACAATTTTCCCAGTGCTATTCGTGTACACCCTGAACTCCTGTCTGAGGAAGTCACAATTGGCCTTGTTTGTAGGATTGTGCTCCTTCACGTGCTCAACAAGTTGTTTGATCGAGAAGAACAAAGCCGAGCAGTAAACACAATTCAAGCCATGCAGTAGGTGCTCAAACACCCCCTTTTCCGACAGGAGGATTTTGCACACTAAGCACTTGACCGTTTTGTCGGGCATTTTCTTCAAGAACAGCGCCCGGGCAGCGAGGCTTTCACACTTCGACGTAACAGGTTTAGTCTTGTGAGCTACTTCTGTGTGTATGTCATATACGTTGGAGGGGAAAAGCTCATTGCAAAGTGGGCAGGTGATCCATTTCTTAGCTTGCACAGGAGCATTGCTCCCTGATCCGATTGGAGCCAGAGGCGTCCCTTTGCTCTGAGAGCTGGCGGCCGATACTGGAGCGAAAGTATATATGGGCAGGCCATTCACCTTGTTGCCAGTGGGGATGAGGTGATTTAACAGTGACTGTGAAGTCATCATGGTACCTTGGGGAGTTTGGAGGTTTGTGGAGGCTTTCTGGGGCTGAGATGGAGAAGCAGCCCCCCTTGAAATGTTGACTCCAGGTGGGAGAACGCCCGGCTGGGTTGGAGGATTGTGCATAAGTGGTCGAGGGACTGGAGCTGCGGCCGACATGGCCTGTTTTAGAGAGGTGCTGGGTGTTGTCGTGGGAAACTGGATCATGGTCCTTGCGCCTTGAAGGGCTAAAGTGGCGCCGGGCTGCAGCAGACCTTTAGCCTCGGCACTAGCTAGCTGCACTAAGGCTGAAGCCTGAGGCGGCAGGAGTGTTTGGTTAGGCCCTGGGGCGCAAATCAAGTTGGTCGGAGCTCCTTGCAGCTGTTGCAGCGTCATCAGTGTCCCAGGTTGTTGCTGGTTGTGTTGCAAAACCAAGGACCCATTACTGAGGACATGAGGTTGCTGTGGCTTAGGAGCGATGAATGAGAACGTTGAATATCCACCGAATCCGTTAGGTGTCGCTGAGACGTAAAACTTTCTCTCCGTGATCAGCATCTGCACCTGAGTGCTGACCAAAGTGTGAGCCGGTTCTATCAACATATGATGGATCACGTGATCTAGAGACCCAGTTTGTAGCTTGCACACCCTACAGCAGTAGATCCTTAATTTTGTACGGTTATCCGTTTTATAGCCAATAAACTGTTGTGCCAAAGTCGGGAGGTGCTTCAGAATTATATGCTTCTTTAAAGGGAAGATGGAGGCTGACGGGTATCCGCATCTTCGACATTGGTATCTCTCGTTTGGACGATGGGTAGCCACAGGCACCTTGTGCCTTGCGGGATCTATGGGAGCGGCCGGCAGAGGGGCATTGTGGAAGAGCAGCGCGTGCCTCTTGATGTTTTTGGCAGGGCCCACATACGGGCAATGACTGCAGGCTGCGAGACTGCAGTCCTTCTTCTCATACTGATGTTGGCGGCTGATGTGACTCTCGAAGCAGTAGGAATTCTTGGTGGAATACTTGCACAGGCTGCAGCACAGTGCCTGGGTCCGGTACGGCCACTAGAAAAACACACAAAACACGTCATATGAAGGCTGAACTATGGACAGTTTATCAAATTCTCCAATATTCTAGATATATTTTAACCTTTTAAGCATGATTCATACTTCATACGATGCTGTCGCACGGTAAAGATAGCTGATCTACAAGCTAGCTCACATGTGACGTGTAGTGAGCTTGTAGATCGGCTATTTTCAAAACAATTTTCACCTATAATGACATATAGGGATGCCATGTTCAAAGTGGTTAAACATTAAATAAACCCATTACTGAACAAACAATCAGAATAGAGAGCTTCAACACTTATTTTAACCAAAACATATACCTACCACAACCATGCTAT
This sequence comes from Gymnoscopelus microlampas, assembly GCF_963454915.1. NCBI lineage: Eukaryota > Metazoa > Chordata > Actinopteri > Myctophiformes > Myctophidae > Gymnoscopelus > Gymnoscopelus microlampas. Next base: position 32,432,172 of record NC_139952.1, read on the forward strand.
GCCTTTAATTGCTGACAGACCTCTGAATAGCAAAAGATAATCCAGAATGAAACGATAAACACCCCCTGACTCAATGAGAAAATATATACAAAAGGAATAAATTATATTCTTTCGTTATTATGGACGTACAAATGCTGTCATTATCATGACATTGCGATAACAAAAACGTCCCAATATTATGGTGGGCCTGTGACAGCATATATGATAGGAATTCAGAACAAATTTGTTTTTGTTTGAACAGCAGCAGAGAATATGAGTGAAAGCAGCGGAGGGAACATGTGTTCACAGCGATCATATGTGCACATCAATTGCGCAGATTCACTGATCTTTACAACATCCCTCCAGTAAGAAACCTTAACCCATTGAGACCTGAAGCCGATTCTACAGTACATGTCTCCTAAATCTCAATAGTATTCGTATGTGTGTGTGTATGTATTTGGCCGCGGACCCCCATCAAAATATGTTGTTCCAGGGACCCCCCAGAAGCAAAGATTTGAGTTAAAAATGTTTGCTTTAAAAATATATATATTCAAAGATTTGCACACATTTTCACCGAGTGCCGCGCCATGAGCTTGTATATCTGCTATTTTTGAATAGCCCAAAGTGTAAAATAATGCTTTTTAGCTCAAATCTAAAAATGACACAGTTCCAGGTCTTAATGGGTTAACAAATGTTGTAAAGATCAGCGAAAACGCACAGATGATCCTTGTGTAAGTGTATGCAATGGTATGCAATAGAAGACCGAAAATAATATAATTTAAAATATAATTTATATAATTCAAAAATACATAAATTCATTATTCTTTCAAGACATTGTAAAACATGGAGACACATTGTTGAATTCTGTATTTACGGAAGCTGTAAATTAAGGAAATCAAGTAAAACTAAGGTCAAGTGATTCTGTACAGTAACACTTTCAACCTGGCATCCCTATTTTGTGCATGTCATTATAGGCTGATTATTTTCTCCACAATTGTTAAAATACAAATAGTAGATGGTTGAATATCACCGCGCGACACCAACGTATGACGACGAGATATAAAACAGGGCTCAGTTCATCTATTCTCACCTCACACACACACATCTCAGATGCGTATGGAAACTTAATATTTACCTTTTTCTTCATTTTACTGGCGAAGCCATCCGTAAAGTCAGTCCACTCCGTCTCCTCAAAGTTGTCATCTTCATCTGAATTTACCTCCGAGTCTTTATGGAGCTCCTGTAAAGAAGTGACACAAACACAATTATTATTATTATTAATAATAATCCTTTCACACAAAACATCGAACACAACCCCCAAAATTGTGAGAAAGGCCAAAGTGCAGCAGCCAATCATAGAATGAGACCAGTGTTGATTTAAAGACGTCTCAGCTAATCTAAATTTGTTTTGTCAAATAGTACTACAGCCAACATGCAGGTTAGCTAATAGTTTTGTCTTATTTTAGGTACTCTTGACTGAAAATGAATGACACAATACAAAATAGCTGGCATTGCACTAACTGGTAGTTAAATTGGGGGCAGCAGTGACTCAGGGGGTAGAGCTGCCGTCTTGAATTTGGAAGGTTCCCGGTTCGATCCCTCGGCTTGAGCAAAATAATCCTCTAGTCTAAAGAATAGGCAGTCTACCAATCTATCATTTTTTTCTAATTTGGATTTTCTATGAGAGCTAAGACGGTGTACCTTACCATCTTGCCTTGGACGGCTCTGCAATTAAGACGTTACATGGGAATATAAGGAGGAATGGGCGGAGCAAACGTGCAGATAGGAGCAAACAGGCATGTCTGGTTTGGTTTAGATAAGGAAACTAATAAACTAACTAACATTGGCCATCGTCATTGGTGGTTTCCCTTTGCCCATGCTGCACAAGGGGAGTGGCCTGCAAAAACTTGCGGGCATGACCAACTAGGTACGTAGTCCTTAAAGTGTTAGAGGTAGGCTACCCGGCTGAAGCCCGTCGGTACCTGATGGGCCGGGTCAGACTTATGTTTATAATTGTTGGTCGGGGTTCGGGTCGGGCTCAGTCATGTTGTTCACAAGTGTAAAAATAGGCTACTACTATGTCTGTGTTACTTCCTGATGTATGTGACGTTGTCCTGACAATGACGCAGTGTGTTCACGGGGGAACACACTCCATCTCACGCAACAGGCGAGATACTTTCAGATGTAAACACACTACAGCTGTAGTGAATACATCTAAATACATTGTAAAGCGCTTTGTAGAAAGGCGCTATATAAATGCAGTGCCCTTATATAAATGCAGTCCATTTAAACATTTTGAATGTTTACTGTGTATATTATGGCTTTTGTATCGCAGATATGAGTGAGTAGCCTTGGAAATTGGAACGAGTGGTTCTCGAGCCATGTAGCCCATAGGGCAGGAGCCTGTCTCCTGTTTCTGTAGCGTGAGGCGGCTTGATCCCCCAGCCATGATGTACAGTACAAGTACACCCCCTGGACATGACGCTAGTATGTCGCAGGGAGCCCCAATGCAACCCTTGATGTTCAGTGCCAAGCAGGGAGGCACTGGGTCCCATTTTGTATGACCCGGCCAGGAGATTGAATCCCGACCTCCTAATCTTATCTGCACTCCAACCACAAGGCCACTGAGCTGGTAGGATCGCATATGTTCAGTTGTTGATCTTCAGTTGTTTTTAGCAACCAGCCAGGGAAAAGGAGTGGAGTCTACTTCTAAGCTATCTACTGAGAAGTACAGAGAGAACGATTGGAGAATGGGAACAACATAGCTGGAGAATGGGAATAGGTCTGCAACTATCGATGATTTTCGTAGCCATTATTCAATCAATGAATCGATTAACCAGTGCAGTAGTGCTATTTTCACAGTTTTTGATTTTTTTTAGATCAAAAGTGTCCACTAACGTATAATGACATGCCCAAAATAGGGATTATTAATCGATTGTTATTCAATTATCGGTTATTTTTTATAATCGATTAAATCGATTAGTTCGATTAATTGTTGCACCTCAAAATGGGAACAATCTCAACTGACTGATCTGGAGGCAGAGGAAACACCAAATGGCTGGTCTGGAGGCGGAGAAAATGCTGATTGGCTGGTCCGGAGGTGGAGAGGCCCTAGACAGAGACAGAGCTCCCCTCTTGGACTGTCTTGGCAATTTCACTGTGACCTAGCCTCCTTTATTTTGGAACACCTAGTGTCAAAGAACTGACATTGCACCATAAGCTCCTAAACCCCAGAAAAGGAATTCAGCTTTCCTTTTATTCATGACAACATCTTTTATCCAACAGCACTTGAAGGCATGCCATGGTCACAAGATTGAGGTCATTTTGACCGTCATTATGGATATTGCCTATTCACACTATATATCCCAACATTAAGCCTATACCTCAATGAATTACACAAACGTATCAACTTGTGTAATGCTTTCTTCTTTTCTTTCTTACTCATTTTAACTTTTGTCTAAATTAAACACCAGTGAATTAACTGTTGCTGCTTGGATTTATAGTTGATTTATAGGGATAGTCTATGTAACTACTGTTGTTTAATGTAGCAGGCCTGCAAGGATTCTGACAGCAACTCTTGATTGGTGAGTAGGACCAATTTCTCTATGGTGATAATTATAAAACTAACCTAACCTATTCAAACTGCCTGTGAAAACTGAAATTTAATTGAGCACAGAATGTGCATTTATGCTAGAATACACCAAGCCCCCCCCCTCCTAGCTTACATAGTTTATAGATTTTCTGCCTCCACCTACCCCTTCATGTGATTTGCTGATAAAAGCAATAGTTGTGCACATGCAAGTTAAGTAATTTCAGCTTATCCAAAGTAGCAATCCAAATGACCAGATTGTGTATTGCCATAACAACGTTTCAGCTTACCTTCAGTAGGTTCTGGCATTCCTCGAGGCCAAATTCGCTCAGCACCGTTTTCACTTTCCTCCGCGTTTTCCGGATCTTCTCAACGCTTGGAACTGGAATCTGATACATCGTGTCTCGGAGGCCTAACACATTTGAAAACAAATACATACTTGTTATATACCTGTAGTAGCACATTATTAACTCTTAGGACTATATGTGGACTACTCTGAATTATTATCATCAGCTATGAATGATAATTCAGTGTTATGGACATAATATATATCTGCTAATCAGATCAGAGATGTAGTTACTGTATAGGTAAGTTATAGGGAATACACTGCCCTAGTTTTGCCTCAGAGGAATAGCCTGTATATACTTCATCACACGGTGCCGTCGCACAATGAACAAAGCCTATCTATCTACAAGCTCACAACACGTTGTGAGCTTGCCTTGTAGATCTGCTATTTTCTTTGTGCAACACTGCTGTACAAGAAGTTATAAATTAAGCAGTCAGTGCTGCTGATGAATAAATACATAAAACCAAGGCACCATGTGCACATCAGCAAAGGCAACCAATTTCATCTGAAATATGATATATCAATATATGAGTGTAACAAATGATGGAAAAACAGACCCTTTTTACCACTTAAGCTCTATATACTTCATCTTATGGCAAAAATAGCTTAAATGAAATTTCCGCCTATAATGATAATGACATGTGCAAAGTAGGGTTGTCAGGTTGGAAGTGGTTGCTGTCTATTGAGCTGATTTGATTGTTGGTAGGCATTTAAAAGCACAATCACTCAAAAGAGGAGTGTGACATAAAAATAAATAAAGGACAGCATTATTGAAAGGACTTATTTCCAAAGCTGTTTCGAGGACTGGGTTGGTAACAACAATAATAATAATAATAATAATAATAATAATAATAATAGTTGTTTAACGATACATGATATTTAGGTCAGAATTGATCTTGAGAGGATAGCCCCTTGAGATGCAGCATCTAATTTTCAAGCCCCTATACACACAAACAAAGCATTGTTACATACAATACAAATACACACACATAGGCTACACATAGCTGGCTCATCCTCTTCCATCCACACTCCTAAACTGTTTTAAACACAAATGGAAACCAATGTATTGTACATGACATTAGGTAATCTCCCATGCATGCTCATCACGTGTGTATGCTGGTTAAAGAGAGAAGTTGTGTTTTAAAAGCTGCAATCCGAAACTTATTTCCATGTTGTGTAGGGCAGGACACCTACTAGTTTGACAGGTAGCAGTAATGCCTGAAGCTCATAACATGCAATATATCTAGTTAGAGCGGTAGGAATTTACCCACTCAGGGGCAGGGCCACCTGAGACTAGGGTTCGAATCTCGGGGCAGGCATTAAAAGTTATGGATCATTGCAGCTTTCATGGGAACAGACAGCCAGTGGGCAGCTGCCTGGAGGATGCTCTGTGTGTGTGTGTGTGTGTGTGTGTGTGTGTGTGTGTGTGTGTGTGTGTGTGTGTGTGTGTGTGTGTGTCACTCTCACCTCTTTCTCTCACACACACACACACACACACACACACACACACACACACATAGTGTCTATCTATCTCACACAATCTCTCACACAGACAGACAGACAGATAGACAGACATATTACCTGAACGCTAGTTGACGGCCACAATGTGTGAGTGTGTGTTTGTGTTGTTGTGTGTTGTTCAGTGTGTACTTCCAGGCAGCGGAGCAGCACCGTGGTGGTAGAGCGACGCCCACGGGGAGGGAGAGAGAGAGACGTCCTGGGTCCGCGTGCCGCGCGGTGCAATGATCCGTGCCGGCCTTTGTTTAGATCGTGAACATAAACGGTGAATTTCACGCAGATCTATTATTTTATTTTATTTTTTCCCCTAAACGCTGCTTTTGTCTTTTCTCTCCTGCAGCTGAGGAGGGAAAAAATGGCGCTCGAATCCAGGAACTGACGTCTGAGGTGGCTTATTTGCATACGGCGCGGGGGAGCCAATCAGATTCTTCTCAGCCTGAAACAGGCTAAAACAAATGTTTTTGTGTTTTTTTTTATAACACTTTTAACATGTTGCTCCAAAATACCACTGGGTTGTAAAAAAGTACCTGATTTTCCAGATAAATGTGATAAAAGGCGCATTCATTTGGATGCTTAGCTACCCAGCTGTACCTGACAGCTTGGTCTGAGGCAGGGGGTGTGGCTCTCACGGGCCAAAAATAGTCACGTGTTGAGGCTGACCAATCAGATGTCGAGAAATTGAGCTAAATGGGCGGTCTTGCTGATTTTTTGTGGTGGTGACGTCATATCAGGCCATTTGACGTGTGAATAGGGGAGGGGCGGTGAAATCATGCGCCCTCTAGTGGTTGCGTAGAACTACATTACTCCACTGTACAATTTTCGAAAAAGAATTCGAAATTGAAATTCATAACAGCATAGGTGGATTCACAGACTTTTTCGGATATATACAACTATGAATTACGAACTATTTAAAAAAAAGATTTGTTATGTGCCATTTTTGTAAAGTGACAGATCCGGATGATAGCCCAAAGCCATGCTTCGATTATGTCACCAGGCAGTACACAGGCTTCTCGGCCTTTTAGATAACTTTGGTCAGGTTCAATGCTTTTTTTTTGGACACAATCGTGTAATCTTTACGAAATATGTTTTTTTTTATGTAGCTTTTATGTAGCTAGGAGAGGTCTTCGGGAGAAGCTTAAGGGTGTTTTCACACTTGGACCCTTTCAGCCCCTGCAGTGGACTCAGACCATGACTCAGCTGTTCTTTGTGCGTAATGTGAATACGCGAAAATAACTCACCCCCCTCAGTCTGAACTCTGAAGTGAACCGTACGGTTGGTTTACTTCTAGTACGCATTGCAGTTCGCTCAATCTAGGTGGGAACCTATTCGGTAAAAGAAAAAAGGATTTTTTCCCCTTTTGGTTTTGCCTCTGGGGAAACCATCTCCTTTTTTGTGTAGAGATAGGAACTCGGTTTGGCTCCTCCCCATTCTTAGTCCACTTCCTCCCGGGTGCTTTTGTGTTTATTCCTTCTAACAACAACACTACATGTTTAAGGCAGTGGTGCTGCTGATTACAGTTCAGAGATTACAATTCGCTTAACCTGTGCATTGTGAACACGAAGTGCTCCAGGTTCAGTTCACCTTCTGCCGCTGGATTTTATAACTCTAGGCTTGCCGTAGGCGTAGAGCCGTAGACAGATCACCTGCTGTCCCTGCCAACCCTAAAAATAACTTCAAGTGTGAACTGTTAACAGAAAGAGGACTAAGGCCCCATCAGAGCCGAAGTTGACCAGAAAGAGAACCGAATAGGCTACTCTTTCAAATGAAATGACAATCTGAACGCAAAAATAACTCCTTTTTCTGTTGGTCCACTTCTTGGTCCACTTGAAGAGGAGTCAGTTCGGTTCATTTAATAGGGTCTATGTGAAAAGGCCTGTGTGTGTGCGTGCCTGGCTGCCTGCCTGCCTGCCTGCCTGCCTGCCTGCCTGCCTGCGTGCGTGCGTGCGTGCGTTATAAAGTTATGGGTACACGCAAGGTCACAAATCTGCGTGCTGTGGGGCAGAAACCAGCTAACCTTTTACGCTTTTTAAATTTTTTCATGAATCAGTGCTATTGAATTTCCTTTATGTCTGTGTGTTGGTTAAAACATATTGTTATATTATATAATTATTATTATATTGCACCAATGAAAATTATTAAAAAGCGCTTCTGACAAAACCAGCTAACTCCATTGGATCCTCAAACTTTCTGCTAAACCAGCTAATTCCACCCAAGGGGGTTGGAGTTACCTGGTTTTGCTCCAGGCTCCACACCCTTTTGACCTCCAACCTCATTGTGAGCTTGGAGGTCCATTCAGCTGTTCTTATCAATGATGAACAAAACCTCCTAACCCCACTTTTTGTTTTGTTTTTTCATTTCCTGAAAAATGAACATTTTGGAGTTAACTGGTTTCTGCCCGACAGCAGAGATATCATAAAAGGCAAGACAATAAAATAAGAAATACTGCAAAAATACTAAAACTACCTAATGACAGTCGAATGTCAGTCTTCAAACAGGCATAGGCCTAGTGAGTGTTGAAAAGGTCTGTTTGTTACAGTTTAATGAATAAGCTGGCGGACCCTGATGGTGGAAAATGGAGGTGAGAAATTGACCATACATGGATCCTATTGGGACGTTCAGAAAGATGTCACCCCATACGAAAAAGAACATAATTGACAAGATTATTTTTTCATGGCACTGGGTCCCGACCTTGTTAATACAAAATACTGACCCTATCTTGTTCATCCCCCGTCTTGATCTTGTTCGGATCTTGTTCTTTTTCATTTCTCTCCGCAATTCAGTAATTCCCAATTCCCATGTGTAATGTATTGCAGACCCAATCACTGTTGAGTGTTGACCCCCACTATTTGACCTGTCTTCTCGCGAACGTGATTAGGTGTCTATGGGTTTTATAAATATTGAACCAATGAAAAGTATTCAAGAGTTTGTGACTAAATAATAACTACATTGAATCAATTGGAACATTATGTTCTTTCCATTTTCTGAAAAGTAACAGTTTTGGACATATCCCCGACAGCAACGACATAGCAAAAAATTGCAGGCACGGCTTTGGGTGCTTGGGCACCTTCCCCTTTGCCTCTGATGCCTTATCAAGAACAACATTTGACAAATCATTTTGTCAAAAGTTTTTTACTGCCATCAGTCAGCCATCAGTCAGTTTTAGTTTCACGTTTCACCTATGCAGCGATGTCAAGTGCCCTCCCACCTCGTTAATCTCGCAGCTGCATTGCAAACAACTTGAGACAGGCACTCAACAAACAAAATAAGTTCACTCCCCCATCAATAAATTGTTGCTTTTACACTTCACATTTTGTGCAGATTAGTTACAAAACTGAGATGTGTTAATTTCATGAGCTTTTGTTAGCTTGGTTTGTACAGAGTCAGGCTAATTGTTTCCCCTATTTCCAATCAATGTGATAATTTAGTAAATAGCTCCTGGCTTTAGTTTGCCCTGTCTTAAAGTGAACATGTTAGGTCAGGCTGTTTGTGGTAGAGATGCAAGAGGTAGAGGAGATAGCACAGGGTAATAGCAGGAATGACGTGGGCCAAGTTATTGTGGAACATCTTGCTTCCATTATGTATTATTTCTGGTGTGAAATGGCACGAGGGACCCCAAAAAAAAATCCCCTCCCAAAATTGTCATATTGTGCCCTTTTATGATCTTTGAGCAGTGGTCTGCACGGCCCTGAAAAATAGCAATGCCCCCTCCCCGTCTCCAGATAGACAGGAACAAAGGGTACAACTCATTCCGACCTCCGAAGCTTCATAGGTTTTTCATCCAATCTAAGTTATTTCCTTTTGGTTCAGATGGATGTGCAGGAACATGTGGCATGTTTCCATCATCTCTCACAGGGACTGGGTAATTGTATGGGGTAGCAGCATTCATCATTCCGCTGTACTTTGTCCAGGGACTGACCAATGGAAGGGCCATGCCTAGAAGCCCAAGAGTGCAGGAGACAAATATCACTGGCTCTTTATTCCACACATTCTTTAGAAAGGCTGCAACCCCCACCATGGTGTCTTCTGGCCACGTTTGAATAGGCTACTTGAAGATGGATTCAACAGACTGTCGCAAATAGCAAAAGGAAAAGGTAACAATGAACAAGTAGGCCGTAAAGTGACAAAGTTACAGTGAACAAGAGGTGGGCCTATATACCCCTTCAGTTGCTATGACATTGAGCTATTATGTTTCACGCACAAGACCCACAGATCAGCGAAGTCCTTATATGGTAGCCTGTGTACCTTTTATGCCCATATGGAGATATCTGTACTTGTCTGTCTGTGTCCCTTTTATGCCCATATATGGAGTTCAGTGTCAGCCATGCCCAAATATGGAGTCTAGGCCAGTCTATGATGTCGGTACCATCACTATTTGTGAATGTATTAATCATTTGTGGAACAACCGCTGATCCGACCGACTTCCCACATGGCGGGTGCTCGGCGATACCGATACACACACCGGCGGTACTCAAGTAATGCAGGGGACTCACTCACTCGCTCGCTCGCTCGCACGCACGCACGCACGCACGCACGCACACACACACACACAGGCAGAGATTTTGTGCATTTATTGAAGGATTTATGTATTTATTGGTGTTGTTTCTACTTTATGAGCGCCAGCCAAGGATATGAACAGTGTTGTTAGGCTAGGCTACTATAATAACAATAATAATGATAATAATAACAATATTTATTTGGACTGCAAATAGTACTATGTTGACATGTCAAGGCTGGGGTCACTTCAAGCACATATTATGTGCTGGAAGCATTATTAAAATAATTTGTTGCTTACCTAAAAATGATTATTATCACATCCTATATCAAATTGGCTTAAGGGAGGGCCGGCCGGCTATCCGGTGGACCTCTGATGTCACACTCATGTCACCATGACTCAGCCATAACCATATAAGGAGTGCAGCTACGCCCAAATATGGAGTGTGTTGTCTAACCTCAATCTGTCATCATGGCTCCACATATGGGCACAAAAGGGGGCATGCCCATATATGGGCATATCCTGATGACATCATGGATCTCCATGGGCATAAAAGGGACAAGGACTGACAGATACAGAGATCTCCATATATGGGCATATCAGCCCACTTTTGTAGTAGATCATTTATTGACGTTTGGTGAAGTATACACATGGAAATGTTTTCTGATACGTTATATTACAAAAAGGTATGACACTATTATAAAATGTTTGGCGCAGAACTGATAAGGTGGAAAGAAACCAATGTGGATGCAAGTCACAAGTGAGCTACAATGTCCACACATACTGCAGAGTCGGAGAAATCAATGTGTCCTGTGCCTCCCATCTCCCTTTTGTGTCCACATTTACGTATAATTGATAATAGATTAAAGGTAGAACTATGGTGGGGAGATGCATTGGTCAGAACTAGCCTACTTAACCTATCTGCTTCACCATCATCAGGTCTGTTCAAATATGATTATAGTGAGCTAAAAAGCTAAATAGAGTACAAACCTTTGACTCTTATAAGATGCGATTTGAAGTAAGTGGGAGATGTTTTAGTGCAGTGGTTCAAAAACATTTTCTAATTTCAAGGACCCCCATAACTCTGTTACAGACCTGTAAGGGTCCATTTCGACTTGGGTCCCACTTTACAAACCACCATTGTAGTGATCTGGGCATTGATCCATCTTGGAAAATCAACTAATTTTGAACGTTTCACAACCTTTGACCTCGACCTAATTAACCCCAAAATGTAATCAGGTGGGCCAGTGGGGTCAGTTAAGCAAAAGCTAAGGTATGGCAAGGTTAGGGTTGCCAACTCCCAGAGATTAAAATAAGGGACACATATCCTGGGCAGATATTTTTTTGGGGGGTTCAAACCCCCTAAAACCCCTGAAATGCATAGAAAACAAGGGGTAAAACATACTCTCTCGCCAGGCCGAAACAACTATGCATTATAACTATAACACAATAGAAACACAATGGTCTTACACCTGCATTAGGCAACTATTCATGATTTTTTTTTTTGAGCCATACCTTGCCATACCCAATTGACGCCCCTGAGGTGGGCTAAGGACCACCATCCATCTTTCCTTAAAGGAATATCACTCCATGGAGCTGCTTTCCTGTAAAGTTGCTCACAGACAAAACAAATCAGAGCAGCACCCCCAGCTGGTGGGGCGTGGTAATTACATCCATATTAGAAACAATCAGTCACAATCTTTCCTCCAAAATGTAAACCACAAAAATAAATAAACAGAGGTAAGTGCATCAACTCAGGTACTGTACTTAAGTACAATTTTGAGGTATGTTTACTTATGTATCTTAATTTTTGATACTTCTACTCCACTGCATCTCAGTGGCAAATATTCCTACTTTATGTACAGCAGCACATAAATTAAAATCACCCCCACCTTTACCAGCTGGTAAAGTGAAGAGCAAATTAAGTACGTATATTTTGATGTTGTCAATACCTCTGTCTCACGTGGGAGTACCACTGAACAAAATGAAAAAACAGATCCCACAGAATGATTTCAGTCAGAGTTGTATTAAATTAATCACTTTCATTACTTTAACAAGCACAATTTACAGTCAAAACAGGCTATGGTCCATTAGTGCTTTTGCAAGTAATTACCAAATACATTACTTGTTTGGAACACGCCGGGGCAGGATTATTTGTCAGGTCAGTTAACTCGTGTCACCTTTACCAATATTAGACATTTAGCTGTACAAGACACTCCATGTTACGTTCCTCACTCTTACTTTAGACAGGCATGAGGAAGAGTTGCTGCCTACATCCACACAGACACTTGGTTTTTAAACTGCTTCAGAATGGCTTATTGTTGACAACTGGCAGGTGTCCCATTTTATAGGCAACCTGTCGCATACAGAGTGTTTTCATTTTTAATGTACTCCACTGCTCGGTTTCCTGAATGGGGCTCCTTGTCTGCGGGTGGTTAAAAGCTAGTGTTTGGGAGTGATGCTGAATAAGGGTAATAAGGATCAGGGCCAATACTGATCCTTATTATTATCAGGGCCAATACCTCTTTAAGTTCCATTCATATCTCGCCGTACGACGGCGTTACATGCTGAAAATAGCTGGTATACAAGTTATTGTGAAAGGTTATTATAATTATAAATTATAAATTATAAAATAAACACATTTCATATTTATTGTAGATATTCACCCTGTACCCACATGTTGTGTCATGTTACGCGTCGCTACCGACTTGCAACTACAGTTATTGTGGGCTTGTAGATCAGCTATTTTCGGCTTGCGACGTAGCATAAATTAAGCATCACGCAAGCAACCGTGGCACATCCCCTTGCTCTGAAATTATTTGGGCTCTATCTTCTTAAAAACATTACCACTGCTACACCCCACTACATCACAGACTAGGAAGAAAAATATATCTCGTCAAGTTTAGTTCAGTTCAGAGAGGAGTGCCTTTTTGGAGGGCTGGGTTTTACTGGGTTGGGGGGGGGCGATGGCTCACAGCGTAGACGTGATCATATACTACAACGGTTCCTTCATGCCTTTCCAACGAAGTGAGAACACTGAGGTTACAAATGGCAAATCACAACACACTTAATCCATGTAGCGTTCAGGAAAAGACAAAAAACCTCAACAAAGACATAAATTAAATACATCGATATCTTATCAGGGAATACTGTTGGATGGTTCACAGCATAAACCTGGGAAAGGGAAAAGCACACAAACATTAACCACTTGAACCCTATAATATAATTAGTTGACCGGGGTCCCACAGGGGTCTATCCTTGGGCCTATCTACAAGCTCACAACATGTCGCGACCAGTTGTGAGCTTGTACATTGTAGCAATTTTTGATGCATGTTTGCCAAATTATGACATGCCCAGTATAGCGATGCTCGGGTTAAAGTGGTTAAAGATGGAGCCTATTAACGCATGTGTTCTTCAAATCCAATAAATAATAAACAGAAGAATATATATAATAATTGCAATAAAAGAAAACAGGTTATGTCGGTGTCACAAATTCATCTGTTGGGGTCTCGAAAGCACCGATTCTCTTTAAATACCGCAAGGGGAAGGAAAAGAAATTCATCTATAGACATTAAAATGTACTGATGTTGAACAGACAAAAAGTGATTTACAAAAGACACGTAAATCAGCACAGACAGAGCAAGATTAAAATCAATTGTACATATATGTAAACTGGATTTGATTTTCGTTTTTTTAAGGACATAAAACGTACCCCCCGCCCCCTAAGTGGTGGGGGCGGGGGGCTCCATCTCGGCAAGAGTCGTCCATTTTGTTGCATAACGTTTAGCCTGGTGTTCTTCCGGCTTGACAGGTTGTTTGGGGAAGCAGCGAAAGGGACGGGGGGGGGTTATGATTCCATACCTGCCAATTACTATAAAGGTGAGTTATTGGGAGGTATGGAACATTTAAACATTTCTTTATTTCCCAAAGAGAGAGAGAGAAAAAAGGGGGGGAACTAATTTGAATGGAGGACACTGCATTTTCCAAGTCGGCTGGAATGTTGACCGCGTTTAGGTCCTGCCTCCCATGTGTGTGATGGATTGCGGGGGAGGAGGAGGAGGCAGGGAGGAGAGAGGGTGTGCTGAGCCACAGAGGACGGAGTCACATGCTGTACTGGACCAGGGTGCTGTTGTCCAGGGACACTCCAGCCTCTTGCATCTCAAACCTGAGGGGCACAAAGCAAAAGCACAACGGATCAACATCGTGTCATTCTCAAACACTTTCTTTGTTACTTGTGCTTAAATTGGATATGGTGATTTATGTTCCACATGTTGGCATTTACCCACATTAACCTTGGCGTCCCTATTGTGGGAATATCATCATAGGCAAACGAAATAGGGCTTAATATTAGTTTTTCTAAATGTCCTGAATAACAATTCAACATCTTTATGATTTTTGAAATCAGACTTCTGAGTAACAGATTAATGGGGAAGCACCAAAGCGGTAGATGATTTTAGTCTAGTTTCCTTGCGTTGATAGCCCAAAACAGTTTATCTACAACGTCACAACGCATCACAGATCGGCCATTTTACTGCAGGTTTCGGTTTTCTCAAAAAGTAACAGTTTTGGACATTTCCACCCGACAGCGAACGGCTTAAAACCTCTGGAAACTCACCAGTCGGATGTGGAGATGGTGTAGTAGATGGGAGGCTGGGGGGCGGCACTGAGGGAGCTGAGATCCTGCAGGCCAGACGCCCCCATGTTGGGGAAGAGCAGCCAGTCTCCCACGCTGAGCTCTGGCAGCAGGCAGCGCTCCACCACCTGGTCCAGCTGGTCCAGAGACGGGCCCCACAGGCTGCTGGGGTGCACCGCTTCATCAGCCCGCAGCACACGCTGGGAGGGAGAGAGAGCCAGTCAAATTAGTTAAACCAGCAATTCCCAAACTTTTTTCCATCTCAAGGACCCCCAGTTCACCATGCTTTAGGCTACGGATCCCCCATGTGTTACCGATCATTTAGTTGGGGACCCGCCTGGAATCCCCCTCGGGGACCCCTGGGGGTGGGGACCACACTTGAAGAACCACTGTTGTGTTCTGCATTAAAACAACCCGCAAGGCTTGCAGTGTCGTTTCTGCTTTTCGCTACCACGTTGTGATTGTGAATCCCTACGCTGCCCTGATGCCAGATATCCAACCACTTGAGTAAATTGTCGAAAAATAACTGATCTATAAGCTCGCAATGTCGTATTGTGTCATGTTGTGAGCTTGTAGATCTGTTATTTTCCCTTTTTTATGTTTATCTATAATGACCTGCCCAAAGCTTTTCAAAATGTTTCATACGTTTTCCAAAATACTGAAAATATTTGTATTCATTTAAAATAACAATTTCTTTATTTTATTTCTACTTTGGCTGTGCTACACCGTCTCAGAATAAAGTATGGAATATGGACTAAGTGGTTCATATGATTTTGCACAGCTACTACAATGGCCAGGACTCGCATGGTAAACAAGATGCTCGATCTCTTCCTGGTAAAACAAAATAGTATCCGTTTCATGGGCACAATTTGTGCCCATGAATCCGGGTGACTCCAGTTATCCCCTGATCGTCGGCCTCATTTCGTGGCCTCTTTTCTCCATTCAGCTTGGAGTTGCTATCAGATGGCTGGAACGGGAGCAGTAGGTCTTCGCTTGCTGCTTACCTTGTGCGCGGCCGGGGTGGGGATGGCGCTCCCTAGCAGCTTGTGGCTGAATGAGCTGTACACGCCCTCGCTCATGTAATACAGGAACTCAGGTTCACCGCCGGGACTCGGGTCTCCTGTACAAAATACACAGAAGTACTTCAGCAATGCAGGATGTGAAATATCAGCCCGCCCTCCCTCAAGTGAATACCTCCACACGTGGGGAATTCAATCTGTGCCGTTTTTTCTTGCGACACACTGTTATGCAACGGCCACGTAACGGTCGGGGTTTTATTGCGCAAACCGTGGCGCGCTTAGATTAGATGTGAATGGTAATCTCAAAAGCTCGGAGGCGATTTGGACATGTACGGGCAACCGTGCTGCGTTTTCACTGCAAGGGGAAAGCACGGTGCAGGGAGAAAGGGGAAAAAATAGAGTCTGAGGGTGTGTTGGACTTTAAGTACTTTAACTCCGGCATCCCTATTTTGAGCAAATTTTGAAAATGTGTGATCACATGTTTTTACCCATTTACTGTTTTTTCTACAGCGAAAAAAGCAGATCTGCAAGCTCACAACGCGTCGTGAGCTTGTAGATCTGCTATATGTCGTACAATCACCCACCTGGAGTCAGGCTGTCCCAGTGCTGGCTCACTGCCTTCTTGCTGATGACGTTGACGGCCAGGCAGAAGGCTGAGGCCACATAGAAGCTGCCAGGCTGGGCGAGTACCTGCACCCCGGAGAGCGGGGGGAAGTAGGCATCCAGCAGCGGACTGACCGCGCACTCAACCTGCACGCGCACACCCACACACACAAAGCAGATACAGCAAATTAGCTTTGTAGAGCTACACAATTAAACACAAAAATGAATTTAACTGATTAATGTTAAGAATATTATTTAGAAGGATGCTAGCTTTGATGTTTACGTAGTTCACTTCTTTGAGGCACTACACTTCTCTTTGCACTTGTACCTTCTCGTTTGTTGACTAGGGTTCATGCTTACTCTGATCACACACACACTGGTAAGTCACTCTGGATACAAGCTAAATGCCTACATTGTACTTGAAATATATGCAGAATGTGTGCAGGATCAGCACACTTCATTTCAATGCTCAAATGTAATAAAAAAAATAATTCAATTTCACTGGTAAGGGACTAATTACTTGGCTGAAGGCAGTTGTTTGGTTACCTGTTTGAGCTGATAGTCTGAGCCAGAGAATCCACCACCGATGTCCAAGATGTTCATGCTAAAACCCAGCTCCGCCTGCACAGAGTGACAACCAACAATCACACTCGGTTATTACAGTACACAGTAAAATCCTCAATGCTCATTTAAAGAGGGTGTGAGTATCTCAATATTGGGTTAAAAAGTGTGAAAGAGCCATTTTCTGATATTAATCATTGCTATAGTGTTTGCTCAGTAACAGGGGTTTCCCTCTCTCTCCAGCTCTTTGGTAAACAGAAAATACATTTTCAGGTCGGGATATCAATTGTACCCAATCAGGAGAGAGAACTCATACAGGGATACAGCATAAACAAGTGAAATTGGAAGTGATGAAGCAAAAAACTATTGAATTTAGAAGTGTTTTTTTTTCCTTGATACTTCTTTCTTTGCTAAGCTCGTCTGTTGAGCTCAGATACGGTTTACCCCCCCCCCCCCCACCTCCTTGTGAACATGTCTGGACATGAAACTGAGCACGAGCTGAAAACACTGCTCTGAGCGGCCGCTCTAGCTGCGCTGTCCCTGCCACTATGTGTAGCCCAGTGATTCTTATGTTCATGTCAAGGACCCCTAAAAGATGTACTATGTGGCCACAGGCCACAGACACCTGTTAGAAACGATTTTGTGCAGGGAAACCCAAAAAGGATTTGTCAACAAGCTCACAAAACACACTGTGAGCTATTAGAAAATAAAATGGGCTTGAGTGTTTAAACTGTTCCTCATTTAGTTGGGGACTCCCTGGAATCCCCTCAAGGACACCTGGGGGTCCCCAGCAAAATGAGGAACAGTGTAGCCTACTTAAAATAACAATAGTAGGCCTAATACCTCCTCACAGTGACTCCTGTGATTTCCTCACTATCAATCATGTGGCATGACGTGGAAATAAAAACACAAGGAAGATTTTATAAATGTTGCCTTCACCAAGGCTATTGGAAATTCAGAAGAGAGGTGTCAATGTTTTTTATTTGGGGACGAGCAGAGCAAATATTGACTTGTGGGGGTCCGTGGCCTTATGTATATCAAACTGGGGGTCCTTGAAATAAGAAGGTTTGAGAACCACCGTCTTAAAACCTTTGAAAATGTCATCATAGGTGTGCTCACCCCCATGTCGAAGACACAGCGGGCGTCCGACAGCGCGTGGGCGTAGGCCTTCTGGAGGTCCGGGCAGGACGTGGGGACATGGAAGGTGACCCCGGCCACCTGGACGCCCAGCTCCTTCGCCAACTCCAGGAGGTGGCGGCAGCTCTTCAGGGACAGGCCGAACGCCATGCTGGTCTCGGCCGCGTGGGCCTCGGTGCTCAGCTGCAGCAGCAACCTGTAGTGAAGACGGAACAAAACGTCAAGTACAGGATAACCACAACGCTGATGGAAGGTTTACATGTACTTCAAAGAAAACATAATAATGATAACTAACAAAAAACTAAAAGGTCAAAACCAGGCATTAAATATAATGTGAATGATTTTTTTTTAATCATTCACATTATTATCTCACAAATAAATAGAAACGGGGAAAAAACTAAATGATTTTAAAGAAATTATTTTATAATAAAAAATAAAAAAAACAATTAAATCAATTTGTTAGATTTACGAGATCCAAGAAATAAAAACTACAGTTGATCCAAAACTAATCCAAAAACGACATGGATTGACTCCCATGTCAACTGCAATTACGTAGCCTTGTATCATGTTCTTTTCAGATCTGCTGAGCACACAGAGAATCAAAACAAGAGATAAGCAGGCCTGCTTTTACAGCTCGTTGTGGTCACCTACTTGGCGCACGGGTGAGCGCGGGCGATCTTGCACAGCTCGGCCTGGTTGTCACAGACCAGGTGTCGGACGTTGTTCTTGGCGGCATGTTTGATGTGGGCCAGCTGCTTGCAGACACCCGACAGGATGATGTTGTCTGGGGGTACGCCGTGTTCCAGCGCCATGTTCACCTCAGCCTGGGGTGATAACAGGACACATTATTACACTTTTGGCTTGTTTGAATTGCAAATAACCCACAAATCATACATGTTGGCTAAAAAGTATTCGAGGATAGAACACTATAAAGTCCAGGACTTATTTCCATTGTGGTCCTCTCATAAACAACAGAATAGTGTCAATCCACGACTGGCAAGTCAGCTATATTAAATAAAACCAATTTACATAACAAAACATCACACAATAACAAAATACAACAATAGAAGTTAAAATGAAATAAATACAAACTACTTTATTCATTCAAATATAAACTGCTTGATTCACACTAGGAATATTAAACCACTTTCACCCTGGTGTCCCTATATTGAAAATGTCATACTGTAAGTGAAAATAGCATGCAAGCTCATCAAATTGCAGTTCGGCTATTTTCGCTGTGCGACACTTTCGTACGCCTAAGAAAAAAATAAGGCTTAACCACATGAGCCCCAGCAAACTACAAGCTCACAATGCATCACGGCGCGTTGTGAGCTTGTAGATTGGCTATTTTCAACGACGAGAGGTAAAAAATTAGGGGACCAACGACCAAGTACAGACCCTTGGGG
This sequence comes from Gymnoscopelus microlampas, assembly GCF_963454915.1. Taxonomy (NCBI): domain Eukaryota; kingdom Metazoa; phylum Chordata; class Actinopteri; order Myctophiformes; family Myctophidae; genus Gymnoscopelus; species Gymnoscopelus microlampas. The sequence continues at coordinate 32,451,455 of NC_139952.1, forward strand.
GAGACCGGTCAAGTCAGGTTAAAATGGTTAAAGTGTTTGTGAGCACTGCAAAAAAAAAGAAAAGTGGTAAAATGGCATATGGCAAGTGTGTTGCATAATCTGAGAGGACAGCTGTCTTTAGATGACAAACAATCAATTGATGACATAACTGGACCACAAGGTCAAGTGCTTTCATACGAGCCATTTGACCAGCACAGCTTGTGGTTCCTACATGACAAATCGAGCATGAACAACTGTGCTGAAAATACCCATGACCACACTACACACTGCTTTCACTACTGTACGAGATGAGCACATACATTTCAATGATGTGTCATAATCTTGGTATGAGCTATCAGGACAATTTTCAGGTCAATACCATTATTATATTAGATGATGAACAATGATATATCGTGCATCCCTACTTGTGGTAAATGGTAGCGATCTGAACTCTTATATGGAGCCTGCTCACCTTGTTGGCACAGACGAATCCAAGTCCCAGGGAGGAGAGCACCTCGATGACCACCGGACTGCTGTTGCACTTGACTGGGAAATATGGCCGCAGTTGGGGCGCCACGCTCTGCCAGCGCACGTGCTGCCGCATCAGGGCGCCCAGGTCACCAACTACAAACGGGCTCTTCTCCGCCTGGGGACAAATCGGGGATAAAGAATACACTGAGTGAGCACAATGAGTTATGGCCATTATGGTCAAAGGCTGCTTTGTTACTGTGACCTGTAACATGACCAGCACCCCATTGATGACCGAGTCGCGACTTATCACATCAGTTAAAAAGAAACTAAGAATGACACTGAAAAACTTGCTAGAGAATGGGATTCTTTAAAGACAGGGCAAATGGCTCATTTTAAAACGCTCGGAATTCAAATTACGTATGTTAAGAACAGTATTCTCATGAACAATAAATATTATATTTATTTTGGAAATTGGTGTTTGAACAGCTAAATCCGCCAGCCCCCAACATTCAGAAAACATTCAGTAATGGTTTCGTGGAAGTGGAAGAACTCACCCAAGCTCTGTATTAATGAAGGATACCTACCGTATATCATCAATATACATTAATTTCACAGTTAACAATAGAGAGGCTTCTTCCAGAGCATTGCAAATAGAGCTAGCTTAGAATGAGATACACATAATGTACATTTATAGGCCAATATTATACACAGTGAATAAACTATGGAAAAACTAGCAACTTCCTCTACTTATGTCATGATTCTTTATACCCGCACAGCTGCATTTTCAGCAGTTATAGAGAACTTCTCACTGCAGGTCATTTCCATATAATTATTTTTTAAAAGCAACTGATATTGTTGTCCAGATATAGACTAGTACTACTTTTACCCTACCTTTAAAAGCCACTTAACCCCTATATACTTAGTTGACCGCGGCCCCCCAGGGCGCTATACTAGGTCCACATGCATTTCTCTCTACACCACATGCATTTCTCTCTACAAGCTCACAACGCGTTGTGAGCTTGTAGATGTGCTATTTTCGCCAAATGTTTGCCCTAGAATAGGGATGCTAGAGTTCATGTGGTAATGTTTGTGTAGCAAACAGGTGTAAACGCACAAAGTAGAGCTATGGGGGGGTCAGGATTACATGGCTTATACCTATCCAATCCATTTAGCCTGACAGAGAGGGTCAAGAGGATTAGTGTGTCTGATAAAATCGACAGAGGGGGCAAAATAAGAATCAGGTGAATGTTCCTGATGGACTTATGTGAAATGAGCTCCAAAGCAGTTAATTAAGCACATTAAACCTGGTGTCCTGAAACGTTTCAATACTTAACAGCAACAACAACGTCTAAAAGCTAATAACATTCAAGTTCACATGTTGTGACAATGTGAAATTATATAACATGGGCACTGTTTTTCACATTATTAGATTTTCCAGGATTTAAAAAGATATGTTACCCTGTCTTTATGAGGTTTAAAAAGAACAATCAACAGGTGTATTGTGAACTGACCAGAGCCTGTTCACAGATGTGTCCGTCGATGACATCTTCAATGGTCACTCCTCCCTCCAGGAGGTCAATGACATAGCTGGGGTCGTCAGCAAGTCCTTTCATCTCTCAACCGTAGTCCAGTAAGCTTACAATCATAAAGAGGAGTTCAGCGAGTCAAGGGGAGACTGAGCCGATGGGGTCCTGCCGGTATGCAACAAACTAACACAAGAAAACAAACAACAATCAGGTCAAAAGCTTGCTCCGTTGAGTAAAGGAGACAAGACGAAACACACAGACAACACATTAGTGAACTTTTACCCAGATCTAGAATAAACAGATGCACATGCACGGTACGTCACAATTCTTTCAGTTCCACAGTGGTCATTCTCACCCACAAAGACCGACATATCAATCTGATCAATATATCAGTCATTATTGATTTGCCTTCTTTTTTTTTGCATCAATATCTGCAATTCTGCTGCCGATATTACAGATTTTTCACCACTTTCGAACTGGCGGCCCTGTTTTGATTATGCCATCATAAGGAAAAATGAATGAAATCAAATAGGGCTTAAGTGGTCAATTTCAAGTATACATTAAGTGGTTAATCAGACTAATCAATTGTCGATTATATAAACTATGAATTATTCAATTAATCAAAGAAAAGTAATCGATTGAATAATAATCGCTGAGAAGATCATCGACAGTTGCTGCCCTAGTACATTTTCTAGCGGGACTTGAAAGAGATGGACTCTGTGTGACATGTCAGATTTGTTACACGTCAGCAGCACACGTGACTTCCTCATGCATGACAGACGGTCAGAGACTACATGACTCTACTCTCACATCAACCCACTGTCAAATGAAATCAGACCAGCGAGTTAGTGCACACACTGCAAACATTTCACTGAACACCTGACAGCCACATTCCCCTCAGAAGACACTGAATGAATGGCTGATTCTGGATTTGCCTGGTTCTCAACTGATAGCCTGTTATGATAACATTGTGTGTGTGTGTGTGTGTGTGTGTGTGTGTGTGTGTGTGTGTGTGTGTGTGTGTGTGTGTGTGTGTGTGTGTGTGTGTGTGTGTGTGTGTGTGTGTGTGTGTGTGTGTGTGTGAGTGAGAGAGTGTACTTGTATTACTATACTTGTGAGGGCAAATGTCCCCACAAGTATATCAGAATTTGAGAAATGGACATTGTGAGAACAACTTTCCTGGTCCTCTCACTAGAGTTTTATGGTTTTAAAAAAACATATAAATTAGGAAAAGATTCAGGTTGGGGTTAGGCATTTGGAGACGAATTATGCCTGATATATACTTGGTTGCACATCGGTGTCATGCACCGAAAATAGCAGATCTACTGAAATCTTGACATTTTCATGTTCTACTCACTACTAAAAATGTGTGTGTGCTCAGCTACTCACATGGACAAGTCAGGAGATGGACGTGTCCCACTATCAGCTAGGATCCCAAGGCGGCTCTGCGTTAAAGTCAAAGTGCTCCCGGTAGAGAGCCGCCCCTAGGCCTTCTGGGTAGCGCCTATACAACTGTGCAGAGACGGGGGAGCCCTGCAGGATGAAGAGCACGCAAAGTTTGTTACATAGAGAAGGCATAGAAAAGAATGTGTGCCAAAGTCAAACCTGACACGGTTTTATGTCACAGTTTCTCAACCAGAGTGCCAGGATCCAAAAGTGGGTTGCAAGGCGTTCCCACAGGGTTGTGGACAAGGAACAAATTCAATAAAAGAACACTGTACTGCTAAGCAACATGAGGTCTAGCATCTCTATTCTTGGCAGGTCATCATAATAAGCGAACATTTGGCAAAAGTTGTCAAATTGCAGGGTCTCCTGCAGGGAAAAAACGTAGTCTAGGTGCTACTGGAGGGCGTGCATGTGCCTGCGCACGCTGGGGCTTCACAATATGGACAAAATGTCATACCTCAATAGTTATGCCAAATATCTCAATAGCGATACAATACACAATAATATGACTATGAGTCACAAATATGTTCAAGTGTAGCAAGCAACAGTGAAAACCAAACATTCTTCAAATAACAGCATATTAGAGGTTAATTACACTCTTCCAACGTTTAGTCTGACATTTAGTCTCTGTGCTGACCAATTCAGTCTTGGTGGTGTTCCTAGACTGAACTGGTCTGAAAGAAATCCTGCATTATTTGCAGATATTATAGTTATTATTTAATATTTCAGCCAAGAGGTTTGGTGTAGAGAGGGGAAAAGGAGGGGGCCAGGTATAGAGCCCTAGGGGAAACAATTGAGTCACTGACATGTACAACCATGCAGGCATACACGTGTGTTCACGTTAGGTAAAGAACATTGTTGTCACAGGCTAGTGTGGGTGGCTTACAGCTACAGTGGGTGGCTTACAGTAACAGTAGTGCTCTCGCTGTCTTGAGGTTAAAAGAGTTAACCAACAACCTTGAGTCATATTTGCTCTCTGCCCCTCTGTTCTAAACGTAACCGACACAATCAATACATTAGGTAACTTTCTCTTTAGGGTAACTGTGATGTGGCTGGGCTTAATGGCTTACATTCCAACCTTGTAAAAACATCCATTATAACTAGTTAAAAATAAACCAAATGACTAAGACAGGTGCTGATACAATGTCAACACATATGTCACTATTAAATGCTTGATAACAACAATACAAGCACTCTGGTGCCCAGTTAGAAAACTTTGCAGCCAGGGACACATTTTTCCCTCTCTCCTAATACCAGAGACATTGAACAAAATATGGAGGTATTAACATGATTTAATTTAAGGATCTAACTTCAGTGTTGTAATAGTGTTGTAATAACATGCCCACCATGTGATAAAACTACAAACTAGTACCTAAGTGACAAGATAGATCATGAGCAGCTTAAGTTATCAACTTGTAACTCTGAGTGGGTACAAATGTACCCTTGCGGGTCCATTTGGTTCCATTTTGTACCCTCTCAGAGTGCTAAAACCCTGAGGATTGGACCGTGTGTATACAGATGACACTTGTATTTTCCCTCTGTCGTTAATATCAGGGACATCTGAAGGTATAAACGTGATTTAAGCACAAGATATTTTAAGGATCTAACTTCAGTGTTGTAATAGTGTTGTAATAACATGTCCACCATGTGACGAAACTACAAACTAGTACCTATGTGACAGATAGATCTTGAACAGCTTCAGTTATCAATTTGTAACTCTGAGAGGGTGCTACAAATGGAACCAAATGGACCCTTGCGGATTTGAGAACCATTGGTGTATACAGCTGAACATGACACTTGTATTTGAATGGCTGTGTATAGAGAACGCTAGTGGCGCTGTTAACAGCTTCCATACATTTATACACGTCGCTACATAACATTCCAGTTCATTCAGAAAGAACCCAATCTCAAAACGGCAAGCATATTAAAAATCTAAAAAAATCTACAGTACAGTGTGACAAAAGAAACGCTCTGATCCACGACATAATCCGACGTAACGGTGAGAATAAACAGGCTGAATCGGCCGTGGCGGTGTGTCATGTGCGGCCGAGCAGAAAAGAGCAGCCCGCCGCCTAGCATTGCCTCGGCCGCCATGGTGGCTCCGCTTCTGCTCGGTGTTGCCAGGTTTTGTGAGAGAAATAAGCAACAAGGTCTAGGAAACAAGTCCAAAAGAAGCGACACATAACACTTTAAACCACAGAAAATAACCTACAAGCTCACAACACAAGCACTGTGAGCTTGTAGATCTGCTATTTGTTTTTTAAATCTTGAAAATAAAATGTGGAATAACAACACAAATCTGGCACAAAACATTTTCAGATGGGGGTTAAGGGGACACATACATATTCAATTTGAGTGTTCATCATTCATGACATGAAAATATTTGAGAACCACTGGTTTAAATATTAATTAGGCCAAATAAGCCCTACACTTTAGAAATAAGCCCCAAAAGAATCGCAAACACCAATATTTACAAGCGACTTTACAGCAAAATAAGCCCAAAGTGGGTTATAATCAGGTTATAATAAGCCGAGTGGCCGACATGGCAACACTGCTTCTGCTGCTCAACCCGCGGGGCTCATCATGGAAGTCACTCACAACGGAGAAACAAACAGAAACAAGTCACATATGATACTAAACGGCGTTACTTACGTGGGATAACGGCCAGAATGTCTTGGAAAATCGTCTTCTCTTTTTCGGCGGAATTTTTAAAGAGTAGTGGGCACAACGTTGTAAGAAAGAAAGCGGCCTGTTGGTGCCATATGCTTAGTGTGTGTGTGCGGGGAGGGACGGAGCAGTGGAGCGGTAGTGTGTGTGTGCGTCTCTCTCTATCGGCTGCTGGGAGGAGAATGAATACGGACAGGAAGTAGTGCGACCACCGTAGTCAACCGCCCGGGGGCGGGGCCTTCGTCGTTCAAGTTCGACCAATCACGTCCCGCCGCTCTCCAACCACCACCAAATATGTATTTCCGAATTATTTATCGTTATTATTACCGTAACTAGTACAAGTACATTTACCCAAGTAATGTAGGCCTACTGTCCAATGTTGAGGTATTTTAACTTCCTTCATTACAATTTTCAATACTTTTACTTCTACCCCACTACATCTCAGACCACTACTTTTTCCACCACTGGGATTTGTTATTTTGGGTTATGCAACCTCCCCAAAACCTTCCATATATATGCTGTAGATGACGGTTCCATAGCACTCAATTGTTCCTAATGCTGTTGTTTTTGAGGTTTTTCTGCATGAGCTGAATGAAACTATTTTCCTTCGTGGTCTATTTGGTTCTCAATCTGGGGTCCAGGGACCATCAAGGTCCCTTGATTGGGTTAGCAGCCAAGTCAATATTTACTTTTCACTGTGATTCAATTTACTTACTCTTATACTTATACTTACTTACTCTGCCTTATCTTAGTTTCTTTTTTCCTTAAAAGTTGTTTGTTTTTTCGCCCTCTCCCCCTGGCCCCCACACACGTAAAGCGACTTTGAGTACTTAGAAAAGTGCATTCCAGGTATTATTATTATTATTACTTGAAATTATAATATACATACAAAAAGAGTGATTATTTCAATAATATTTTTCAGTACTATACACCACTATGAATGTATTTCTTATGTACAAATATGACATTAAGACATTCGTATTTAGTTACATTTCATGTAAATCAAACCATCTTTTCCTACCAGGGTCCCTCTGTGCCTAGAAACTGATCAATTGCAAAGGCGCATTAACAACCACCACGTAACCAAAAAATAAATAAATAAATGGATCTAGTCACAACACCTGTATAAGTGTACAGGATTCTTGTCAGAAAAAGTGTGCCGTTCACCACTTGGTTTCATATTATTCTCATCGCAAAGCAGAGATAAAGCAGGGATTTTAACTCAATCGATCTTTTCAACAAATCCGAATAACAACGTTTACTTTAACGTTCTACTACTTACATTTAGTGTTTAGCAGAATGCTGAAATACTGAATTGTCACCGTCCACAATGAATACACACCTCACCATGTCAACTTACTCTTTGAAATGTTTTAATTGCATTTCCAAAGTTCATCAAACATAATCACTGAGGGTGTGACTGAAACTTTGTACCCTTGGCTTAAAGCTGACATTATATTAGTATTACTGTAGCCATTTGAACCGTGTAGTAGTCAGTAGTGTCTCTATATTCTGGGGTAAACATTCTGCGAAAACATCCATTCTACAAGCTCTGCTCACAAGGTGTCACAATGCGACACGTTGTGAGCTTGTAGATCAAATATTTTCTGCAAAGATATTTGGTGTTGGGGGAAAAGGAAGGGAGTCCATGAGTAGCTACTCTGGTGGAGATGGGTTTAAATGTGCATGTAGGTATGTATGTACAGTATGTGAACTTGGTGTTTATGTATGTGTATGTGTACGTACATAAATGTATAAATACATGTATGTATGTGTATACATATGTATTATGTGTTTATGTATTCTCTTTGCCTTTGTCAGTGTTTTTTGTCTATTGTTATTGTGTTTTGTCGCCTGTTTAATGTTTTCTGTGGGGACTACGGATGAAAATGAGCATTCTTTCTAAATCCGGTGTATTTACATTGCATTTTTGTGGGGTGTTCATTAATATGCTCTGTCCCGTCTAAATAAACAAATAAAGTAAAGTAAAGTAAATGGTTAAGAAGCACTGATCATCTTTGCTACAGTCACAACTCACAAAGAATTGTTCATTTGACCCTTTTTCAAATATTAATAGAGAAAAGTTAAATATAAACATGAGAGGTCAAGACAAAGACAAGGCAAAGTCTTTTTTTGGGGGGCTGGGATTAGATTTCACAAGAAGTGAGGCTTGTCTGTACGGAAAGTGACATGCTATCATGCATAAAAAGTGCAAAACACAGTCATTCCATGAACAGGTGTTTATTTGGACAGGCATTATGCTAGACATATTCAGAAAGTCTTTCTAGATTAGATTATTTAAATTACACAGGAATTTCTGTACAGTTCTGGATTAAAAAGGCATTCAATTGTCACTTTACTGTCATGTGGGAACCCCCCTGGGGGGTGCTGTGCACTGATTTAGTGCACAACACAAATAGTAGGGGGCCTATAGTATATAACCCTACGGGTCAACTGACTGCTTTAAGTGGTTAAAGAGAAAAGAGGTTTGGGAACATTTTGTGCATGAAATGTGCTAGACAAATAAACTTGCCTTACCTTGTCTTGAGGATTCAAAGAAGCTGCCCCAAATAAAAGCAAAAGTCTTACATAACTAACCCGCTCTGCAGCACAGAGAGATTGTTGAATGAATTACATAAAAAATGTGTCAATGAGTACTCAGCCAAATCTTTGATTTGTCTCTGGCAAAAACCCATGAGCCCCAAAGACATTTGTCTGACTGCCAAAAGAACAACTCTGTTGAACTCCAGTTGAGTCGGATGAGAAGGATACAGAAGGTTTACTGGTACAAAAAGGCTATAAATCAGCCAAGCAAAGAAAAGCCTGCATGAATAACATAAAATGAGTGAATCTGTTCACATCCTGACTGAACTTGACTTTCTGTACTGTATGCCCTATTGTTGAGTTCAAATTATCATCAAGGTTTGAGGCTATGAGCCTATATCAGAGGGTAGAGAGAGAGAGAGAGAGAGAGAGAGAGAGAGAGAGAGAGAGAGAGAGAGAGAGAGAGATGAAGGGAATGATACTTCAAGAATAATTTTCACCAATGTACTAATTATATAAGTGTATTTATACTTACGTCACACTCTATAAAACCAGATACTAAATCCCCATTAATGTCTCCGCCAGGAGAGTTTGTTTTCACTTTCTGAAACTGGGACTAACATTGGTCAAGCCTCACGTGACACGTGACAATACGGTGAAATAGTGTGATCTGATTGGCTAGTGACGTATAGCGGCCTATAAATACATGTGTCACTTTGAAAGAGGCTGTGCCTCTTTCAAAGTGAGGTAAGACAGGAATAATCACGAAATGGCTGAGAAATGGCGGATACTGTAACAATTGGATAGGACACTTACACAGACAGGACGGATAGGACACTTACATAGACAGGGCGGATAGGACACTTATACAGACAGGACGGATAGGACACTTATACAGACAGGACGGATAGGACACTTATACAGACAGGACGGATAGGACACTTATACAGACAGGACGGATAGGACACTTATACAGACGGATAGGACACTTGTGTCATGTTACTATGACACAGTAACATGTTCTATTTTTTGTAAGAATTAGAACATAAGAATTAGAACATTCCCAACATTCCCAACACAAGTCTGCTGGCGGAGACTTGTGCTCCGAGGAGCACTTTTTCTAGTTATTATTGTTATTATTATCTTGTTGTTATATTGTATTGTTGCTAGTCTTGTATACCTGTATGAGAGAGTGACAAATTAAACCGTCTTGAATCTTGAAATAAGTGGTGACACAAATCATGAGTCAAATTAATTGTATCCCCTGACATCATCTGCAGTTAATTTCATTACTGTATGTGCCCTGAACCCCTGATTGGCTGAGCAACCAGCTCGTCCCTACTATCCAGATTTAATCTCAGCCTATTTCTTGTGATGCATGAGGAGTCAGTATAGTGATCTCGCACTATTGAACCCCTAACTCCATAGTGGGCTCCAGGAACCCCCAGTGATCCTTGAGGGGGTTCCAGGGGGTCCCCCAGCAAAATGAGGAACAGTTTAATTTACCAAATATACCAAATCAAATCTTACAACAAAAAAAATCCCTGGCACAAAATCCTTTCAAATGGGGGTCAGCTTAATACGGTGGTCCTTGAGATGAAAATGTTTGAGAACCACTGCAATACACTACTGAACACACTGTTTGGTTTGAGCACAAATTAATGGAATTAGAATTTAGGACTTCAGAGGTGGAATGCCCAAAACACGCCTTTGGCCCAGTATTTGAGCCCATGCCAACATTTCATGGAATGCAGGGGATTGTTTAGATTTAAGGGCTTATTGGGTACCTTTAGAGTTGATTTGTCAACAATTCCTCATCACATCATTTAACATCTCACACTCTTGCTACAAGTGTAATTTTATGAACTCCAATCCATTATATTAGATGAACCCGTCTTGCTTCAGTGAGCGTGGTCGTCGGTCAGGAGTTCAGTGAATGAATGACACAGGGAAGTGGTTTTCAAGCATAACATCGCTTTTTAGGGAATGTCATTATAGGTCGGAAAAAACGAAATACATTAAAATAACAGATCTACAAGCTAACAAATCGTAGCTTGTAGAATGTCTATTTACACTGTGCGACACCGTTGTATGATGAATGATAAAATAGGGCATACGTTGATAATAGTCAAGCCATTCTAGCCATGATGACCTTTTAAGAAAGTCTCAACAGGGGACTTTGTGTTCTCACTGTGGCCCAGAAAACATTGGCATCGTAAACAACGAGGAAAAGCCAGTACTTCACTCAAGCACAAGACGTTGATAGTCTGAAGGCTGGCTTTCTTTACTGGAAACCCAAACAACGGCACTCAGGTGGTGCAGGGGTAAAGTACCTGCCCACCACGTGGAGTCTAGGGGTTCGAATCCATGCACCCACACCGTGGTGCTTCCGGCTTGGCAGGGGGTTTCAACTGGTGGTCTGTGAAGGTATTGCATGTGGTCCCTGACCATACATTCCCAATGGAGGAAAGTGAAGTTTTTATTTTGGAGAAACTTCGTAACATTATCATCATTATCAGTGGTCATTTGAGGAGGCTTATGCTTAAATTCCAAAAGTACTTCAAGCTTAACTACAAAAGAGGATCAGCTCATTGACATGTTCTGGATGTTCTGGACGAGTTGTCAGAATTCCCAGAGCTTACAGCAAAAACCTAATGTATTTTACCTTTTGTAACTACATATCACTCACTGTGAGAGTGTTTTTTCTTCACTGGCAGAAGAATATGTACAGGGCCAGGTTGACTCTGTCCCTGTCCACCACGCCAAGACGAGACAGACATGGACCACCTGTAATCATGGACCAGTGGTCCATGGGCCACTAGTTGAGAAACAGTGCACTAAATGACCTGGTGACCTAAGATGACAATGTTGTCATTTACTGCGAAGTCGGAGGTCAGCTGAACAACCTCCTTTCGGCTTTTGTTGTTCAGCGTCATCCTTGTCTGGGGAGGGACACCCTCCACTTCCAAACCTTGCTGAATGTTTTTTATAAATCTTTCTGTAATCATGTTTATCCACTTAACGGGTGATTGGAATTGGAATGTACTGGCCTAATGCCATCACAACTGAAGAGCTCTGGTAAACCTTTGAACAAGAACAAATTGAAACCCAAATTAAATGCAGGAAATGGGGCTGGGTTGGGCACACCTTGAGGAAACCACCCTCAAACACAACCAGGCAGGCCTTAACCTGGAATCCTCAGGGGAAAAGAAAACCAGGAGGACACAAACAGCTGTCTGTCGAGGCGAAACTCAGGAGAAAAATGACGTCTTGGAAGGAAGCAGAGAAGATCGGCCGTCACCGAACAAGCTGGAAGAAGTTCATAAATGACCTATGCTCCCCAAAGAGCAAAATGGTTTAAGTCAAGTAAGTCAAGTATGAGTGTGTAATTCTGTTCTGATTGTATGAGACAAAGACCACCAACAGAGTGTGGTCTTTGTTTATTAATGTTTAGTATGTTTATACACAGGTTTATACACAGGTTATTGTGGTCTTTGTTTTTTGTCCAAAACTGGAGTATAACAACTACAAAAACATAATTTGGACACAAAAAGGTAGATAGTGTCTATGATTTGAATTATTAGATAGACCGTAAAGGTCTAATCTGAAAGACAGAACTCTTAAATTAAACTTTATTTTTCTTTCAATGTCAAGTCATTAAGAATACATTCGTATTTACAACTGCGGCCTGGGAAAAGGCAAGGCCTCTTGAAGATAGACATAGCAATTTGATGGACCTCAATACAATGTATATCACTGTTTCTAGAAATAAAGCCTTAGTGACGTTGCTACATCGCCATCTAGTGACGTTATTAGGTAGTGCAGTGCAGTAAGCACCGCCAGGATTCGGCACATGATATCCCAACCATATACCATCATAAGATAGCTCATAGCTCAATGTCAAAGAAAGCCAAGCCATTACAACAAACACGAGTTTCTTATCCCCCGGACAAAATACTATGCTGTTTAAATAAGTAGTGCAGGATGCCATGGTATTATTCTTTCATGTTTTCTGTGTCGGTTGCGTTGACGGTTGACAACAACTGACTAGCCAATCACAATCCGTGTCCGCACGGGCTATGTGACCTAAAGCTTTTTAGCTCGAGACCAAATTAAGCTCGAGACCCAAAAGACTTAATTCTTAAACATTTGTTTGTATGGGATTTATTAGATGTATTTGTATTTATTAAAAGAAACATTGAATTTGTTTTTAATTCATGCATATGTATTTCTTTAAATGATAATAATTAAATAAAAAATGTGGACATTTAGGAAAATAAAGGGATATTTACTTGCGACCCATAAAAATGTGTCCGCGACCCACATATGGGTCCCGACCCACTGTTTGGGAAACAGTGTTCTAAACGGCTCTAAACAAACGGTTGTACGCATGCGCACGGTTCAGATCAGCTGACTGGAGTGTGATGTTCTATTGAAGGACCTGCAGGGCTCATCATCATCATCATCATCATAATATTCATAATACTCTTTATCAGAGATATAATGCGTCCACATATCTGAGTTTTTAAACATTATTCTATTGTCCTGCGTTGTGGATCAGTACGGAATCCTTTTGAACGCCTTGGTAAGTGCAATAATTAAATGAATACCGTGTGTCGTGACAACCTGAGAGACTGCATTGCTAGCAGGCTAATGCCAGCAGTTTCTAATGCTGTGTGACCATAATGTTCCAATGTCACAGAAACATGTATTTATTCAACATACTCTCTCAATTGGTATAATGGTTAATGTTAGTGTAGTGATCTAACGCTGTGTTACCATAATAACAGTACCTTCCAATGTCACAGAAACATGTCTTTATTCAACATGCTCTCAATGAGTAGTAATATAATGGTTGATATTAGTGATCTACTGCTGTGTGACCATAATAACAGTACCTTCACAATGTCACAGAGACACATGTATGTATTCAACACACTCTCAATGAGTATAATGGTTCATATTCTGAAGTGTTATTGAGCACACACACATCATCACATGTCACATGATATCCAATCACTAGATTGCAGTGGTGGAAAAAGTACTACATTTGTTTTACTTAAGTGAAAGTAGCAATACTGCAATGCAGAAGTAATCTGTTACAAGTAAAAGTCTGGAATTCAAAATGTACTTGATTGATTGAATTGATTGAATATTTTATTAGACAGAAATGTAAAAACAGCACAAATACAGTCTAACACTTTGTCTAAAAGTAAAAGACTTGACTAAAAGTATAAAAGTATTGGTATCAAAATGTACTTTAAGTACCAAAAGTAGAAAGTCTTATCTTATAATAGCAGATCTACAAGCTCAGAATGTTTTCAAATGTATAAAATGTATAAAAATCTTATAATATCAGATCTTCAAGCTGACAATGCGTCGCATCGCGACACATTGTGAGCTTGTATACCGGCTATTTTCAAATGGCCTAAATGTATATAGGGCTGAAGTGGGTGATGTATGTTTTGTAATAATAATGAACGTCATCTACAGTAACTAGTAACTTGAGTTCTCAAATAATTGTAGGGGAGCAAAAGCACAATATTTGCCTTTTGAGATGTAGTGGAGTAAGGTAAAAGTATTGAAAATTGGAAATACTCCAGTAAAGTAAAAGTACCTAAAATTGTATTTAAGTACAGTACTTTAGTACATGTGCTTAGTTACTTTACAGTACACCACTGCTTCCAATGTCACAGAACATTTTATTTATTCAACATACTCTCAATGAGTATAATGGCTAATATTCTGAAGTGTTTTTGAGCACACACGATATCAGCATCACATGATAATCAATCATTGATCTCCTCTGATCACATCAAGTACAGTGAATAACTCGACACTCGTGACTGTTGGGGTTGATTGGAACACAATCTGAATTTAGACCAAAAAGAGGAAGGTTTTTTTGCAACGTGACACTGATTCTTCCAGGGGTGTAATAATGGTACTTTCCTCTATGCCTTAAGTTTTGTTGTCAATGACAATGTTTTTGTTTGGCAAGTTTACAAATGGTTAAGTTTAGGTATATGGTTAATAGTTGTTGTGTTTGGACATTAGGTTATAGATGCTATGTTTAGGTATAATGTTATAAATGGTTATGTTTAGACATTAGACTTATTACAATTAGCAGTTTTTGCAAACTAAAGCTAATAAAGTATTCAATCAATCAATCAGATGGTTAAGTTAAGTTATAAGTTTTGATGTTACTATCTTGGAGGGCAGTGCCAGTTACACAATGTTAGTACAGTATAGAGAGGAAGTGGAAAGCAGTAAGATAGCGGAGGTCAGTTTTAACTAAGCTAATTAAAGGTGGGGTAAGTGATTTCTTTATTTATTATGTCAAAATAAGATTAGAATAATTTAAAAAGAACATTATGGATTTTTGTACTCACTGCTGCCCTAGCCTCGGAAACCCATCTGCTCCCCAGACTGGTGGTGCCAACGTATTCCAGCAACTGAGGGCACAGAGTGACAGACCTGATCTTCCATAATAATGCATTGATTCAAAGGAGTTAGAGATCACACTATCCCTGTACTGAAGGAGATGAATGAATGTCTCCTAGAATCTTTATTTGAAAGGTTACTGTACATTCTTTACGAAGGTCATTCTTTACAAATTGGTTGAGCAGTGACAAATGCTCAGTAGTATTTTTGTGTGATTTCTGTCCTCCTCAGTTGACCTCGTCACCTAGAATAGATTAGAATATAGATAATCTATATTGATAGTACTCATTGCTATAGTGTTTGTTCAGTAACCGGAGTCTCCCTGTCTCTCTAGCAGCTAGCTCTTTAGTTAACAGAAAATGCATTTTCAGGTCGGGATACCGATTTTATCCATTCAGGAGAGAAAACTTGCACAGGATGCAGGATAAACAAGTGAAATTAGCAGTGATGAGTGATGACACAAAGAAGTGTGCAGACACAATTGGAACTGGAACACTATAAAATGGGTACTCTCTCCTAATTGACTGAAATTGCCAACCCCACATGAAAATAAGACGGGGAGACTCCTGTTACTGAACAAACACTCTATAGCAAAGATTACTATCGGAATATAGAGCTTTGACCTTTTAACAAAACTCTTTTTGTTTTAACCCCAAAAATATCACTTGCACTATTAAGTGGTATATTGGTTCAAACTACAAGCGTGCCTCAGTAGCATTCTATCAAATAAATGATCCTCTTCTCTCCTTGTCTAAGTGAATTCTCTGTATCCGTGAGCCGGTGGACTACTGTACTGTACCTTTCTGGCAGCAGCCATGGCTGAATTCTGGTTGATCTCGGCGCCGGGAGAGAAGACGTGCCAGCAGACCTGGGACAAGATGATGGTGGCCACCACGCGTACCAACAACATCTCCAACAACAGCAAGTTCAACATCCCGGATCTCAAGGTCATCAGCTGCATCCATGTGTTTGTGTCTGACAAAAAATATTTTCTGTCTAAAGCTCCTTACACACCGGGGGCGATTTTTTTCATGCGAATAATACGTTTTTTTAAAAAAACCTTATAAAGTCAATGCAAGCTTCCATGGAGCGAAAAAGCGAAAAGGCGAAGCGAAAAGCGTCTTTTAATTATTCGGAACGAGTCCGAATTGTGCGTATATTCGCATAATCGCCGTTGTGTAATGACCTTAAGCCTTGTCTTTCATTTAGCCGACAGGTTTTATGCAGAGCAGCTGAAGCCTGATGTATTTGTTTATTTGACTATACGCCTTGGCTTAAAATCAGGTTTTACAGTGCTTGGGAAGATTTGACAGGACTTGTAGTGGTTGAAGTGACCCTTCAGGTATTTAGCCTAGATGATAAAGTACGTACAAAATCACACCCAGCATTCAGTGTTATTCTGAGGAGCAGGGTTTGAGTTGTGCTACAAGAGCTCCAATTAGGGCTGTCGACTGAGTTCAAAATGTCACATTTTGGTCTTAGAAATTGGCTGATCATATTCCATTCAACGCTCAAGGCTGGTTGAAAAGGCCAGAATAAAAACAATACAAAGTCAAACATGAGCTGAGTTTTCAGTTCAGTGTGGGAAGGGCATTGGCAAACACTGCAGGTAACATCATGAGGTGTTGTACTTTCAATACTTTGTACTTTTGTTTGTATTGAAATATTCTATGTTCTGTCTGACAACAGGTTGGAACGCTAGATGTCTTGGTGGGCCTGTCTGACGAGCTGGCGAAATTGGACACTTTTGTGGAGGGGTAACGTGTATTGCTATAACTACTGTAGGACCAACCCCATATTAGTATATATTTCATTTTCAATGAAATATCTTTATTATGAAGTAACACTGACTTCTGTGTCCACTGCATGTTGGGAACCACAGCAGTATGGTTTAGTGGTGACAGCAAAGAGGCTCCCTAGCTCAGTTATGTGAGGAATGCATATCACATTCTAGCACTTGTATCATAAAGGCTGCTGCTGTCACCATGTGCCTCTTCTCCTCATCACTTGGCCATTAACCACTTCCTGTTTCATGCGGTGTCGCATGGTGAAAATAGCTGATCCACAACCTCACAATGTGTTGCATCACGACATGACGTGAGCTTGTAGATTTACTGTTTTTGCTATTTTTCAAAATACGATATTCCGATAATGACATGCCCAAAATAAGTACGCCAGGTTGAAAGTGGTCTCGGCATTCCTCTGAACTGTAATTATTTTGGGGCTTTCTAGTGTTGTGAAGAAGGTGGCCCAGTACATGGCTGATGTTCTGGAAGACAGCAGAGACAAAGTCCAGGAGAACCTACTGGCCAACGGAGGTAATAATGTTATGAATAATAAATGATTACATTTATTTGTATTGCACTTTTTTGTGTGTGTGTGCAAAAAGCAATGTTCCCAAAAGTACATCACATGTTGTTAATAGAAGCTATAAAAAAGTAACACAATTAGAGAGTGACCCATAACTAGAATAATAAAAAACATTGACATTCACTCCAGTCTGCTAATTTGATTTAAAAAAAACATTCTGGATTTTGCTACTCACTGCTCCCCAGATACAGTAGGTGGTGCAAAACGTATTGCAGCAACTGAGGGCTCAGACCTGATCTTCCATAAGAAAGCATTACTCCTTTGATTTAAAAGGAGTAAGAGATCATACTGTCCCGTTGTACTGAAAGGGATGAATGAATGTCTCCTAGAATCTAGATCTTGAAACAGTACATTCTTTACAAGGGTCACAAGAAATATCACAACGGGGGACAACTGAAACTATATATAGTTGTAATAAATTGGTTGAGCAGTGAGAAATGCTTAAAGTATTTTTGTGTGGTTTCTGTCTTTCCCAGTTGACCTTGTCACCTATGTCACAAGATTCCAGTGGGACATGGCCAAGTACCCCATCAAACAGTCTCTGAAAAACATCTCGGAGATCATTTCCAAGGTAGTCTATAGTGACATGTGAACAGGTTGAATAATTTATATGGATTTACGTATAGCCCCTCCATCCAAAGCATGCCACTTAACAATGTGCATTACGTTCACTCACTGCGGCACTGGATCAGGAGGTAGAGTGGCCGTCTTGGAATCATAAGGTTCACGGTTTGATCCCCGGCTCCTCCTGGCCTCGTGTCGAAATGTTCTTGAACAACACAATGAAAACCTAACTGCTTCCGATGAGCAGGTTGGTGCCTTGAATGGTTTCCTCCTGTCGGTGTGTGAATATATTGTAATTCACATTACAAAACCACTTTGGATTGAATTCACCATTTACCATTCGCCCCTTCACATACTGATGGAGGTGTGTGAAAGATGGCTTGAAGTCTGTACACACCAGCCGGCTCGTTGGGGTGCAGTTAGGAGTTCAGTGTCTACTGTCTTGCTCAAGGATACTTTAACATTGTGATGCCTGGAGGAACAGAGATCGAACCGGGAACCTTTTGATTCCCAGTCAACCGCTCTAGCCACTGCCACATTATATGACATCTTAAGCTTTGAGATAAATAGAGATTATTCTATTTCTTAGAGGTCCTTTACTGTCGTTGCATCTCTATTGACCCATAATGTCAGATCCAGTGATGGTTTCAGGAAACACAGACGTTAATTCAGTGTAGTAAATTCCTTTGTAAATTTGTGAGAGCGGTGGAGACACATTTCACTTATATTATTTAGTTTTGAGACACTTATAATAGTCCTCATTACCTGAAATTATGTTCCATTATCTCTATTTTATTTGATATTATATTTCCAGGAGTTACTCCAGAAAGTGCAGTTTAATCATTAGACATGACCCAGGCTTGTAAAATGTTACATAATCTCAGCAGAAGATATGCCCCGGTATATTTCAGAAGCTGGGGGTCTTTAGAATGTTTTTGCCTGTAAAAGTGCTCCGTGGTAGCCAACCCTGAGCACTTATTGCCCAGCATCCCTTTTGTGTTATAGCAAGTGTCTCAGATAGACAACGACCTGAAGGCGAGAGCGTCCGCCTACAACAACCTGAAGGGCAACCTGCAAAACCTGGAGAGGAAGAATGCGTGAGTAAAGCTTCATTTGTAGTCCGTAGTATGACGGTGTAGCATGACGGTGTTGCTTGCCTAAAAAACAAAACAGATTTTCAAGCTAACAAAGCATTGCGACGGGAGTGATGTATGCATGTATCAACTGAAGTACGGTTGGTTGGTATGGTTCATTCTTCCAATTACCATATATACAGTAGTTCTTGAATGGCCATTCAATAGCTAACCTGTAACGCATTGGCACCAGCTTCTATAGGTATTGACATACTGTAACTGTCAGACGTTTTGTCTGAAGGTGAAAATTGTGCCCTTGAGTTTTAGTTTAAACCCAACTGAAAGACAGCATTGTTGCCTAACATCTTATTATGCTTTTCCTGTTGTTTTGTGAATCCGGATGCTGTATGGTCGTTTAAATCACAAATAACTTTGTATTGCTCATATGTGTTTTGTTTAAGATGATATTTTATTCATCATCCAAGAGATATATTTTGTATGTCAAAGTTCTGAATGTGTGTGATATTACTGTATATGCATTGTGGTGTAGGGGGAGCCTGCTGACCAGGAGTCTTGCTGACATAGTGAAGAAAGACGATTTTGTTCTCGACTCTGAGTACCTGATTACTATGATTGTGGTCGTCCCAAAGTAAGTGCTCCACATCGGCCTCTGCAGGTCAACTTCAATCATACTTTTATTCTGTTTGGCACATTTCATAATATAGGAAGAAAACCCCCAATACAGTACAAAAATAACATTTAAGAAATAGCGCACTTTGCCATGTAAAAAATAATACATTAAAAAATAACGATATCATACAAATGGTAAGCTACATTCAGTAGACATAGCATAGCATACATAGCACATAGGACCTACAGTAGGGGAGAGTGTCTGTCTGAGATGATTGAGTTGATTAAGACTCAACACATTTCTTATTTTCTCTATAAAAACAACTGACTGAAAATCAAGCTACTAGACGAAGCATGAATTAGGGTAGATTGAAAACTTTACACTGGCTGACCTGAACAGGCTGCAATTCAAAAATGGCCCCTGTCCAAGTCCTAACCTACCCCATGTCCTAACCTAACCTACCCCCCCCCCCCCCTCTCTTTCTTTTTTGTACATATTTTTCACCCTTCATACTTCATACCAGTAACCTGTAAACTGATTGTATGACATTCTGTATAGTAGTGTGTATATCTGTCTGTCTCTTATATGTCAACATGATTTGTGTGCATGGGGATCTCATCTTAAACAAGCTACGTGCTTAACTGAGCTATCCAGTTTAGTAGACCTTGTATTGCGAATTTGTACTTCCATGTACTGTTATGTACTGCCATGTACTGTTCTCATGTCTTACTAAATAAAGTACATCAATCAATCAATCAATCAAACCTTCATACAACACGTTACACATCTACCTGTTACCTTTATTTGAAGTCATTGGGATTTATCAATATAATCTCTTCCAAATTATCGTATGTTTCTCTAAATGTAGTTAACATATTTTTCTTTACTGTGAACAGGATAGGCTACACTGACTGGCAGAAGACCTATGAAACCCTGTCTGAGATGGTGGTACCGCGCTCTACTACGTACGTTTTAGCACCTACATTCAATAGATGAGATTCGATTTCTAGGGTTGTGCCGATGATATATAATTATTTTTAAATAATCAGCAAAGGAAACGCTACTCAATTATTCGACTGATCGAAAAAGACCAAATATGATCTCAAACACTAGAATGCCTTGTTTAGAGGTCCATTTCGGACCAGCCCCCTCTCTTGTAATTAATTGCAGCCTCTCACTGGCAGGCACGGTGTGATGCGGTAACCTAGCAACCTTTGTTGGCAGAAAATATACGATGCCCTTCACTGAAGTGACCTGGAGGGGGAAAATGCACATCCGCTGTTCCAAAACAGAGATTGTTGACAAGAGAGGACTTTGTTTTGGATCATGGGATTTTAAGTGGTTCCACTCAGTTATTTTTGTTATTCAAAGATCTGCTTTTATGATAATTGGAGGACATCCTGTTCATTGAGGAGATATGGAAATGTAGATTCTTTCATAAATTATAGTGCTAGTGCTATTTTCTCGACATTTCTGGTTGATCAAACAGGACAGTAGTGAAAGAGGTAGATATGGGTGATTGCATACTGTAGGGCCGCACAATTAAGTGAAACTAATCGGAAATTGAAATGTTATGTTTCACAATGATGTAGTTGTGGAACTTGAATGTACAATGAATTCAATCATTACGCCACCGATAAGCTATTGTCCTTCCTGCAGCTGTAAAATCAGGCCCTTTGCCGCATGTCATCCTCTATCTCTCCCCTGCCATTCCTGTCCCTCTCTCGATCACTGTCACTGTTATATGTATTTTGCCGCCATAAATAGCAGATCTACAAGCTCATAGCACGGCACGAAGTGATGCGCTATGAGCTTGTGTATCTGATATTTTTGAATAGCCAAAGCATAAAATATGGCAAAACATGTAAAATGACACAGATGCTTTCCCGGTTTTATTGGGTTAATAAACCCACCTCTTCACACATGCAGAGCTTGCTTTTTTTTGTTTTGTTTTTAATCATATTTTGTAGCCCCTATTTTCTTTTTGTTTTCTTTTTTGATTTAATAAAGTTACTTTGTTTTGTTTTTAAAAGCATCTAGTACCTACACTGTAGAAAGGTGCTACGGTATATAAGTGATTTATTATTATTATTATTATTTCTATATTTTAAAAACCTGTGTTCCAACTCTCCTGCTGATGTCCTTGTGTGTCCTCCTGCATAGCCTCCTGTTTGAGGACAACGACAGTGGCCTGTTCAGCGTCACCCTCTTCAGGAAGGCCATCGACGACTTCAAGCACAAAGCCAGGGAAAACAAGTAAACCAGCACGCTTTCCCTTGAGCCATTCATGTGTTCATGTGTAGATTCCACCTCTAAAGGGACCCCCCCCCCCGCCCGCGTGTTGTGTTTTATTTGCTCTCTGTCCCCATTCAATGACAGGCTTGTTTTGGCCTAACAATTGAACCAGCCAATCATTATCATGCTTAACAGCCACTCCAGTCAGCATGTGTGTGTGTGTGTGTGTGTGTGTGTGTGCGCGCATGCGCGAGTGTGTGTACGCGCGCCTGGTGACTCATGGCCAGCCTCTCTCTTGTGCCGTGTTTGCCAGGTTTACGGTGCGTGACTTTCAGTACAATGAGGAAGAGATGAAGGCAGACAAAGAAGAGATGACGCGTCTGTCCACAGACAAGAAGAAACAGTTTGTATGTCTTTTCAAACCACAACTAATATTAGGGTGACCAGATGTCCCGGTTTGGCCGGTATTGTCCCGATTTCAAGCTGCGTCTCCCGATTCCCGACAGATATCTCTAAAACTCCCGGTTTTCAACTACAAAATTGTGCATGAATGGCAGTGCGCATGCATGACGAACATGCACATTGATTTAAGGGTCCCAGTTTGAGGGGATAAATATTTGCTCACCCTAACTAATGTATTTTTTTATTACAAAGAAAATGTGTAAATGCAGCAGACCTTATACATGTCGAGCTGAACAGGGTTTGGTTTTGCATATTTAATTGCAACAATTGCCTCCTCTTTCAAAAGGACTTAATCTTTAGAATATCTAAAATAGCCAATCTATAAGCTCACAAGCAATGAGTTATAGATATGCTATTGACTCATTTTTAAAAAATATTTTTTTGGGGCCCTTTTCAGCCCTTATTTTGATAGTACAGTGAAGATTGACAGGAAACGGGGAGAGAGAGAGACCGGGAGTGACACGCAGCAAAGGTCATCAGGCTCGGGAATAGAAACTACGACTCGCTGCCAGGCTGCAGCGAGCCAATACGTATGCGCTTTAACCACTAGGCCATCGGAGCACCTATGTTTTTTTTTTTCTTTCTTTTTACATTTTCTGTAATCTCACCAATAATGACATGCCTAATATAGGGCCCAGGTTGAAAGTGGTTAACTCTTTGGTGTCATGCTAATTTAAAACGTGTCTCCTTAAAATGCAAATTTCGTTCATATAGGGGCCCTTGGTACGATGGCTGAAAGTGAACTTCAGCGAGGCCTTCATCGCATGGATCCACATCAAAGCCCTGCGAGTATTTGTGGAGTCGGTCTTAAGGTGAGGAAGACCTCCTTCTCACTTGTTTTACATACTGTACATAACCTAATGCCTTGCAACAGTTAGCCTCCATATCTGTTTGCTGTTTAATGCTACATAAAAAATACATTGAAAGAAAGTGTTATCACCAAGCAAAGGTGACAAAATCATCTTCTGTAGCATCTTGTGAACGTGCACTACATGTATCACATGTAGGAAAATATGTTTTGTTAAGTAATTAATGGGTTAAGCCTAATTTATTCACCTTTGTAAGACGGTGATCGAGTCTAGCCATTTAAGAATGTATGTCTCTCTGCCACTGTGTCTGAAGAAAACCGCCCCACGTTTTTTGTGCAAGCTGCCAGTAGGCCACAGAAGTAACTCCACTTATTGGTTTCCACTTACACTATGTTTTATATTTTTTGAAATATTTAACTTAAATTTCATAATGGAAGTCAACGGGGGCACTGATCAGGCTGAAACGATGCTGTAATATGGAGTCATAAGTCATAGATAACTGAACACATGAAGTCCTACATCCATATTGGAGCCACGTGGTTCCTATGTTGACCCTGAGATCCACATGATTCCATTTTTCTTCATATTCCTCTATCGTAGATATGGTCTTCCGGTCAACTTCCAGGCCATGTTGTGTCAGCCCAACAAGAAGAACATGAAGAAGTTGCGGGAGGTTCTGTATGACCTCTACAAACACCTGGACAGCAGTGCTAACATCATCGACGTGAGTCTCCTCCTTGCACTTCTCACTCCCTGCAGCTCTGTGCCACTTCACGTTGATCACAACGTGAAGTGCACAAGTCACGATCACAACGATCACAACGCGTCACAATACCACTTCATGGCTCCCTGGGCACCCTGGCCGGGTTAAAGCCATTGTAGGTGAAAAACTGTTGAAAATGACAGATCTATAAGCATTCAATGTGGTGCCACGCATTATACAGTGGGGCAAAAAAGTATTTAGTCAGCCACCATTGTGCAAGTTCTCCCACTTAAAAAGATGAGAGAGGCCTGTAATTTTCATCATAGTTATACATCAACTATGAGAGACAAAATTAGGAAAAAAAATCCAGAAAATCACATTGTCTGATTTTTAAAGAATTTATTTGCAAATTATGAGGAAAATAAGTATTTGGTCAATAACAAAAGTTCATCTCAATACTTTGTTATATACCCTTTGTTGGCAATGACAGAGGTCAAACGTTTTCTGTAAGTCTTCACAAGGTTACCACACACTGTTGCTGGTATGTTGGCCCATTCCTCCATGCAGATCTCCTCTAGAGCAGTGATGTTTCGGGGCTGCCGCTGGGCAACACAGACTTTCAAAGATTTTCTATGGGGTTAAGATCTGGAGACTGGCTAGGCCACTCCAGGACCTTGAAATGCTTCTTACGAAGCCACTCCTTCGTTGCCCGGGCGGTGTGTTTGGGATCATGGTCATGCTGAAAGACCTAGCCACGTTTCATCTTCAATGCCCTTGCTGATGGAAGGAGGTTTTCACTCAAAATCTCACGATACATGGCCCCATTCATTATTCCCTTTACACGGATCAGTCGTCCTGGTCCCTTTGCAGAAAAACAGCCCCAAAGCATTATGTTTCCACCCCCATGCTTCACAGTAGGTATGGTGTTCTTTGGTTGCAACTCAGCATTCTTTCTCCTCCAAACACGAGAAGTTGAGTTTCTACCAAAAAGTTCTATTTTGGTTTCATCTGACCATATGACATTCTCCCAATCCTCTTCTGGATCATCCAAATGCTCTCTAGCAAACCTCAGACGGGCCTGGAAATCTGCTGGCTTAAGCAGGGGGACACGTCTGGCACTACAGGATTTGAGTCCCTGGCGGCGTAGTGTGTTACTGATGGTAGCCTTTGTTACTTTGGTCCCAGCTCTCTGCAGGTCATTCACTAAGTACCCCTGTGTGGTTCTGGGATTTTTGCTCACCGTTCTTAAAAAAAAAAAAAGATCCTACGGGGTGAGATCTTGCGTGGAGGAATGGGCCAACATACCAGCAACAGTGCGTGGTAACCTTGTGAAGACTTACAGAAAACGTTTGACCTCTGTCATTGCCAACAAAATTCTTTAAAAATCAGACAATGTGATTTTCTGGATTTTTTTTTTCTAATTTTGTCTCTCATAGTTGATGTATAACTATGATGAAAATTACAGGCCTCTCTCATCTTTTTAAGTGGGAGAACTTGCACAATGGTGGCTGACTAAATACTTTTTTGCCCCACTGTAGCTCATTGATCTGCTGTTTTCAAAATACTTCAAGAAAAGGTTTGAGGTTGTGGTTAATTTCGTTAAGCTTAAAATAGATCATCTGTTTTTTAAATAATGTAGAACATTTTTGTGGTTAAGTGGTTTATTGCTGTCTGATCCGCAGGCTGCTATGGACATCCCAGGTTTGAATCTGAGCCAGCAGGAGTATTACCCCTACGTTTACTACAAGATTGACTGCAACCTGCTCGACTTCAAGCTCTAAGACACCCCTCCCCACCCCCAAACATCTGTCCTACCCACGGAAACCCACGCCCAGACATCCATTCTACCCATGGAAACCCACTCTGCCGACCAGAGGCAGCGTTCTGACACGACACAAACAAGCTACCAGCTTTCATTTTTTTACATTTGTTCTTGTTCTCTTCCTGTTTTCCATCTCCCAATCTCTCTCTCTATCTCTCTTTCTACCTCTCTTTCATATTTAACATTCCTTTATACGTACCCATGGCCCATATTCATGAAGCTATGGGGAACAGAAGTGCTGTTTACAGGTAGACTGAGTTCTTCTTTTTCTGGGTAATTTTTCTCCCCGATTTAGTTGTTACGCCAATTCTCCCCCAATGTGTATAGTCCCTGTCACTGTCAACCCCTACTGTTATATCTTGGATCAGGGTGTAGAGACAACCCTGTATCTCCTCCAATGGAGTCGCCAGCCACTTCTTTTCACCTGACAGTGAAGAGTTTCACTGAGAGGGCATACAGTGTGCACAGGAATAAACTATCCCTCCCTGTTCCATTCCCCGCTGAACAACCAACGTTTAGGAGTCGCTAGTGCAGGGACAGATCAGCCTCCTGCTTCCCATGGCTTTCCCTTTCGCCATCTGTGTTCGGCCGGAACGACCGGACATGCAATGCACCGCAGAGGATTCCAACCCCCAGTCTCCACGGTATAGCTGATGTTCTACCATGCTTGATGCATAAGGGACCCCTGAACTGTCTCTTTTGTCTTAAAGTTCTGTGACGATGTCTCTATTTCCCTCTCACACGTGGTGTAAAGCCTGATTCATAGGTTGTTGCGCGAGGTTGTCCCAGGTTGAAAAGCTTACTTGGACAGTTTCCATTGTTGATATCGTAATGGTTGTAACATTCACTATGGCAACAATGGACATGGTGAATATTGGACTTCATATACACAGTAAAATCCTCAGCATTAATTTAACCCAGAGACTGTAAAGACTGTTTTTACACTCTGAGAGAAATAACACTGAGAATTTGACTGTGTAGTTGGCTTTTACCCTTTATCTGCTATTAGTAAAGGGATTGGTTCATGTTCATGGGAAAATGGTACAAATACACAGTATATATGTATGTTAAAGACAGTATTTATTTTAAGATTATAAAAGCAATGGGTAGAAACGGTCATTTGTTTGTTGTTTTGAAGGTGTGGTGTCCGTCTAGCTCTGTGTGGAATATCTGTTTAGAAGTAGATGTGACGAGATGCAACTGAGCTACTGTCAAGTGAAATACAGCTCATTTTATCAAGAAGCAATATGTTTAACTGTATGCTACCACAATTTCTGTATATTATATTTAAGAAAATAATATATATATGTGCAAATGCTGTATTGACGATACAATGTCATTGAAAAATGAAGACAGTCAAAAAGTGAAAAACGTATAAAAAAATAAATGTGTATGTACGATATACTGTAAATGCCCTTTCTTTGGAAGTCAAATGTCCATGCATTTGTACTGCAGAATAAATGTGGCTGTTGGAAACAACGTAAATGTCAGCATTGTTTTTCATGGGCTTCTGTGATTATCATTGATGTTATTGATGAGGTGATGATCAATATTGTTTGATGACGCAGGTATAAGGAGCAACACAGCTTCCTGACTGGATCCCGCTAGACAGAGGATATAGACTCAATTTCAACCGATAACTACCTGAGCATCTGCCTGTGCATCCTACTCCAAAACGGTTCATTCTTTTAAATAATATATTCATAATTACCCACACAGTAAAAGCCTCAATGTTAATTTTTCCATTTCTATCAGTAGTGTGTACAAATTATACTCTGTTAAAGCTGCAATCCGTTAATCAACTTATTTTAATAAACTTTAATTTTAACCAATCTGTACAATATAACTAGCACATCTGTATGGCAGAGTATGTTAATACAGTATAACTAGTAGGCCTACATCTGTATGGTAGAGCATGTTAATACAATATAACTAGTGTAACTAGTACATTTGCATGGTAGATTAAATTAATGCAATATAACTAGTACATCTGTATGGTAGAGTATGTTAATACAACATAACTAGTAGTCTACATCTGTATAACTACCACATCTGTATGGTAAAGTAGGCCCATAATATAATTAAGTACATAATAATCTGCAGTGGTTGGAGGTGGTCTCCCAGCTCTTCTGAGACATTAAGACCCTTGTTTTGGGTAGGACGCCGCCTACTGGTTGACAGTACTGCCTGAAGCTCATAAGCACATCTCCTTTGGACGAGATCCCTTGATTGTGGGGTAAAAACATGGTCTCTCATCATGGAGGAGACCCGGGTACCTGGCTGGATATGGTATATAATTAACCATGGTCCTCGATCATCAAGACTATCATAGATGTATTTTTATAGGTAACAGGATAGGTGGGCACCTAAACATTCTGGGCACTAGGACGAGTGGGCACTAGGGACATATGGGCACCTGGAAGAGTGGGCACTTAGGGGTGGAGACGACTGGGCACTAGGAAGAGTGCATGGGCACCAGGATAACTGGGCAGGAGAGAGTGGGCATTTGATCAAGTCTGACTTTTACTTTCGAATCAGTATGCAAAGAATTAAATCAGTCAGAAGAATCGATCAAATATATCTTTGATAGTAGTCTTGATCCAAGGCTATAGGATAGAATCAAGTTACGGATTGCAGCTTTAGCGGGGATTTACAGTGCATCACTGTGGGGGCCAGGGGTGTGTGCATCCATCAACCATAGGCATCAACACGCATCACCAATCACCATCATCCATCCGTCACTGCTGGCGTTGGTTGGGTGCAAACGGGAAGCGCACTGGTATCGGAGGATGCTGCCGCCAGTGTTGCCATGTCCGCTTATTATAAGCGACTTTGGGCTTGTTTTTCTGGTAAATTGCTTGTAAATATTGGTATGCGGATTGAGTTTTTTTTGGGCCTGTTTCTAAAGTGTAGTTGCGTATTTTGGCCTTGTTCTCTAATGTTGTTTAAACCAGTGGTTCTCAAAGACCCCCAAATTAGTAGCCTATATGTATTTGTTCGCGGACCCCCATCTGAAAATATGTTATGCCAGGACCCCCCCCCCCATACAAGATTTGTCTTGTTAAAATGTTTAAAAAATAAATAAAAAGGGGGGGGGGATAACAGATCTACAAGTCGCATGACTCGCATCGCGACCCATTGTGAGCCTTGTAGATTGGCTATTTTCAAATTGCCAACGTATTATGTTTAAAGGGCGAAGGCCGGGGCCGGGCTCGCTTCGATCTTTTTGGGTTTGTTTTCATAGACCCGGTTGCTTGGTTCTCTCGCGAAACCTGGCAACGCTGGATGCTGCTGCTGATGCTGCTGTGCCGCTGTCACTGTAAACAAAAACACCCTGCGTGTAACCTGGGCGCAGGTGGTCGACTGACTGACAGCACCCTAGGGTGATCTGATCTACCGATGGGTTGCGGAGGGAGCCGGGCTGACGCGATCATCGAGCCTCGGTACCACCATGAGAGCTGGACCAGGGAGACCGAGTCGACGTGGCTCACCAACACCGACGTAGAGAGCACTCTGCCCGGTATCATAAACAGTAAGAGATGGAGCTCACGTATTAGGCTAACAGCAGGGGTCTTTAACGTTTTCCAGGCCAAGGACCCCCTAGCTGAGAGAGAGATGAACCCCCTCTTCTGTATTGTATAAAATTGTGTTTCAGATTATTATAATGTTTTTGTCTGCTCTTTTCCCCCTCTACACCTATACCTCTTTGCCAAAAATAGCCGATCTACAAGCTCACAACATTGTAGATCTGCTATTTTTGGTTCTTTAAGTTCTTGTCAGAAAAGGGATGCTAGGGTTTAAGTGGTTGATGTAAAAATCATATCACACAAAGATTTAGTGGCCCCCCTGTGGTAACTCTGAGGACCCCCTAGGGGTCCCTGACCCCCTGTTGAAGACCCCTGAACTACAGCGGTTGAATGAAACACAATATAATAATAAAACACATGCAATCATCAGCCGGATAAAGGACAGTCATGTCATGTCATGTGTCTATATATATATCGAGGCTGACACACATACGTAGGCTGTGAAATGCCATATTTGTCATAGTCAGGCTCTCAGGTGACATATGCATCATCCAAAGTATCTAGGCTAATAACTGGTGTCACCGCTCAGTCACGCAATTAACCACTTTTACCCTGGTGTCCCTATTTTGGGCATGTCATAATGCCAATATAGACCTTTTTTTTCTTTATTAAATTACAAATTTAAATTACAAATGTCCATGCATCTGCAGTGCAAAAGCAAAATAGCAGATCTTCAAGCTCACAATGTGTGGCATGGTGACTTGTTGTGAGTGTGCAGATTTTATTATTCTTATTTGTTTTTCTTTTCTTTTCTTAAATAGAGTCACTGTCCCAGCAGTGTAGTAGGCCTACAAGAGATGCCTAAATCTATTAGGTCTCTAACCAGACCATATTGGTTTGACTTGATGTTTCACAAATCAGGCTGTCATTGTAACAGCTCTGTATCTACTATTCAACACTAACAGGTAAAGGTCTGGAGAGCTGTCTGAAAGAGAAGAGGATGGTGAACACAGGCACCCAGTGTGGGAAGCAGAGCCTCACCCTCACCACCACCACCGCCACCGGATGTAACCACCAGAGAAGACCCAGGCGTTCCTGTAATGATGTATGTAACCAGTGGGGGAAGAAATACTCTGAATTCTTTACAGTTTTTAGGATGATTTCACCCATTTTCAACCTTCATATAGTTGGTCTTCACTAATGCTCATGATAATATGGTACCGTTCTTTTCTACACGGTCTGTGTCTCACAGTTCAGAAACCCGCCTACCAGTGACATCATTGTTAGGCAGATTATTATTTTCTATTTTTTTTATTTTTTTATTTTTTATTAAAGCAAAAACAATGGCTTCTATCATAGCATGCTAACTTTCCAGGAATAGAACTCTGCAGTTTCTATTAGCTTACCCATCGATGATGTCACTGGTAGGCGGGTTTCTGAAGTGTCCACAGCCCTCCTTTGAGACACAGACCAAGTAGACAAAAATGTAAAAAAAAGTAAAAGTACAAAAGTATTGGGATAAAAATATATGTAAAGCGCCAAAGTAAAAGTATTCACATTTTTCAAAATCTTTCAAAATGGCAGATCTACAAGCAAGCTCACAATGCAATGCGACGTGTTGTGAGCTTGTAGATTGGCTGTGTTGACAGTTTAGAAACCTGCCTACCAGTGATCATCGGTTGGTGGATTTGGTCACTTCAAATAAGAAAGAAATGTACTGTATATTTGTATTAATGCAGGAACAATGGCTTCTATTTCAGCATGCTAACTTTCCAGGAAGAGAAAGGCTGTAGTTTTAATAGCCCTGGGGGTTATTAGCTGTTTCTCAAGCTTTACTTTGGCTGGCTCGATTCAAACCGTCACTTCCATAACAAGCAAACAAACAATCATTTCAGTGACTTAGAAATAAGCAAATATTTTCTTTATTTAACCTCCTACAGTACTTCTCTAGAGTATTTCAGTGACACACAGAAAATAAATATTGTATCATGGCTAAAATATGTCATATTTAATATTTTATATGTGTTACAAAATAGTGGAAATAGACGATCTACAAGCTCACAACGCGTCGCCTCGTGACGCGTTGTGAGCTTGTAGATTTTTCCACTATTTTTTTAAATGTTTCAAAATGTATGAACCTTTCCCAACATGGAAACGATTATGACGATTATGTAAAATAATTGTGATTATCTCAAATGTTTGCGGTTAGGCGATTATTTAGTAATTGTGAAAGGCCTATTTGTTATTGAACCCTGCAGGCTGTCTCTCTGCCTAGCTTGTTGGTGTTTCAATCACGTAGCGTTCATGAATCCTACTTGTTCTATTTTCACAGCAGAGCACCCGGGACTCCAGACGGAGAGCGTCGAAGGAGACCACTTCTAAGGACTCGCCACCAGTCGACGTCAACGGCGCCGGAGATGCCGAACCCGGAAAGGAATGCGACGAAAGATGAAGAAGAGATTCTGTGAGGAGGAGTAGGATGAGGAAGGATGAAGATGTGTGGGTGGGCTCAGCAGGCGGTTCAGGCGGAATGTGAGATAATGGCTCACACAGAAGTGACTCTGGCGACCTTGGGTAGCATAAGCACCTGCATCAGCCTCACCTTCACCCAAAGACCTTGGGATGATGCTTGCATCTCATGTTTGTGCAAAATGCATGTGTGTAGAACAGGGAATGGTTCACAGACAGTGGAGGCAGGGGGGGTATCTATGTTTACAGGGTCCCATGTTTCCCAGTTCAATATTCTGTTAAAGCACCATTTCACCCATTTTCGACCTATCTTCGTATGATTAATCCTCACTAATGCTCATTATAAGATGGCACCATTTATGTCTACTCTGTCTGTGTCTCAGAGGAGCGCTGTGGACAGTTCAGAAACGTGCCATTGACATCAGCGGTAGGCAGGTTTGGTAATTTCAGAAAGATTTCAAAACTTTTTTCATGCAAGAACAATGGCTTCTATTTCAGCATGCGGGCGCCCGCTCTCCTTGTGGCTCACTTGGGTGCACCTTACAAAACATAGGACCCTGGGAAAATAGTATCCTGGACACATAGGACCCCAGGAACATAGGACCTTGAGAACATAGGACCCTGGGAACATAGGACCCCGGGAACATAGGACCCTGGAAACATAGGACCCTGAAACATAGCACCCTGGGAACATAGGGATAACCCTGTGGAAGCACTGTGCTGACATGGTGCAGGTGGGGAATGCATCCATTCAGTGAACCATGAGAACCTCTACACACAACAATTTCAAATCAGCACATCACATTGTGTTCTCTGTGTGTGTGGGACCTTCCTCAAGCATTTGCTTCGATCCTGTGTACGAGAGTATATGCCATGGTTTCCTTTGACTGGAACGGAGAGGGTTGGGAGAGAAAAAAAAAGCTAACCTTCTCAGATCTTAGTAAACGCCGTTTGTAATTCCAGATAAACCTGAAGTGCTGTCCTGAAAGCAAAGTGCAGGGAAAATTGTAACTTGAAGGCAGAGGGCTATTTTTACAGGCCTTTGCAAGGTAACAAAACAAGCCCGCCCGCATGTGCCTACGCACCACTTAGTTTGTAACCACTTTAAAAAAATTCTAACGTTTTCTTTTTTTAATAGCAAAAATAGCAGATCTACCAGCTCAGCTGTAGATCAGCTATTCTAGCTATTTCTGCGCGACACCGTCGTGCGTCAAAGTATAAAATAACGCTTCAGCGGTTAAACTGTTTTCACTTTGTTGGCAAGCCTAACTTCGTAAAGCTGCAATCCGTAACTTTCATGTCCTACTAGGGATTCAAACCTGTATGTCCAGCGCAAGCGCCAACATTTCTACTGTTGAACTAATATAGAAAGTCTGTTTGGGCAAAGGATGAATTGCATTTTGTGCTTTATGCAGTACCATTGTGTTAAGTTAACCAGTAGATGTCCTACCTGACCACAGGATACCACCGTGGTTGACAGACAGACAGACAGACAGACAGACAGACAGACAGACAGACAGACAGACACTTGTATTACTCTACCATACAGGGTTAAAATAAGATTGTATTCACACAAAGAAAGTGATGGATTGCAGCTTTAATTGTGTGCTCTTGCTTGTCTTTATTGTTGTATATTTCAGACCATTTGCGTTTGTGTTGTAAGGTGTGTTACACGTGTAGCCTTATAGTCTATAATGTTTTGCTTGTGAAAATTAGTCTCAAATCAAGACCAGGCCAGGATCAGTATATTATTTTCAAAATGTAATATGTGACTTTACTTTCAATTAAAAGTTATGTTATGCAACAATGTTACTTTATGTGCCAAGTGGCCTAAAGCTTTATATTTGCTTTACTTACATAAAATACTCATATGATGTACAAAGTAGTGGGCATTACTGTATATTACATGGAGTAGATAAGAATGGTATTAAAATGCTATTTTAGCAGCCTAATTGTCAATGTCATCATGATGAAACCTGGAGGACACACAAACAATATAATAATTATAATAATTATAAAACTTAAATTAAAATCTTAATGGGGTATATGGCTTTAAAGCACTTCTGGGGTTTAACATCGGGCTTTTGTGTGCACCCGGCACACAGACTGTTTTTTAATTGCCTGATTCAATATTTAGATATTTGATATTAATTTGATCAGACACGCTCCTCCTATAAAAGCTCATTGAACTTCAGACTCCATTTGAACCATAGCTTAAGACTAATTTAAAACACACATCCCTGGTTCTGGTGACTGATAGTATCCTAATGCGTGTGGGCGCTGTTTTTTTCTATTCCTTTTTATTTTTTTTGCGAAAAAATGAAATAAATGAAAAAAATACACGTAATTGAAGGAAACATGGCCTCCTCACACATTAGATGGACAACATCAGCCACAGGAACCAGGGACATGTGTTTTCAGAGAATAACATGGTTAGAGTTTGAAGTTGAA
The DNA here is from genome assembly GCF_963454915.1 of Gymnoscopelus microlampas. Classification (NCBI taxonomy): domain Eukaryota; kingdom Metazoa; phylum Chordata; class Actinopteri; order Myctophiformes; family Myctophidae; genus Gymnoscopelus; species Gymnoscopelus microlampas. The sequence continues at coordinate 32,485,645 of NC_139952.1, forward strand.
TGGGGTGGGGATGTCTGACCAAATATAAAATATCTAATTATTGAATCAATCAACTTATAAACTGTCTGTGGTGCATACACAATGCAGAGTAGATGTTAAAATGTCCCCAGCTGTGTTTTAAAGTGAACCCCCCCCTCCCAGAATGCCAGACAAACGACATTGTCAGTCTGCATGAATTTGTTTGGAGCTTAAAGAATGTAACAGAGTTTCTGAAAGTAATGCATTACTTGACATATAACTGTAACAATATTACCCAATTTGTAATCAACATGAGTTGTGCTAACTGCTACTCATATCATGATGTTATGGATTATTTACAGTAGCCTATAATGCTTTATCTCCAACACTGCGCAGGATGACAATTGATCCCATAGTCCACCACTGTCTTGATTTGATTTGATTTGATTTATTTTGAAAAGCAAAACCACATGGTTACAGCAGTTCGAGGATTACACAAGAAAGTTCTGAGATTTATTTCCATTGAGGTCCTCTCACATTTAACAGTCAATAAGTTTAAAATACATTACAATACAAAGCACATGACAATAACATACAGTACATACACACAAACAAGTGCTCCCCTATCTTTTCCCCAGAGTATGTGAGTTCAGTAAAATTCAGGTCTTTTCTGGAAATCATATCCAGAATGGGTAACCCACAAGGAGTTCTCTTATTTGTCCAGCAGGTGGCACTGGAAGCTAACCCAGGTCTCTTCATGCAGGGAGCCTGTATTGCAGTGTTGTTATTGATTACCTCCACTAAAACAAGACAGCCATTCATCAAATGGAGGATGCTCAGCTTTCTCCTAGAGAGACTAATGGAAAGACCATTTGGTGGTCATGTCTTTTAAGTAAATGGAAATGTCTGGGTGACAGACAGCACAAAACTCAGAAACAGCCAGTGGTGGAAAAAGTACTCAAATGTTTTATTTAAGTTAAAGTCTTCAAATGGATAAAAATCCTTTGCAAATAGCAGATCTACATCACAACAATTGCCTTTTGAAAAAAGGTGTGCACAATGTTTTCTTTCATTAGTTTTAGTCCATACAAGATGCATTGCCAATAATGCATTGACAAATACTTTTGTCAATGCATTGGCTGTTGCATACTGCAGGCATATCTCTCTTTGCATAATTAACAAAACAATAGTAACCTAATAATGATGATGACGATAATAATAAGAAGAATAAGAAAAATAATAATACATATTATTATTATTATTGATGATTCTTATTATACGTATGGTAATTAATATTCAACCCCGCTGAGGCTCACATACCCCGATCTAAACTAATTTCAAACAATATTAAGCTATAATAAACCCATATCAACCATGTTTAATTTATGGGAGGAGGAAATGCTGCCTTGTAAATAGAGTTGTGGCAAAAACGTACCCTACGCATGCGGGTTCATAATTAACAGCTGGTGGTGAGCAGCAAGAATCAGTGAGCTGATGACATCCAGGCTAGACAGTAGACAACACGCGAGAGAAACAACCTTCATCCTGTCTCACTACCACTGGAACTTTAATCACGATTGAATATATTTTTTCTTCAAATCCCCACCCTCGTACAGCTTCATACAGTTCAATTTATTTTCTTTCCTGGCGCGGTTGGGATGGCCAAGCGGCCAGGGACCGTTTCTCCAACCGCCATCCAGGATTTCGGCGTGGATTTGAATTCGTCCGCGGACATCGCGATGGATCATCACTGTACGGACGGAGGAACCGCGACCGGAGCCGATCCTCCGGACCTGTGCCTGGAGGAGATCCTGTCGCTGTACAGTCAGCCCATCAACGAGGAGCAGGCGTGGGCCGTGTGTTACCAGTGCTGCCGGAGTCTGCAGCACAGACACCGGAGGACCACCACCAGCAGCAACAAGACCCCCGCTGCGCACAGTGCGCAGGGCTCTGTTATTGTTGACCATCAACATGAGGCGATACGGAAAATCGAAGGACCCGAGGACGTGAGGATCCGCAGAGACGGGACCTTGATAGTACACCACCAGGACGACACAGGTAAACGCCTGAATCAACCGAACCGAACCGCACCGGGTCGGTTTATGTTTATTGGTGCGTTTGGTGGTTCCGAACGGTGTCTGCGTAGCCGCTGCGTAATTTGCGTAATGTGCGCAGTTGGCAGTGTTGCTATGTCGGCTTATTATAAGCGACTTAAGGCTTCTTTTTATGTAAAGTTGCTTGTCAAAATTGGTGGCGGTTTTTGGTGCTTGTTTATAGAGTGCAGTTACTCATTTGGGCTTGTTCAAAAACCAGTACGTGGTTCTCAAATATTTTCATGTCAAGGACCTCCAAATTATTGATGTATTTGTCTCTTAATCCATCTGAAAATGTTTTGTGCCAGGGACTCTCATACCAAATTTGTGTTAGAATATTTCAAATGTTTCACTTTCTACAAGATTTATTTTGAAAATAGCTGAATATAGCTCACGTGGCTTCTTTTGGGCTTGTTTTCATAGACCTGGTTGCTTATTTCTCTCACACAATCTGGCAACACTGGCAGTTGGACGCTGAGCGCCGCAGTCAATGAATGAGATGCGTGTTATGAAGGTGTCCCTTGTTGTAAAAAGCCGTTCTAGAAGCTGGCAAATGCGTTGACAGCTTGTAGATAGATATGCTCTTTTCGGCAGGCGACACTGTTGTGCGATGGAGTATAGGAGTTTATTCACAGACCATTCCCGATTCCCCATCAATACAGTGGCCATATTGTGTTTGTCTACCCCTCTAAGCCATGTGGTGGATGTCTGTGTTTACTACTATTCATTTTTCCACATAAAGCCTACTACAGTACTACTGCTACACCGAATAAAATGGTTGGGACTTGGGGCGAGAAAATCAGATATTGTTTTGTATTAACTAGTAGGCTATTTATAGCTACAGGGAATTAATTAGGGATATCGTATTGGCTATATTTGTGTTTGAACGGCTGAAGGTACAGTGGTCAATTGGCCATTTGAAACGGTAAACCATGTGAGTAATTCAAACTGTAGGGAGTTGGCTATTGTAAATAGTAAACCATGTGAGTGATTCAAACTGTATAGGATCAGTTGGCCATTGTAAACATGACTGCAGGGCACCTTGCTATCGAAACAAAAGGGTACTCCTCCCAACATCCAGGTTGCAGGCATCCAATGAGTAGACTTGCATCATATGCCAGCTGCTAACGTTAGAGGACAGGTGGTATTTGATTGTTATCATGTATCATCATTGATGTAAATCTAATGCACTGGAAATTGGCTAATGCTTATTTATGCCTAAGGTTCAAAACACACTGGGGAACAACATGATTATTCCTTCCTCCTCCTATGGGAAACACAGACTCCATACAATGGGGGATTCTGTTTTGCAACAATAAAATAGGCCTATATAAAACGTGGGATGTGAGTTTTCCCTGCTTGCTCGGAGCCCTGTGAGGTCTCCTAGACTCCTACGCCCATTATCACTTAAAATATACCTAATCTTGATTTTTAAAGTTTCCACTTTAAGACTAGAACCAGTAGGTCTATTGCTTTGGGTGTGAGAGGTATAAAGAACACGTGTTTAACTCTGTATTGTACGCCCTACCTCTCAAACAGCTTTGGTATTGCATCAATGCGTAAGTGATAAAGGTGTGTCTGTGTGGACGTAAAGTAGTGACATTATCCTCAAGCACTGGGCTTGACATTGTCTCTGGTCCTGCTCCTGCAGAGAACATATTTGCTACCTAACTCTCCCTCATTCTAATTCCCTCCTTCACTCAGACTTTCTTGTCCTTAGTCAGCTGTTGAACCCAATAAGAGGAGCAGTTAGGTTTGTCTTGTTTGTAAACAAACCTAAACCCAAGAATATTCTCTCCTGTGTCCAGTGTAGCACTGAAGTTATGTATCTACTATCTAGCTTACTTTTCCATATAACCGTTACAAACCCTTGACATTAAATTCCCAGTTCTGACCATGCCAGAAACTGAACAAATTCCACCAGTACATGGCATGCACAACTTTGAGCGGTGTGACTCCAGCACTTGGAAATTCAAAGTCTGTGCCGCTACCCTGGCCAGTGGCCGAGGTATTTTGAGACGGCTCTGTCCCATCCTGATTCTCATTAGGGCCGGCGATGAGAAAGACGTGAGGCCCATTAGGCGGATGCCTGCAAACTAGCTGTCCGTCTACAACTCTCAGTAGCTGGGAGGCTCGTTCAGGATGTTGGCAGGACTAAATCGGTGCTTATGTAACCGAGAGGAGCTCTATAGGCAACAGGCCAGGAGCTGCCAGCCATGGACTGGACAATGCCCAGACAGCCACTATACTTAAGCAGTGCTGACTGAATACTGCACAGTAGCTGCACCAACGTCTGCCTGATTTAGCCTATATGATTATTACAAGCCCTTTGGCACTACACTGTTGTGTTGTGGGTTAGCTGTCGAAGAGTGTAAATTGATCTTTACTGTTTGACTTTGATGCCCTCTTTGCGATACTGCTGTGGGATGACATGTATATTGGGCGCCCATAACTGAATAGGAGGGTCCGTCTGGGAAACGGAAGGTCCCCGGTTTGCCCCCCGGTCTGTGTTGGAAGTGTCCCTGAGCAAAGCACTTGACCTCTAACTGCTCCCAGAGTTCTGTATTAATGGCACTTGCCCATAATGCCCACTGCTCCCCTTATAGTGGAGGGGACGGGTTAAATGCAGAGGACAAATTTCACCTCGTGCCAAAAAATACGGTTAACCTATGGCCGCTTGTGCTGAAAAAATTACGGACCTTCAACTGACAGGCCCTCAGAGATACGGTGGAGATCTTAAATTTAGGAGGTTCTGTTGAAGTGAGGTCACAGGTCACTTTCTAATGTGGTTTACTGGGACCATGGTCAGTTCAGCCAATCACAGCGCAGTGTTTCCCCTAGCCAGATGTTGAAGGTGTGGGGGGAAAAAATGCATATTTATGCTCAAACGGTCTTATATATTACAGTGCACAGTAATAATCTGTAAAGTTTACATATACGTTTTTTTCTTTTACAGAAAAAATCATACTGTGGTGGTCTGAATTAAGGGGTGGCGGCCCACCACTGCTTAATGCATATAGGGGAAACACTGAGAGCGTATGATGATTAACAGAGGGATAAAACCTCAGTGACAGTTGCAAATTATGCCCACCGCCCCATGCTGTAGTCAAATAATTGTTTGGGGGGGATTTTATTTATACACACACACACACACACACACACACACACACACACACACACACACACACACACACACACACACACACACACACACCAATCGCTCCCGCTGTCCCTCAGTGGGTGGCATAGCATGAAGACATGTTGATGTGTACTTACTTAGTAATGGCACCCAGGATGTTATTAATGGGATTCATACTCAGTTGATTTCTTCTGCTCAATTAATGATCCATTCAGTCAGTCAACATTATGCAATATGCAAGGGATAATGCATGGGGAGGTAGTCATTATTGAAATTTAAAGCCCGACAGGGCGATTAACCACCGAGGCGGCCTCGGTGGTTAATCGCCCTGTCGGGCTTTAAATTTCAATAATGACTACCTCCCCATGCATTATCCCGCTTATTACACGGCTACTTAATAAATACATAAATACATTTACCCAAAAGTAACAACAAAACGAAGTATTTCCTTGCTTACGGCAATGAAAGTATTCCATAAGTATTGGGCTGGGCGGACAAGTTCGCCTCGCAAAAACAAATGACGAAATGGAAAAAAACTCGCCCCAAAACACACTCGCCCCCCATTCTATTTACTGCCGATTTGCCTGTAATACCGCCGGATTTGCCCCGGGGCGACTATGTTTTGGGGCGAGCGTTTTGGTATTCCCCCGTTGTTGTGCCACGATAAACAAGGAAGTGCAGTGGATCAAATAGAATGACTTTTCGGTTATTGCATCGTCTATTTCTCACTTCAAATGTTTTCAAAAACATTCTTGAGAGCATCGTTTAGTTGTAAATGACATTGGTTGTTTGTTTACATGGCTGTCAATGTTGGATAAAGCATAAAATCAAGCAGCTCAGGTTGATATGAGCAGGTGTTCTGAGTCTCTGATTACACAGTTTCCTCGTCGGTCTCACCGGTCATTATCATCGGTCATTATCCAGAAATAATGACCGATGACTGACCAATCAGAATCGAGCATTCAACCAAGCCGTGTAATAAGCACATATAGCTATTCGAAAGACCTTGCATAAGCTATTCTAGAGTTGATGCTGTGCACGGCTCTGAATATGCTGATTTTTACGTAGCCTGGCTGACTGGCTGTAGGAGAGACGGCGTCATGGTGTAAGCACCTCTCCCCGTCTGGGGCTAACAGTAGACGTAGTGTTTCCAAGATGAGCAGTGGTGCGTTGCTGTTTGTGTTTTTTTCCCCCCTTTCAGCAAGTCATTCAAGACAGCCGGTATACAGAACTGAGCTGCACTGGGGCAGGAGTACTGAACTTTTTCCCTTTTCAACATTGCCTCTACACAGTAAAATCCTCAGTGATCATTTAATTCAGAGACGGACTGTACAAATGGAACCACATGGACCATTAGGGTTCATTAGATTTAATGAGAGTTTGATTAAAAGTTCGTCGATTTATTGATCGTAAGAATGTCCTGTTGTGAAATGAACTCTATTCAGAGCACCTGTGGCCAAAGTCCTCTGTTCTATATTGCTGACTGTGTCTGTACCTTCACCTCTGACGTGTCATGTTCTGCAGCAAATGGAAAGATGTAGTCATGAGGCTGACATTTGTTAGATTTCATATTATAGAATGATGTGCATCTGTTTAGCTGAACTCACAATATGCCTTTTCTCAATATTGTGAGTAGAGTAGATTTTTAACCACATTAACACTGGCATCCTCCTTATGTTGGGCATAATTATAGGGAAAAATTGTCAACATAAAAAAAATCAAAATGTTTGAAAATAGCAGATCACAGGTGCAACGCGTGTATTAACTTCACCCCATTCCATTTTGCACCTTTTCTTCTTTTCTCATCAATGGGGTCTTAACCACATTTACCCTGGCATTGCTATTTTGGGACATTTTCAAAAACTTGGAAAAATCGGCAAGAATAGCAGATCTTGAAGCTCTTGCATGACAAAATAATATAGGACCCCAGTAAAGTCCAGAATGGTAACACTGTAGTCACCACAATAAATCGATGCAGGACATTCAATGTTGTTTACATTGATTTACTGCATGATTCAAGGTTCAGGTAGGCTCCTCTGATTTGACCTTTGCATTTAATGAGGCGTTACCATGGAAACTGAATGCAGAGATGCTTTGATGGAGATTTGATTGGTCCCTATAACCATGGCCATCTAGCCTCCCCAGCACCAAAATGTGACACCTCTCACTTTGCCCCAGGGGCCCTGCACTCAATTTATGCACAGGGCTTTGTTCACAGAACAATGCATTGTCTTCAGAGGTAGGAACTCAAATGTAATTGTAATGGTATGTATGTGTATTTTGATTTGATCCATCACACACTGTGCTTAATGGAATTAAAAACATAATTGGACAATGGATGAAACAATATTTTTTGTTTGTTATTGAAATTCTTTATCAGGAATTACCCGTTGAGATGTCTCATCCTGTCTTCAAGGAATCATACAATATAAAGACAACTTGGCTAAGCATTTCATAAAAAACAAAACATTAACCAGACAATAGAGGAAAAAAACAAAACGACTAATGTCAAGAAAAAAAAGAAACAGAAAATCGGGAGTGTCATAGTCCAAGCAAAGCGCACAAATACCAATGTCTGTGGACATTGTTATACAGTACATTTAAACGTATAATTAATTATACTGTTTATAGTTATCCAATGGATATAGAATTATTTCATTTTGTTGTCACCTGCTGTCTGGCCACCTCCATTCCTGGCTAGCCCTTCAGATCTGGTGTTCAATATTTCATGCTTGTCAACACTGTGTGAGGTTAGCCCTGGGGAAGTGTGTGTGTATGTATGGGGGGCTTGTGCACAGTTTGCACACAATCAGTTCTCTTCATGAATGTATTCATGCTGTACATGTCTACAAATGATTCACAGTCTGTTTGCTTTATTTATGGTTGAATTTATTGCTGCATGCATGCATGTTAACAAACCTGCTTGAATAATGAATATCCATTCAAACCTACAATGCACTAATGAGTGCTCCGTCTTGTCATTGCAGATAAATACAGAGCAGCTCACACATCGTTACAGGTGAGTTCTACATCCTAAGTGTTTGTCTCCTTAGTCCACATTCACAATTTCACTAAATGGAAATACTCAATACTCGGGGCATACTTTTCATAAAACACTTTAAAAAAAATTATGCTTCTGACTGGTAGTAGCCAATTTTAATCTCAATTGTAGTTGTTTGCTGGTTTCAAACCGGCTAAAAGTCAGGCATTTACTTTTGTTTGGAAAGTTGTAGCAAATAACTTTTTCATTGGCTTAGATTTGTCTACTTTGAAGATCTGTTTGAAGTGGTGCTCTTTACTAATTTTAGTATGGGTTAGCAGCAGTAGCAAGTTGATGTTTTTCTATGCTGGCCACTAAGCTTCATACTCTAATTTAGGATTTTGAGTGCAACTATATTCAGCTATTAAGAACTTTGGTTTCCCTTGTGAAGGGGAAAATATCCTTGATTGACACGGATGATGGAATGCATTCTGAGCTTTTTTTCCACCCGCTGATACCATAGATGTTTACTGTGTCTAAAAGCCTGCAATTATGCCCTGTGGTTTGTTCAATCCAGAAAAGGGCATTTCACATTCTATTTCTAGCGCTAGGCCCACGTTCTTAAACCATTAGCCTGAACCAGCAGTGTTCATACCACAAAGAGGTGGGCGTACCAAATGTCCTGCAATGGTGATTCAACTTTGTTATGACTTAACTACTTAAGCCCGGCCTATATACTTTGTTGTATGATTAGTGAAAATAGCCAAATAGCCAATCTACAAGCTCACAACGTGTTGTGGTGGTGGCTTGTAGATCTGCTATTTAGGATTTTTTAAAAACATAATTACATGGTTAATACTGGAGGGTGGAACAATGCACGTCAAGGCAAAATAAAAACATTGTATTGAGCAAATCTATGGTGTGTGTATATATGTCTAATAACAGACACTAGTGCACAATATCATAAAGGCCTTGGTGATTTTCCAATAAATGCCTCTGCCTCTCCCTGAACCTAATAACAGGTTCAGGTATCAGTATCAGGTGACAGTTGTCATTATTATGAAATGCCGTTTTCAGCCCAGTGTCTGTATGGACAGAAATATACCCAATAACGCCACATAACATCAGAGTTGTAAATGAGATGGCACAGATAGGACCGAGGCAGACTGCAGAAGTCTAGCCGCCTATAGAGCATAGCATTGGCAGCCATTTTGTGGTTCCACAGATGGAAAGCCCATTAATTTATTTTCCTGAAAATATTTATATTTATTTTAAGCCTGGAATCCTTTTCTGTTGCAGTTTTCAAATATTTTTTAGACAGAATCCTGTTTTATGCTCATGATTCACCAGGAGCCTGGATGGCTTGGTTCCAGGCTTAAAATAATGTATTAATAATATAAATATTTTAAACGTCTTTCCTCGAATTGATTGTCATAGACGATGCCACGTGAAGTCTGAGATCCACATTGGAGCCATGCTGTGGATCCTGAGATCCATGATCAGATTTTTCTTGTTTACTTGAAAAATAAAACGTGTCTAGTTCTACAGCTAATTCAGACGTAAACGTGCCACTGTCTCAGCTGACTCGTCAGAGCGATGAGCCACAGCTATCCCCTGAGCCTGTAGACAAGTGAGTGGGTTTGTGACGCGTCCTTCTTTTCTGGTGACGGCAACATTGTGTTGCCGTTTCGCGGTTGTTTAACTTTAACTCCCTAATACTCCACGCTGAAAAGTACTTAAGAAATGTAACGTGTTGTTTGTCCTTAATCAACAATGCATCATCTTTATGCCTCCACTCGTCTGTTTTTAGCTGCCATCTCCGTCTGTCACGAGCTCGACACGGTTGAGAGAGCAGAATAAACGTGGAGGTGCGACCGCTACAGTTGCTCAGCCGGTTAAGGGACAACTTTTTTTTTTTTACAACAAGAGTTATTTTATTAGTTTGTAATGATAATAATTAAAAGATGATTGTTAAAAAAAATAATGTATTGCTTTCTATCGTTATAGGGATTTTCAACTGGGGGGGAGGGCGGGGGCATTCATTGGTAAATAGTCATGAACGCAGCCTCCGATTTCTGTGAAACTTTGTACGCACATCCCTACTAGGCCAAGGAAGAAATGCCACCCTACATTTTTCAAATCAGCCTCATGGTGGCGCTGTGACAGGCAGATTCATGTTTTGGCCTATACAGTTCAAACGTTATACTCACTGAGCTTATAGCTTGTAATCTGACTTGACTTGACAATGCTGTTTTTAACATTGTTTGAAAATCTTTGACATTTTTTGCCTATTACGACATGCACAAAATAGTGGCTTCATAACCTCTCAATATAAGGACTACAGCAGAAAGTGCCTATAGGGCAGGATTTCAGTTGTACGTGTGGTACATCCCCCTGCAAGCTTTTGTCCAATCACAACACGGTTTTCATGCCCTGAGAATGTAAACGGTTTTGCACAGCAACGTAACTTCCTTGGGCGGTACATCCTATACGGCATTTTCAGTAACAGTTCTTGCCTAGCGTAGGGTGAAAGTGGTGCTCTGAACTCCACAATGTCGAATCTGGCTTAGTATCTGTGAGATGGGTCATTGCCCCCTCCCCCTGTTTTTGCACATAAGCTACACAATAAGCGTAATCTCGTAGAAAGTTCCCCATCCACTCCCTCAACAGTAGCCGTGTTTACATCTGTTGATTTCGTTCATACCCCCACCCTCTGTCGGAGATTGTGTGTGTCTGAATTGGTTCGGAATTCCTCCCGGCTCAGCTGACATGCGAATGCGATCACAGCCAACACATCCGAGACCAGAGACTATCCCACACTGTCCCATGATCAGGCCGAGGCTGGTCAGCAAGACACCAAGCACACAAACACTCCTCCCTCTCCCAGCCCCCATCAATGAACACACAGACCGTCCCCACCCACCTCTTATGGTAGACTCATCCCGTGGTCACTGATTCTGATCTCTTTGACAGTATACACTATACAGTGATGGAGAAAATGAGGTGAATTGACATTTAACACACTGACTGACATGAATGGCAGGCTATGTGTTAACACATTCCATCACTAGTGGCGCCTGTTTGGTTGTGAACAGCACAATCGTCTGCTAGTTTAACTCGGGTTTTGTAGGATTTGTCAATATTGTCTTATTTGACCAAAAGAAAAAAGCTATATTCATCAGCCTCCCCCTGTTTTTTGTAACTGAGTGTTTTTGGAATGTCTAGTCTCTCATTTAATTGATCTAATGAATATGTTGGAGTGCTTTCAATTAATCCCTTAATTGTTGTATAAAATTAGTTGGCAAGAATGATTATAATTGATTGACTACCGGTAGTCTCATTGCCCCTAATCTCTCAAGAACAGATTCCGACCTGCGGTGGAATCTGTCGGAGCGGTTCGTCCTAACCAGTGCGCATTGGCTAAAAGTGGGCGTGCCTTCAGATCAGGAAGTGGGCCGCGCTTTACCCAATCAAATGTAGTGGGCGGGATTCACGTGTCCATCCACCATGATCCACCCTCCCCCCCTCGAAACTAGCCGAAACTAATTTAACAATAGTGTCCTCGGAGCGGACAAAACCACGGAAAGATATTCACATTTTAAATTACTCTTTCATCATAGAAACAAGTGGGCTTATAACCAAAACCATCCATGTTCTCTGGGAGAAGTGGTGTTAGTGTTCCGTGTAGAAATATTGTTAGTGGGAATGAAAACATGGTCGCACCAACCGGAAGTGATGCGCTATAGGCAGACATGAAACCGGTGTTTCCCTGCGCTCTAGTCTAACATTATACTCCTGCCAGACTCCACAGAATATCAGAAAAGCAGAGGTCGCTGTTTTTCATTTTCTGTGGGGTCTGGCTACGCGAGACTACATTGCCCCTGAAAGATTTCCATCCTTGTGCCTTCAATTTGTGTGGTATAGTCATTACATGGTTGAATTATTAACACGTTTCACTATTTCAAAACTGAAATACAAAATCACGCGTTTACATTATTTTTGATTAAGTTTGCACTCTGCAGCCTTATAGTCAGATCTTGCCGAATCGCCAGCCAGACCATTTCTCTTGTAGCCTCTTTGATTTCATGCATGAGCCAATGATTGGATCAGGAAGAGCTGACCCACCCTTCTTTTGAGTGTCTGTCTTCCACTTTTCTGACACAGCACCATGACACTGGCATTGATTAGCAATGGCAATAATATCAGTGATTGCAAAGTGGTCGGTGACCTATATATATTTGATTGGCTCAGTCATGGCTCCAGTTACCTCTTCGTTGTTTGTCTGGCACCATGGAGACATGCCTCTCCCACTGTAGGCAGTGAACAGATGGGTTTAGCCTAGTTGGTCTCAAGTTGAGGATTAAGGTAAGCTTAATTGGAGCATCCTATTAGATGTTTCTCAGTTTGCCATCCATGAACATGCCTGTCATGTTCCCTGTTAATCAACTTTCTTCTGGTTAAGCAATGAGCTTACGCACAAGTTACTTAACTACTTGAACTTGAGCATCCCTATTTTGGGTGTATCATAATAGGCGAACATTAGACGATAATTAAAAAATTATAGCTGATCTACAAGCTCACAATGTGTCCCATTTTGAGCTTGACCAAATACCTGTATCGATAATTGTGATTTATATAGTATTGTGATGATAATATCTACAAGCTCACAATGTGTCACATTGACATTGTGAGCTTGTAGATCAAGCTATTTTTGAAGGATAATAATACTTAAGTGTTTAAAAGCAGGAAAAGACGACACTGCCATTTCACAATTATGCAAAATCCCAGATAATATCTAGTCTCAAATCACTATCGATATAATCAATATTGCCCTGTATGGAAAAAACTATGCACACTATTCTTTGAAATAAAGACTTGGAACCTTTTGATCAGCTGCCCCTTATAATCATAGAACTGATAACATCTGACATTGAACGTGAAATGCGTGTTCCGCACTCAGCATCTTGTTTTCCTAACAGGCTGCGTGGCTCACATGGTGCAGTGTGTTCAGCCTGTGTACAGTAGTTAGCAGCTGGCTGAACAGAGGCTGCATGTGTCTGCATGTGAGGCTCCTGTGTGTTGTGTATGTGGAGCGGGCTGGGCGTCTCTGTCCCCTGCGGGCTCTGAACTCTCTGTTCTCTCCCTCTTGAGTTTTGCTCTGTCTTGACTGTGCGCTTGATGCAGCTGCAATGTGACTAACAGTTATTGTAACTACCCACTGCTGCATTGAGTGAGTAACTGGTAATAATACTGATGCACTCAGTGTGACTGAGTAACAGGTAATGGTAACTGCTGCTACACTGAGTGAGTACCAGGAAATGGCTGTAGTGTGTGAGAGTGACGGATAATAGTCCTGATTTCACACTTTGCCACCAAGTAGCAAGTAGACAGTAGACTTTCTTGTACCCAAGGAGTTACTAATAATTATATACAGTGACAGCTATACATATTCAGGCCTGTTCAGACAGCGAGGCCTACTTCAGCTATGGCAGCATGTGTCAGCCTTTTCCCAAAGCGTTATCAGGCTTTTCCCAAGGCGAGCCCTTCTGCACTGTTTTGTACCAGTGCCTGTAGGGCATTAAGGTGGTGATCAAGTGGATTTGTGTGTGTTCTCTAGGCCCCAGGGCTGTAGGGTAAGGAGATTGAGTGGGTGTGTGATGTTATCAATGCAGGCAATGCACCTAACCCTATTGTTTATTTCTGTGAGGTTTGGAGACCAATTATACTGGCAGCAGTGTTGTTGGTAACAGATAACGTTAAAGTAGCAGGTGGTGGTCTGTGGAGGCACAGAGGGGGCTCACCTGGTAAGAGATGCCACATAAAGGCTATAGTCTTCCTGTGGCTGGCTTGGGTTTGAATCTGACCCCATGCTCTTAACTGTATGTCATCCTCTCTCTCTCCTGCCTTTACCGTCTCTGTCTCAAAGAATCAAAATTAAAACGCACATGACAAATCTTAAAGTTGTAATCCCTAACTTATTTTAACCACTTAAACCCTGTATACTTCGGTGACTGGTGTCTCGCAGGGGTCTATACGTGGACCCCTCCTTCATTCCCTCTAGTGACTAGAGGGAATGCATTGCGTTGGGACACGTTGTGAGCTGTATATTCCTTATGACATGCCCAGAATAGGGACGCTAGGATTAAAAAAAATCTTTTTGATTCATTGATAGTACACAATAGAGATGGACAGGCAGCTGGGAGAGAGGGACGGGAAGTGACACGCAGCAAAGGTCGTTGGGCTCGGGACTCGAACCTGCGACTCGCGGTCAGGCTGCATTAGAGCCTATATGTGGTGTGCGTCCTAAGCGGCACCCCTAGACTTCAAATGGTTAATGAATAAACTGTATTAACCAATCTGTACGGTATGTTAATACAATATAACTAGTACATGTGCAGTGGCTGGAGGTGATCTCCCTACTCTTCAATACATTTTAGCGTCACATTATGAGCTTGTAGATCTGTTATTATCTGCACGACAGCGAGCAACCAACCACAAGGGTACAGTCTAGGGCTGTTAACCTTCCTCAGAAATGAATCGAATATTGGTCTTAAAAATTGTCTTATATTCTTGGATGGATGGATCCAATAAAAAATATATTCTGTTTGTTTTATAACTTGATACATATTTTTTTGTATTGTCCTTGTCAAATAAACAAAAAAATGTTTTAATCGAATATAAATGTTTACATTTGAACATAATTCTTCCCCCCCGTATTCGAATATTAATTTACCAGCACTAGTACAGTCACACATCTGTGTCAGAAGCGTTACAGAGGCCTCAGATGCGTCAATTTCCAATGTTGGGGTGTGGTCACTGCCAGTTTTCTGGTGTTGGTAATTTGACTTTTACCAACACACCAGAACTGGTTGGAGTGGTTTGCTCACTGAAAGAAAGCTATAAGCCAAATGCCTGCCAAGTGGGGTCAACCACGGCACTTCGTTCCTATTGGTTGACACCCGGTCAAAGTTCACCAGTGTTGAACTTCAGACTCATTGAAAGCATTGTTTAAAGTGCCGAAACTGGACACTCCAACCGCTTGCTCTCATAGAAGTGAACAGGCGACACAATAGCCTAATGGTTAGGGTGCAACCACATGGGCGCAATGGCTCGATTGCGAGTCCCCGGTTTGTTTTCCCAGCCTGCTCTCAGCATTTCCTGCCTCTCCACTGTCTCTATCAATCGGGGCTGAGAAGTGCCCCAGAATATATACAAGAGTGGGTTGAGAACTGGATGCTGACGCTTTGCATGTGGGACCATGACCTACATCAGGCATTATATCTGGCCTTTACTGTACTCTAATCATCGAATGATTTCTCGTCATGGACAACTCCACTTTACCATCCTTGTCTGCTAACTCACTCGACTCAAATTTCTACCCCCAACTGACACCTCTTTGTATGCCGGGAGCACAGGAAACCCAAAGCCACAACCACTGATATTTAGGACTCGGATCAATGTGTTCTATTTCTAACTGTCGCTGCAGTTGGAGAAATCTATTATTTTTTAGTTTTTCAAAGACATTGAGTGCTCCACCCTTCCTCAGATCTTACGCCAGAGATACAATCGGGATCCTAATAGTTTTGGAGTCATATAAATGGGTCTTGTGTGCAGGGCGCCAGTATTTGTTCTCGGCTGTCGGACCAGATTTGTGCTGCATGTGGAGTCATCGTGGGGGGTTTGACAATATTTTCTACTCTGCTCAGCAGGAATCAGGCTACTGTTCCATTAACTGTGGCTAACTGTTTCTGTCTCTATGTGGACACCAGTCTGCTTATGTCACTTTTTGGAGTTTCTGATTCCTAATCCTAATTCCTAGTGTTCCTAATGGGTGCATTACCACTTAACCACCAAGCCCTTAATACTTTTGACATGCCTAAAATAAGGGTGCCAGGTTGCAAGTGGTTAATTCACAAATTAACTCCTACAGGATACATGATTACCAAGTAAAGATGGAACTGGAACACTAAAATTAAAGCTGATAAATACTCTTAGTGGGGTTCTTTTGCCTTATTGGATAAAATTGGTATAAGCAATTTGTCTGTTTAGGTTCAGATAATGAAAGTTATTTCAGAGTTTATATAACCCCCCCTGCCACAAAAAAAGGCAATCAACAGGGAAATCGTTTATATAAATAATAATTTGTTGCTGTACTAGATTTTATCTGATCAGATTTTAATATTGGCTCTTACTAATGCATGCACTGCCCAATTTAATACATGTTGAAGTGAAGAGCTCTGTGGTCTAAATGCATTCTTTTACCTGTCAGTCAGCCTCTAGCTTTGTGTGACAAAAACAAGGGCACAGAACGACAGTGCCGGTGGTTTTGTGATTCAGATTGACATCTGTCTCGCCCCCTCAGCCAGACTCCACTGCTGAGATGGATTGAGTGGAACACGCAGGCCAGTGCAGCCTCTTAATTGGTAAAATTTCTGACCAATGGCTAAAATTAGTACTAAACGTCTTGGTATTTACAGGCAAATAACCGTGGGAGACTGGGAGTGTTATTGGAGGCTGCACCCACTGCTGCAGTAATGGGCCTCTGCACGCAGTATTGGTTGCATAACTCGTCTGTGTGTGTGTCTGATGGATGGCTTTGCCCTCCTGCATCCCAAAACGCTGAGAGCTGCTTATCTGTCTGTGGTCTGTGAAGTGAAAAAGCCCTGTTGTTGGGTTGAACCCAGAGGGTGACCACAGCTACTGCAGTCTGCTCCAAGTATGACGTCAACCCCGCCTGCAGTTTGTGTGTGAATACACAATACATTAGTAACAGTAGTAATGCTCTGAGCCACTCTGGTCTGTGATTCAATTGCATGGAGAGCCCAACATATTTAAATATTTTTAGAGAAGTGGTTCTAAAACGAGGATGCCCATAACTCTGAGAGTTTTGGTTCAATTTGTAAACTCTCAGCGTTACAGACCTGTAAAGGTCTAGTTGGAACTTCCTCAAGGAACCTTGAGGGTCCCTGGACCCCACTTTCAGTTTTAGAGATTGAATACAGATTATCACCCAGTCCTTTTTATGCACGCATGCACATGTTGGTATCTAGAAGGACCTGTTAGACAACCTGTGTGCTAGTATTGAAGACTTCTTTGGCATGTTTCATAAGATAATGACTTTGTTCATTTTACTTGAGATCCATCTGATATACAGTAAATATAGATTATCATCCAGGCATTCATGCTGTAGTCGCCTGAGCTTTCAAACCAAGGGCCACATACCCAGACACAGATACAGTAATAATTACAAATAACAATGAGAATACTGCATTTGATAACACTTTCATCTCTGTAAACAAGGAACTACCCAAGTAAACAATATGGTCTAAGACCATATTGGTCTAGCTAGCAGCCCAAGACCGTCTTGGGCTACGCAAAATGATATATTTTTGTAATCCATTAAATCAATTAATCTGATTAACCAACATTTTGCTCTGGCCTATTTTACACTTTGCTGTACAATGTTGTCATCCAAAATAGCTAATTTTGCTGTCTTTGAAAAGTTCCTGTTTGAAAATGGTTAGCTGTTGCATCACCATTAAACTTCACTGTCCATGCTTCTTGATTAATCGATAATTGTATTATACTCGATTATTTTATTATAATAAAATAATCGAGTTTGATTTAGTGTTGCACCCCTAATATATGACATTTTGTTTTTTGCCTTTATTTGTCAGCAATAGTGGAGTGAGACGGCAAACTTGGAGAGTAGGGGAATGACGTAACAGCAAATCGTCCGGCTGGGGACTCGATAATCAGGTCATTTGTTGGTATGCAGCTCTTCTGTCAAAGGTCACTGTTTTAGTTCCTTTGCAACCGGATAAACACTGTTTACCGTGCCAGAGCTATACTTTTATATAGGTACATTTCTTTATCACAGACACAATCGCAGGCAAATAATGCAGAACTACTACGTACTATTGACTTTTTCATACCAAGCCTTTATTTGCCCTGTGCCAGTGGACTGATAAAGCATAGAGAGATGATGACTCATATCAGCCATATGGCCGGCGCTAGGCCATGCTAGTTGTAGATGGCTCAGCTGTGTCTCAAGCTTGCTGCAACACGTTGTGAGCTTGTAGATCTGCTATTTTTGGTAACTACTGTAAGTATAAGTCGGGCGTCATCCAGCTCCAGCTGGACTGCTTTCCTTTCTGTGCTGTTTGAGAAGAGATGAGTACAAGGAATGATGATCCTAATTACGCATGTGTCTATTTGCCTCATGTCCTCAAAAGTCTTCTTCTGCAGCTTATTGGCCCACCTGGATTCAAATGAACAGGTGTTTTTAATGTAATTTTGTAGGACAAGCAGAGGCTCTTTTTCTTGGGCAGGGTTTTGTTTTGTAAGTTGGATTTAGTACCTGAAACTTACCTTGGTTCACAAAAATGTGATTCGACCTGGAGTTGTGTATTTGCAAACCCCTAATGGGTAGCTTTGGCTCTAACATTCAGGATTTTGCTTGAAAACGCAAGCAGCCCACATTTGGGAGACGAAAGGCCTTCATATTCATCACTGCTTAACCAAGCTTGTCCTTCTGACTCCTGCTAACAGGAAAAAGGTCAAACAAGATTCTCTGCAGATTCTGTAGAAAAAACAACTTGTTGTTTGTTTTTGAGTAGCCGCGGTAGGAAGTCTGGACTCTCGTGGCAAACGTAAGCCCTGCAGCTCTGCTGGCTCCGGCCGAATGATGTCATGAGCATTGAGCATAATGCTGCTTGCACAACAACTGCTGAGTATCATCATTGTATGGTGTGGCGTGAGAGAATTGCTTGGCGCCCGAGTGAATGTTACTCGATTGAAAGTCTCGCAGTAGCCAGAGCATTGGATAGATATCCAAAGTCTGGGGCACAACTATTGAAAAGTGATCAATGCATGGCAGGGGCTCTCCAGTGTCTCGCAGAGTAAGATGCCCGGGCATACCCCATAAATAAGGCTATGGTCCTTCCCGCAGCTTGCGTGGGTTTGAATCAGATCTGAGGCCCTTGACTGCACGTCATCCCCCTCTTCTCTCCTTACCTTCTTGTGTCTGTTCACTTTCTTTATCTATCTATTACATTCCACAAATCTGTCTGTCTGTCACATAATCTGGAGAACAGTCCAACCAATTGCCTTCACACCATTAAGTGTGTGTATTGCAGATTGCCCATTGTATGATTAGTGTGAAGTTGGGATCAGCGGTTCTCCAGAACCAGCGTGCACCACAATTTCAGGCAAAGTAAATGCAAAGAGAAATGCCTATTGCCTACACCGAAAATTGTGGGGGGGGGATTACATAAAATGTGTGACCTTTTTCTCCGGTAAAACCCAGACGGTGGGTTGACCATGCGAGACCCATAAGGGGCTGCTCTGGTTCTGAACATTTTATATTATTGCATAGAAAGAAGGTGCAAAACCAGTGCAAAACATTATTAATGCGGGATGTCTCAAGTTTCGGCTCATGAAGAGGATTTCTCGAACATGTTTTTCCAAGAGCAAATCCTCAGCATGTGTAGATTAATTTTTCCCATGACACCCAAATGACTCAGCTGGTGGCGCTTCTTTTGAAGCGTGTGGAAATGTGGGCGCCGTTTCCTCCCATGCAAGGCAAGCTGAGGTTGGCTGAAACTGAAGTGATGGGAACACACATGTTCATTAAAGTTTACCCATTCACGCCTTGACACACACCCATCCTCTTGACACACACACGGAAACACCCAGAGACGTTGTCAGTAGAGCAGAAGGCCCATCACAGGTGCAGGTCTATCTATGCATAGCATTTCTGTCAGATCTGATCTCCCCACAGCATTTACTGACAGCTTCACATGGATTATATTATGTGGCAATGTAATCGGCAGCAAACACGTAAGGTGGTCTTAAAAAAGGATCCAAGGATACAAACACTAAACATTGTCATTAGTTGCTATAAAGTATTTCAGGCTGTTTGTTAAAGGATGAAACGGCAGTGGATTTTCGAGTTGTCTTGAGTCTTTGTTTACAGACTTGTGACTGGAGAGGAATGAGGCAGGAGGAGGAAGCTACGGCAAATTAGATTGTGATGCATGATTAGAAAGCCAAGTTCTGAGTTTTTCTCCATGGACTCTTATCTGTGGCACACTTGAATGTACAATATCTAGATCAAGTGTTTATGATTCTTCACAGAATAATGTTTAAGAATACTAAATGGAATTGCCTGGCTCTGCACAGATTATTATTAAATAAAGAATAGGAAATGTAAGTTACGTTAGCTAGTTGGATTTAAAGTTCATTTCAGTAGTCATAACATTGTTGGTCTGTAAAGAATGCATAAGGATAGACAAATACTATATTAAAAGTAGCAGGCCTAATTGAAGGTAGGGTAAGTGATATTTCTTAGTTAAAATAAGTGTTGAATATCTCTATTCTGATATCAAATACTATAGTGTGTTTGTTCAGTAACAGGGGTATCCCTGTTTCGCCAGCTCTTAAGTAAACAGAAAATGCATTTTTCAGGTTGGGATACCATTACCAATCAGGAGAGTACGATACAGGATAAACAAGTGAAATATGGATGTAATGACACCCAGTTCTAAATTTGTCTGCTAATTTCTTGAACACTATAAAATTTAAGCTGATAAATTGGTACTCTCTCCCGATGGCTGAAATTGGCAACCTATCTGAAAATGTACTTTGTTTATTAAAGAGCTATTTAACCTTTTAACAAAAACCTTTTTGTTTTAACCAAAAAAATATCACTTATCCTACCTTTTTTATGGTGAACAACACCATGCTATTTAGCAAGCCTAATTAATGGTGAACATCATGAAATCAATCATGCTATGCTTGGCCATAATTATGTTCACATACAGGAATCATGCTTGGCCATATTTATGCCTACATACAGGATTACATTCTATCATAATTTAATTAAGATGAGCAGAAGTGAAGTGGTTCAAAATTGAAAGGGGGGAAGTTGGCACACTGCATATTATCTTGATGTATAGTATTTTGACAGAGCGGATAGTGTTTTTTTTGTGGTGTGAGAAGCACTATGGGAGTGTGACAGAGTTGGCGATCCTGAAAGTGCAGCGTGAGAGTGAGTTTACAACCATTTTATAATGTACAGTAAGAATAAAGGTTCTCGGTCCTGGTTAATTGAACAGTTATTATGCTTGTTACCCCCACGTCACCATGACAAAGTGTGTCAGACACAAGGTATTTTTATTTCTTTCTGTGAAGCTCTCAAATAACTGGCCTGGTATGAGTGACCCACTGTTGACTGACCCATTTCTTTCTAGCAGCCAGTTGAGTCAGGTTGACTTCTCTCTGACTCCATTGAGTTAAATGTCTCTTGTGAGTGCATCTCTTGTCTCTTTGGCACATGGTGTCCGACTAGACTTGTTTGTGCCACAGCAGTCTTCCTCGTTGGCAAATTAGATTATAGTGCAAACTGCTTTAATGATAATTGTGCAGGGTGTTGTGCTGTACAGACTGCTGTTGAGGTAGTGTAGCTGGTTGTTCCCCAGGCCAAATGGCTAGTGAAGAGACATCTCAAGTAGGGCCTGACCGATGATTTTGGGGCTGATTAGGCCTGTCACAATTATTACATAATCACTTTTTTTTTTGCAAAATCAATTCCATGTTGAGAAACTTTCATTTAGAAAAATTGTGGAAATGGCCGATCTACAAGCTCAAAATGTGATACGTTTTGAGCTTGCAGATCTACAAGCTTGGCCGATCTACAAGATCAAAATGTGACTCGTTTTGAGCTTGAAGATCGTCCATTTCCACTATTGTTTTTAAGTATAAAGTTATTCAATTATGTAAGTTATTCAAGTCATATCTGCCCTGTGCACCTTTTGTTTACAAAGCCTAAAAGCCAAACAGAAATTCGTTTTTTATTCATAATATTCCAATGACAAACACAATTAAATCGTTGATCGCAATTATTCGAGCGACGATTAATCGTCAAACATTTCGTAATCGTGACGGCCTTAGGGCTAATGCAGATATTGGGGAATATTACAGGATAGAACATATAATATATTCTATCCTGTATATGTGACGTGTGTAAAATAAGTGGAACATCGGCTGATAACGAAGAATAGACCATTGGCCGATAAATCAGTATTGAGAAAAAAAACTAAATCTATACGATATTGGTTGTGCCCTACTCAGGATGTCTCCTTAACTACCCATTTGACCTAGGGATAATTTCATTCAGCTGTTTTTTTTACAGATGAATGCAAACTGATTATGCAAAATAATTGCGATTAGCTGAAATAATTGATCGGGTGATTATGTAATAATTGTGACAGGCCTAGTCAACATACAGTAGCAGGAGGTACATCACATCAGGTGCAAGTCTATGCATAGAATTTCTGTCACATTACCCCACAGCATTTCATGACACATTTCACAGTATGGTGTGTAGCGGTGTAAGCGGCAGCAAGCACTACATTGTAATTGGTTGTTATAAAGTATTTAGTAAGTTTGTTGAAGGGTGAAACGGCAGTGGATTTTCCGGTTGTCTGAGTGTTTCTCGCCATGTTTGTAGCAGCTTCCTTCTGCCTCATTCCTCCCGAGTCACAAGTCTTGGTTCAAATGAGATTGTGATGCATTATTACAAAGCCAAGTTCTGAGATTTTCTCAGAATGGAAGAGAGATGCACTATTCTGTTTTTCCAAGTGCTCATGGGGGAAAGATTTGGGCCACTGCTCTAGTGTATAAGCAAAGTGTTGAGACAACTTGTTGCACTATAATAAAACATTATATTAAAAAAAATATTTACTAAAGAAATGTGTGTGTGGTCGGGGGGTTGATGGATATGATCTATCTGTGATAGGCCAATATTGGTCGGGCCCTAATTTAAGTAAATCTGAGTAATTGAGTTTTTGACATTTGTAGAATTTTGACAGCATTGTATGGGCTTAAATTAGTGCCAATAATATTTTGTACTTGTAAAAATAATTTGTATTTGTAAACACATTTTGCATTTGTAAAAAAAATATTTGTACTCGCAAAAATAATATGTACTCGTAAAAATATTTTTTGCATTCGTAAAAAAAAGATTTGTACTCGTAAAAATATGTACTCGTAAATAAAATATTTGTCTTCGTAAATAAAATATTTGTATTCGTAAATAAGATATTTGTATTCGTAAATAAAATATTTGTCTTCGTAAAACAAAGTTTTGTATTCGTAAGATAAAAATGTTTGTTGTAATTGTAGAATTACATTTACAATGAACATTGTGACTAGAAAAAAACAACAGCTTGCTCGCTCGAAGATCTGTTCTACGGATTGTAAAACTTTATTTTTGGCACTCTGCACTTCCGGGTCTGAGCCAATCACGTGAGGCCTTTTCCACTACCCAATCATAAAGCTCCATAGGTCTCCATGGCAACATGGCAAACGGGGTTGCCATGTTGCAACCCCAAGAGTTTTAACTGCAACATAATTCCATTGCTCAGGAAATAAACAACGGATTACAATAATATAACATTCCATTTAATCAGTAACATGTAGGTGATACCTATGTCTATCAAATATGGTTTTATTGAAAGGCAATCAAAGGCTAGATCGAGTTTAGAAAGCAAACAGGTCATGTCTGGGGGCCTCAGTGCGGCTGCAGAGTTTGATTGAGTGTGAGACTAGGACCCACATGCCATATGTCAAAATGAGCGGCTTCATCGGGAATCGTGCGCATGTATTTTGCTAAGAGATTGGTGACATAGTTTAATTGATATTAATTTATTAGTGCATTAAATTTCCCCATCCACTTTGATGGGAAAATTAAAAAACTCGATTTCAAGTATTTTTTTTTCAGAAACTGTAAGGGCTAGAGTTGCAAGACTTGGAGGGGAGGTTCATAATTTAATCCGAAATTATCAAAAAAAGAAATACACCAGTCGGCCTCATGGTGGCGGTATAAAAGCCCCCTTTACGTTTTGGCCTATAACTTTTGAACCGTAGGTCGTAAAATAAAAATCTAACTCCCCATATAGGCCACGCCCATTTGCGTCAGGATAATTTTCCGCCATTTTGAATTTTCTTCAAAACACACTTTTAGCTCCTCCTCCCACATATTTTGTCCAAATTTCACAAAAATCGTTACACATGATCTCTGGCCCATGCGATAAACATGTCCAAACAGAATTTTGATAATCCTTACTGTTCGTCCGTAAATGGCTTCCAAAGTTAGTGGGAGGGGCCTGTTTTACCAAAAATGCCAGAAATCACGAACGAAACGTCCGGTCAATCCCAAATTTAAATCACATGTCGAGGGTGGTTTACTCAACGAATCCCCAAAAGCATTTCCACTTTGACCCATAGGGGGCCTCACAAATGCACAAAACGTAACCGTTTGATGCAAAAACAGGATTTTTGGGGGGAACAATCCTTTCAAAATGTAATAAAAGCGATATCAGGAGTGACGTAACAATATGATTGGCCCGTTACATTTGTGGGAGGGGCCTATTTATTTAGTGGGAGGGGCCTATTTCTTAAAATCAAAACAGCACGTATCACGAAGGCAGGATCCGACCGGCACCCGATTCGAATGGCACGTCGCGCGGCCTGCGACGGTATTCCTCCCGGCGTATCCCTCGAGTCCCGGCGGCCGAGACCCGCGACCGGCGTCGGCGCAACCACACTTTGCAATTTCCCAGAATTGCTACGCGTCTAGTTTTTTTAAAGTTGGAGACCTCGCGCGGTAGTGGAATGTTCGGTCTATGAGCAGAGCAGCCCGCGTGTCAAATCGTTAGAGAGGGGGAAAAAAGTCACTTAACACTCTGGACCACCCTATAGTTGCATTACGTAGTTACTTTTAGTTAGCAGAAACAAAATAGCAGTTTCATGTTTTTGGTAAAAATGTACCTTTGAGAAAATGACGTGAACAAACACGGCTGTATTTGGGTAGGTTCTTGAACGTTAAATCTTTGTGTGGTACAGCTGAGATCCAAGCCATACTACGTCTCTTGAATAGCCTACATTGTTAACCTCAAACTGTTAATGTTTACAAACACAAACCACCGTCACTCTCTAGTCTTAAGCATGTCTCTATGTACAGTCTGACCCCTCAAGGGCTGTAGCATCGAAAAGGTGGGCGTGGCGAACTTTTGGTGACGCGACGTTGGTACACCCTATAGGTCAGTAGCAGTGCTGTCAAGCCTATAATGCTGGAGGAGGAGGGGGGGTGGGGGCTTTTTTGTAAAACAGGCCCCTCCCGCAAATTTTGGAAGCCATTTATGGAAGAACCGTATGGACTATCAAAATTCGGTTTGGAGATGTTTATCGCATGGGTCCAGAGATCATGTGTAATGTGTTTTTTGTGAAATGTGGACAAAATATGTGGGAGGAGGAGCTAAAAGTGTGTTTTGAAGAAAATGTAAAATGGCGGAAAATCTATCCTGGCGCAAATGGGCGTGGCCTATATGGGGAGTTGCGTCATGACCAAAGGAATCTAGGGGAAAAAAGATTTATATTTTACGACCTACGGTTCAAGAGTTATAGGCCAAAACGTAAAGGGGGCCTTTATAGCGCCACCATGGGGCCGACTGGTGTATTTCTTTTTTTGATAATTTCGGAATAAATTATGAACCTCCCCTCCAAGTCTTGTAACTCTAGCCCTTACAGTTTCTGGAAAAAAAATACTTGAAATCGAGTTTTTTAATTTTCCCATTAAAGTGGATGGGGAAATTGAATGCACTAATAAATTAATATCAATTAAACCATGTAACCAATCTCTTATCAAAATACACGCGCACGATTCCCGATGAAGCCGCTCATTTTGACATATGGCATGTGGGTCCTAGTCTCACACTCAATCAAACTCTGCAGCCGCACTGAGGCCCCCAGACATGACCTGTTTGCTTTCTAAACTCGATCTATAGCCTTTGATTGCCTTTCAATAAAATCATATTTGATAGACATAGGTATCACCTACATGTTACTGATTATAGGGAATGTTATATTATTGTAATCCGTTGTTTATTTCCTGAGAAATGGAATTATGTTGCAGTTAAAACTCTTGGGGTTGCAACATGGCAACCCCGTTTGCCATGTTGCCATGGAGACCTATGGAGCTTTATGATTGGGTAGTGGAAAAGGCCTCACGTGATTGGCTCAGACCCGGAAGTGCAGAGTGCCAAAAATAAAGTTTTACAATCCGTAGAACAGATCTTCGAGCGAGCAAGCTGTTTTTTTTTTTCTGGTCACAATGTTCATTGTAAATTATTCTACAATTACAACACACATTTTTATCTTACGAATACAAAACTTTGTTTTACGAAGACAAATATTTTATTTACGAATACAAATATCTTATTTACGAATACAAATATTTTATTTACGAAGACAAATATTTTATTTACGAGTACATATTATTTTTACGAGTACAAATATTTTTTTTACGAATGCAAAAAATATTTTTACGAGTACATATTATTTTTACGAGTACAAATATTTTTTTTACAAATGCAAAATGTGTTTACAAATACAAATTATTTTTACAAGTACAAAATATTATTGGCACTAATTTAAGCCCATAGCATTGCCTCCCTGCTGGGCCTGGCCCTGATGCCGTTTTCCAGTATACAACTTTTTTCCAGTATAAACATTTTTTAGGCTCTTGACACATTCTGTACTATTGTGTGCAGTCATTCTAAGCCTGACATATACTTAGTTTTGCACCGGTGTCTCATCCGAAAATAGCTGATATACAAGCTCACAGCGGTTCCCAGCTCAACGCGTTGTGATATGTAGATGGGCTATTTTTGGTGCATGACACCACACTCAATGATGTACAAATCAAGCGTCAGTCTCCGGTCCTATTGCTCTCCAGAGTCCATGTCGGATTATAGGGTTATGCAATAAGACAAACAGGATGGGGATATTAATTTTAGCCCTAGTGGTACAGGATTATCAGTCGACAAACCGAGACGGCTGAAGGATGATTATAGTCACTCCAGAAAAAGCTATTCCTTCTGTGAGAAGAACGGGGTTAGTGTATTGTGTTCTATAAACCCAGAATTTAGGCTTTAGTGGTAGTTGTTGATAAGCATGGAGCCAAATGTAGGCTATTGTTTATGGGTCATGGAAGGCAAGACAAATGTTCATCTACAGTACTGTATATATTATAATGACGTGCCTAAAATAAGGGACAACTTGCAGGGTTAATGTGGTGTTTGCCTTTGCTTAAAAAGGTAGACCTTTGTTAGTCCCATGGGGGAAATTCAATTTAATCTTCAGCAGCAGCTGATGGCTAGGCTGCTCAGATGGTCATAATGAGTGCTAGGGGGTGACACCTCTTGCTCAGGGACACCTCTTTGTGACCACGGAGAGAACCAGTGATCTTCTGACCTTCTGATTACCACCAGTCACCAGACGGCCTCGCTACTCACTAAGCCAAGCCCCCGTAATGGGATCTTCTATATAAACAAAACGTTGAACAGTACATTTGTCATTGACCATAATGATTTGTTTTGATCTGCTATTAAGCCAATGAGCCCTGACATGCTCGGTCAACACCCCTCCCTTAAGCGCTCTACCCACAAAGACGACCGACCCAGCTGGCATTCCTTGGCACCTACCGTAGCTTAATTATAGCCAGCCTCGCCCATCTCCATCCGCAAGCCTCACCCTCTCCTCACCTCTTGTGTTTGGGTACCTCCCTTTATAAACAACTCCCGCTTCCATCCCTAGAAGCTAATGATGAACTGTTGAACATACATTTTGGAACAGCCTGTTTAGCAGATGTACCTTAACCTCGGGCAGGCTGACACAATGGCTCTCACTCTCGGCGAGTACGCTTTAACCACAATAAACCTGTGCTAATATTTTACACCAATGGGTCTTAAACGTAATGTGTATGAGGCCGTGGACCCCCATTGAAAAGATTTGTTGCCATAGACCCCCATAAGAGAAGATCTTAGTCGTTAGAAATAGATTTAGTACAGAACTGTCTGGAGAGAGAAGAAAGGGAGAATAGTCATTCTTATGCTGTACATTATCTCATTGGATTATCTTCTAGCTGGCAAAACTATAGTGAACCACTTAAAACTAAATTAAAATGGGCTTAAGTGTTAAAGTGTTCCCAATTTCGTTGGGAAGCCCCATCAAGGACCTCTGGGGGTCCCCGGACCCCACTTTGAGAACCTCTGCTTTACGCTTCATTGTATAGATTCTAAATATAAGGTGCGCCACTTAGGGGTGTGTCCACAAACGTTGATCTTAAGCGCTTGCTCCCGGTTATGGACTTCACTAATGTTGGCAGATGGTCCTTAGACAAACACTTCAAAGTCTGCTACCTTTTCATGTAAAATTAGATTTAGTCTTAGAATAGCTTTTATTTATTGACCCGCTGGCTTGAAATCACTTGCTCCTTCCTAGAATTGTATTATCCCTAATGGGAACCTCATCGTCCTGAAGTTTGCATGGGTTGTTGTTTTGGGCACCTTGGGTCAACTTGGCATGTTAAGCTCTGGTTTGTTCGGAGCACCCAAAACTGTCCGCCCAGACGGCCATCTCATTTGTGGGTGCAACAAGTGGCCACTTTGTCAACCTGATTGGAACGATGTGATTGAGCCTTTGGGAAAGCATATGGCACAGAGCGGAGCTCATATCGGAGCGGTGAAAGAAGTGCTTTGTACATTCTGAGAGATGAAGATCTTTTAAGATGTGTACTTGTATCGTGTGTGTGTGTGTGTGTGTGTGTGTGTGTGTGTGTGTGTGTGTGTCTTGTATGAGGGACTTTGATTGGCAATGTGTGGAAGCGGTGAGGAAATCATGCAGAGTTGGTCTAATTACAGTGATGCTGGGAGCAGCCTGCAGGACTGCCTTGCTTGGCCTCTAGCTTGAGGACATGTAATATAATTAGTCTACCCTATTAGTCTAACTATTGTGGACTGGGACCCACATCTGTATGTACAATTGCACAGTTTCATAAACCCCTAGACTGCAGGGATCTATACTAGGCACCCTCCTGTTTTCCCTCTTCACCAATGTCTTACTGAAAATGGATGATCTACACGCTAGGGTTGGGCGATATGACTTCAAATCAATATCAGGATTATTTGAAACTTTTTGTACTAAATTTAGTCACTTAAAAGTTAAAACCTTATATGTACCGGAAGGCTCTAGCCTTGTTACCTGACTTTTCTCAGAATTATAATTATTTCTAATTGACTAAATCAATTAGTCTGATTAGCAACTTAAGCCCTGTTTTATACTTTGTCATACAACAGTGTTGCACAAAAATTGCAAAAATAGCCAATGTACAAGTTATTTTCGCTACATGTGAAAATTGATGATTTCATTGAAATGAATACTGTTTTATAATTGATTAGTTTGATTAAACGTTGCAACCCTACTTTTCTCTCTACCGCAGGTGATCGAGTCTCTAGGCATCATGATTTACAAGGCCCTGGACTACGGCCTGAAGGAGAACGAGGAGCGGGAGCTGAGCCCGCCCCTGGAGCGCCTCATAGACCTGATGACCAACACCACCGAGACCGAATGCGACGACCCCTGTCCCGACGAGGGTTACGAGGCCACCGAGGAGGAGGAGGAGGAGGGGGAGGGAGACGAGGGGCCCACCGCCATCGTCCCCGGCAACGCCGTTGACAGTGTCCGCACGTATCGAGACATCATGACGGTATGTTGAGTGTCCAGGCTGAAACTGGTTGTGTCTTGGAGTTGCGTTTGGGGCCATATCCAAAATGTTGTGTCATAGTCATGCCACAATATCGAGATATACAATATTTTATTGTATTACGTTTAAAAAATATGAAAAATGCAATCGTATTTTTTGTAAACCGAATATACATTTTCAGGTTGGGATACTAATTTTGTCCAATCAGGAGAGGGAACTCAGACGTTTTTTTGTTTTTGCTTCATCACCAATTTCACTTTGTGTCCTGTATGTGTCGAAGACTTCCTGAGCAATTCAATTAGCCCCCAACTGCTCCCCGGACCCTGTATTAATAGCGCCCACTGCTCCTTATAGTTAGGATGGGTAAATGCAGAGGAAAAATGTCACTTAAATGTAGTTACAAAAAAAAAAACAAAGGAGTGGAGACTACATTATTTGTGATATTGGGGAAATATCCCCTTTAAATATATAAAGAGTGGGAAAATATCGCAAAACCTTTTATTATTCAATATTAGCCCAAGGCTACTTAGAATCTGATCTAAAAGCTGAGCACATTGCTCAACTTTAAATTAATCATAATTAAAATTCTGATTAGCCTACGGCCCTGGAAGGAAATGAGAGCTCAGCATGTCAGTCTCCCTCGGTTAGCCCTCACGCCTGTTTTATGTTTCCTTGTACAACTGTGTCACATGGTGAAAATGGCTGATCTACAAGCTCACAACGTCGCGATGCAATGTGTGGTAAGCCTGTAGATCGGCTTTTTTTGAAAGAAGTTGGAAAAACATCCACCTATAATTAGGGATGGGAATCGAGAATCTGAAGGGAATCGATTCCGAAGATATTGAGAATCGGAAATCAATACGTTTTAGGCTTATACGTTTTCTTATCAATTCTAGCAGGGCATAACGTGACGTCATGTCTCGACTCTTGAGAGATCAGTCATGTCATTGAAATCAAATAACTGGTACAAACATAGGTAATTCTAATAAAGCTTCTGTTGAATTTCTTGCGCAACAGTGAAGCAAAATGTACATGCAAGCCCTTAGATTCATGTTCCTTGTTTTACCAGCTACCGATGGCTACCAACAGCTACCAATAATAGAAACGGCTACCAATAATAGAAAAGGATTGATAAAGGGATCAACAAGGAAACTGATCGGTAAGGGGATCCAAACTATATTCACAATCCCCATCCCTACCTATAATGATATGCCCAAAATAAGGGACGCCAGGTTTAAAGTGGTTAAAAACACCCACAAGGGCGTTCTACACTCCAAACTGAATTCATCTCTTCTGAATCATGGGACTTTAGTTCTAGCTCTGTAAACACACTGGTATTTGGGGAATGGGCTTAGAAACTCTTATGCTCTGATCCTCTCATCATAATGATGAACCCCAGCGTATAGCCTGGTATGTAACGCAAGCACTAAAGCCTGTTTGCGTCTCTAGCCTGGTTTCGTTCAGCTCCTTAAAGAACCACAACAAGCACTGGATTTAGTGTGTATTACATGTGGTTACTTACAACACGGCCATATTGGATAACTGTACATTCTGGTCTTGTTTATTTCAGACTACTCTGCTATTCTGTCAGGTTGACATAAATTTGGAGAAGGAAGGGGGGGTGGGGTCCACTGAAGCTTGAGGCTGAAAGAACATGCAAACACAAATGTTCTGCAGATACCGGAATAGTGAGATGATTTTAAAATGTAGAGAGATATGCTTGTTGTTGCTGTCATGCCCATGTTGATCAGTCTGTCGCATTGAGTTATGTCGCTCAACGATTAAATTGTCATCATAGAGACTTAGATTAAACGGTGGCAGGCATTTTTACCCATGTTTGGTGGTATCATTATATCAGCACCAGTTACAGGGTCCCCACGGTCATGAAATTCCTGGAAATATTTTGAAATAAAAAATAAAAAAATCCAGTACTGGAAAAGGTTTGAAATTGATCGAACATCATCAAAGGTCCTGGAATTTATCAAGGGTCCTGGAAAAATATTTGGCTATGCATTGTTTTTGGCTATTGATTTTGTTAAAACAAAACATTTTCATAAACATGAATAATATTACACGAAATATGTAACATAAGTAGTTTTTCGCCGAACGGGCTGTGTGACGGCAGCCTGTCTCAAACTTTATTTTTGCTACACTGCCTATCTTTGGGCATTCTACATAGGAGTAAGAGACACATTATTGCGCCGAATGATTGTTATATAGGCCTGGAAATTGGGCTAAATATTCTGGAAAGGTTTTGGAAAAGTTTTGGAAATTCATTGCTAAAAATGTGTGGGGACCCTGCAGTTATTTACCTGGTCAAGTGTTACAATAAACCAGTTTTACTCTCGGTATCAGTCTGAATAACCCCGGTTTTAACCACTTTAGCCCCAATTTATACTTGGTGAGCCTTTTTAGATGAGCTATTCTTGCTATTAGCCGTACAACAATGTCTTGTCATTTTTGGAAAATGTTATCCTATAATGACATGCCCAAAATGGGGTCTCCAGTTTGAAAGTGGTTAATGTTATCTTCTGGTCCCCAATTCACTCGATGGAGATCTGCATACTTGGCAGGAAGAATGGAAACCGCCACTATTTAGCAATTTAAACCTGACAACTACCTGGTTTCATGTTACCTGTGAATTTCCCCTGAACGTCTGAGAAGGAAGACGACAGTTTTGCTGTGTCAAAACATTCCTGTGGCGGGCCCAACCCTGGAGGTTGGAAAAGAAATGTCATTGGCCCGGTTTCGCCCCATTGTTGCTGAAGATAATGATGGGTGCCGCCTTGTTTGTTTTCGTTGTCACAAAATACCGTGAAGGTCAGGGATTAATACGGAGGTCAGCTCGTTATCCAAAGATGCTGCAACTGGCCGATCCGGTTCTCCTCACCGCTGAGGAGACTTAGTTATGTTTGATGTGAAATCAACTCGGAAGGGAAAGGAGTATTTTTATGGTTCCCAGGAGAGGGGAAATTGTTTTTAAATCCTCATCCAGTTGATGGTAGCACATGGGAGGGTGGGGAATGTTAGGGGATAAGTATCTTGCTCAGGGACTTTTAAACGCCTATATCAGGCGAGCAGGTGGTCTAACTGACTACCTGATTCCTAGAGTTGATGTTTGCACAATAATCTATATCATGCCCCCCCTCCCAAACAGATATGCTCGTCCCACCTACCCAGTCCGTCAGACGCCCCCAACCACTACCAGGCGGTGTGTCGCGCGCTGTACGCCGAGACGAGGGAGCTCCGCACTTTCCTGGAGAAGATCAGGAGCGCCAAGGAGGTGAGAGATGCACGCACACACACACACACTATCAATCAAATACTACGGCACAGCAGTAGATATGCACAGCAGTCTAAAAATGGACCAGTAAAGTCAGATGTATACTCCCATGCACGCTGACAGTAGCCGATCTACATGTTCACAACGTGTCACATCGCAAGATGGTAGATCGGGTATTTTAGGCCCGCAGCACCATCGTCTGGTGATGAAGAAGTTGCCCATGCCCAAATTTGGATAATATAGATTTGTCGTAGATGACTGACGTCACACGAAGGCGAGATCCACATTGGAGCCACGCCGTTCAAGATCTACATGACTTTAAAAAAAAATAATTTAGTTCTATGTTCACATCCACTATATTTGCTTCTCATTCTTACATGATCAAATCCAGATAATCATGAATTATACCTTGAACATTAGACTCAGTGCTAGACCTTATCACCCAACGTCACCATCATAATAGCTGTCGAGTGAGATAGCAGAGCTCGGTATGGTAAAAAACTGAAAGTGACAGGGGAAGGTAGACCTGTGTCTTGGAAAAGCACACAGTAATTACCCCATTTCAATTTTTTTCACTTAGAGAGTGAAATGAATGCTGAGGATTTTGCAGTGTACATACTGTAGCAGCAAGCACAGAGTTCCTTCCCTCAGGGCTCTAGTGAATGTAGATTTAATGGCATCATAGCAGCAGTAAACTGGTTGAACTGGGTTTGTGAGACCAGCAGGCTTCCTAAATCTGGGAAATCTAATACCTAAACCCTGTTAATCTAATACGTCCCCAATAACACAAAACCACACTCTTCATTACAATGACATAAAGGAGAATTGTCTTCCCACAGGGTCGAGTAGCATGGCTGATTTCCACCAACACATGCCCTGTGGCAGTGGTTCCCAAACAATTGAAATTGGGCTGAAGTGGTTTATTAATAATGTATTTTTGTAAGTTTGGGTCCGGGGTAGATGGCCAAATGCATATCATTTTGGGGTCCTTGACATAGAAAGGTTTGAGCTCCACTGATATAGCAATATACGTTTTTCAGAAAACATTTTTAAAATCGGCCTCAGGTCTTAATGGGTTAAATAAACACAGACTACAGCTTGCTGTATAGTCTCCCAACATATTTTGGATTATTTCACTGAACTAGCCTGGTCTGCTCTACCTTACCCCAAGCAAAACAAAAAAGACAGTCATTCTGGCGATTTTAATCTGGTGTTTTAACTCTCCTTGTGCTGAATTAGTGAGGTGTCGTTTAAAGCTGTGGTGAGATCCATCTAGGATATCAGATACAGGATATAAATTCAGGCCAGGCCATGTCCCTTTATATCACTTAAGACGGGACATGAGAAGTCCTGACATTACGCCTCAAATAACCTTATTGTAGAATTTCTGCCTATTGTCCATGGTCCCAGCAGGGTGTTGGCATGCCAACATTCAGACTCTGTTGAATGTTATGCTACATACCTGCCTTGTTTTCACCTGTATCGGGCCGCCAGCTTGCGTCACATATTCCCATAATGACTTTTAAAGAAGGGCGTGGAATTTTGTGATTTCAAGGGCAAGGTCACTTAACCTATTAGGGTTGTACATTTTTTGAGAGCATAAATGCCATGACAGGAAGGCCATCACATAAAACAATGATTATAAGTCCAAAAAAATTACTTTCATTTATAACATTTTCAAAACATGGCATAACTATCAGTAAAATAAATAAACAAGCTGGTTATTTCACAACAAAATATATATTATTTTGTGAAATTAATTTATATAATACACTCTCATCCCTGGATCTGTCAGTCACTGGATTCATTTGAAGATGGGATGTTGAGGGAATGAGTTAAGAATTCACAATCTCAACAAAAGAAACAGGACATATACTTTTTTGAAGGGTCACAAGGCCAAAGTGAGGGGCCACGGTGGCCATGGCCTCCATGCCCTGGGCGTGAAACTGCTTTGTCAAAGTTATGTGCAGGCACTATTAGAAGTTATACCTGTCTGACAACAAGTTAACCTAAAAGTGTGAGTAGTTGAGCGGAGCCATTTTGATGTTTGTTTGTGTGCATTCTCATAATTACATTATGAGGCCTACACACGTTTCGTGCAGCTCAACTAATGAAATGAAGAATATATATTTTTATGACTGTACGTCGTCTGTACCTTTCTTAATGCGTAAAATACATGGCCACATGTAGGATATAAAACATTTTCCTAATCTTTTTTTTGTAATGGCCAGTTATGAATTGAAATACTCAAACTCTTCCCCACCCACCAGTATTCTTTTGTTCCTCAGAATGTATTTAAATTTCAGTTAGTATGCAGGCTGCATTGTGATAGCACATGCTTAGACCAGGTGTACAGTAGGTGCTGGGTACATGGCAAAATCTAGTAAATGGTACATTTTACAACTCTCAGATAAATTAACAGTGAGGATTTCATTATGTACTGTATGACTGCTGCAGTGTGGAGTCACCCTTATACACTTATGTAACATATGGTTGCAAAAGCCAGTGGAACCTCTTTAGACCACCATAAGGAGATTAAAATACAGGGCAGAGGCCAACTGTACTGAATGGTCCCGTATACTCGTTAATACATAATCATATAATAACTAGCGTAGGCTTCAGGAAATCCTGTTTGCACCACATTCCAATGTGTCTGTTTTACTTCATCGCTTGTTCCGTAGTCATGGTGTCATAGATTTTTCTCCTTGATTGAAAACTTTATTCGGCAGAAATGTGAACGGCATGAGGTACAGTCAGACATTAAGGCTAAAAGCATATCACAAAACTGTTATCATTGTGGTCCTATGTATTCAAGTCATCAACATAGCATAAAGAAATAACGCAGTCATTCATGTCATCAACAAATACAAAACTATGTACAAAGGAGAAAAGGGAAAAACGTCAGCAGTGAATGACACCTCCTTTTCTTTTAAATAGCTTTTCTCTTCGAACCAGTATTTTGCAGCTCTATAAATAAATAGAATCCCTCCGTTGAGAAGTGTGTGTGGGCGTCTTGGTGAGAACAAAATGTGCGTTTGCCAAGGCTGTATGACGGTGTGTGTGTGTGTGTGAATGAATGGAGATAAGATGGGTGACTGGAGGCAGAGCGTCATATGGGAACTGCAGTGTTGAGCAGAGCTGTCAGTGAGCTGGTGAATCCAAACATAACAGTGGTTTCATAGCAGAGTTGAGCTTGCATGGCTGTGTTCAGCCTGTGTGACCGTGATAGAGTTACATACATACATAAGCCTGATTCATTCTTAGTCATACAATGTTTGTTGTCCCGCAAGCTCACAACTCGCAATATTTTCATATATTGGCAAGCAATAAACGCAACTAATTATGGGACTTATAGGAGCTCAATGGGAGCAGTTACTGTAGGGAAGCAAGCTTGTGTGACTGGATCCGTGGGCTTGGTGAGAACAGTCGGGGTGGGATAAGTGACTCATTGCTCTCCCTCACCTCAGAAACTGACACTGTTGTCTTTGAGCACACCTCTTAATCCCAATTATAATTTAGTGGATCTTCTGACTAGATGACAGTGGTGGATCTTGGTGGTACTGGACAGCTCCCAGTGGCCAACAGAAGTGTGTGGTTGTACTGGGCAGCTCCCAGTGGCTCACAACAGTAGAAGAGTGTGGTTGTACTGGGAAAGTCCCAGTGGCCCACAACAGAAGAGTATGTTTGTACTGGGCAGCTCCCAGTACAACAGTAGAAGACTATGGTTTTACTGGTCAGCTCCTATTGGCCAGCAACTGTAGAAGACCGTGGTTGCACTGGGAGCTGACCAGTGCAGATCTGAATCTGAATCTGCACTGGTCAGCTCCCAGTGACCAACAGTGAATTTGTTTTACTGTGCAGCTCCTACATATAAGCGCATGTGCACTGTGCATGGTTGTAACGGTCATGAAATGGTGTTGCTGTAAAATGGCATACATCTATGCACATTTGACTTTCTCAAATGTGTAGAGTATGGTAATACAATGTACAGTAACCGGTAGATCTGCAGTGGTTGGAGGTGGTCTCCCTACTCTTCCATTGAGAAATGTAGACCCTGGTGTCACGTAGGACACCTACTGACAAGTAGTGTTGTTCATGATCGCAATATCTCCCCTGGCCAAGCGGGTATTTTGTCTGAGCGGTAGAAGTTTGGTCTCCCACCTGGGAGACCCTGGTTCAAATGCTGGGTAGGACATGCCATGGAAGAGATGCCCCGACTTATAGCTAAGTAGTAAGTACACTAAAAGTAATGTACTTGAGTACAATTTTGTGGTACATTTACTCAACTTGAGTATTTCCCATTTTTTGATACTTTAAATTTCTACTGTATAACATCTCAGAAGCAGATATGGTACTTTTTCCTCCACTAAAATGATTTGACAGCTTTAGTTACTTTGTAGATTCAGACTTTGTATTTCAAATTTTAGCCCTATTTGATACTTCGAAAATAGCCTAAGCTCACAACATGTCACAGACCTTGTAAATATGTTATTTTCAAAAGGTTTGTACTGTACTTTTGTACTTTGACATTGCTACTTAGTAAAAAAATCAAAGTACTTTCATCACTGAAGTACACACGGTAAACTCCCGAGTGTTCATTTAACTCGGTGCACAAATGGACCCAGAGGGTTTCAGAGTTAGAAATGAATAAATTAACACGGAGTATTTTACTGCGTAGCTGAAGAAAGAGGCAGCAGCGAATCCTCAGGGCTTCCTTCTTTTTGATCTGAGCGTCTGGCATGGATCATGTTTGATTCATCTGGCCTAAAATAACTGTTTGATTAGCTAGGCCTCTAGACAACATGCGTGGAATAGCTTCTGTAGCAGAAAGTGAAACCTCTGCAGTATTTCCGTGGTGGCAGGGCTTCTGACGCTGTCTCTGACGGATATGCAGCCGTCTTCGTCTGTCTCCTGGACATTGATCTATAAAACATACGGTATGATGACAGTACTGCTAAACCTGCTGAAAGGTGGATGGGGCTGGCTGAATATGTCTTCACGTCCATGCCCCAGTGCCTACAGTATGTTACAGTACATACTGTACCTGTTATGTAATTCACTTTACAGTGCAGCTGGCCATCGAGTGACATTTTACTCTAAAGGTCTGTACACACTGGGAGCGTTTTGTTTTGTGCCATTAATTGTCTCCGCCAGGCCGAAAGGCATGGCGAGAGAGTATGTTTTACCCCCTGTCCGTCCGTCCGTCCGTCCGTCCGTCATTCGATCTGTCTGTGTACAGCTAATCTCCGGCACCGTTGGCTTGCTCGCAGCCAAACTGTGCACACACAGTCCCTGGATACCAGAGCAGAACCTCTGCCCCAATTTTTTCACAGGGGCCTGTTACAGCGCCACCAGGAGGCTGATTTGTGCAAAACACATTTTTTGACAGTACTCCTACAGATTTTGTCCAAAAATCCCACAAATCGGTACACAGTATCTCTATAATCATTAAACGAAACGGGTCTTTCAGATTTCTCATATTCCATCCTGATTGGCTAAAAATGGCTTCCAAAGTTTGCAGGAGTGCACCGTTTTGAACAAAATGCCTCAAATCATGAACACAGCATGCAATTTCCGTGAAATTCTGCACGCACATTCCCATTAGAACGAGGAAGAACTACCATTTGAACATTTTCAAATCAGCCTCATGGTGGCGCTATAACAGGCCGATTCGTGTTTTTACCTATAATTGCACCGATCTGTGTAAAACTTTGTATGCACACTCCCTAGAGGTCAAGGAAAAACCTTTGCCCTGCATTTTTCACATCTGCCTTTTATAGCGCCACCAGGAGGCCGACCTGTGTAAAACACATTTTTTTATACTACTCCTTCCAATTTTATCCAAATTTCACGCAAATCGGTACACATGATCTCTATAGTCATGTGATCAAGACGGATGTGTTTGATTTTTCATATTCCATACTGATTGGCTAAGATTGACATCTAAAGTTTGCATTATTGGCTTGTTCTGAACAAAATTCTGCAAATCATGAACGCACCATCCAATTGCACTCAAACTTTGCACGCACATTCACACTATGTTGAGGAACAAATGCCACCCTTTTAACATTGGCCTGTTGTAGCGCCACCAACAGGTCTAATTTAGCAAAACACATGTTTTTAACAAAATGCCTCAAATCATGAATGCAGTCAGTGTCCGATTGTCGTGCAAGGCCTAAGAAGAAATGGAACCCTTTTCACGTTGGCCTATTATAGCGCCACCAGGAGGCCACAATAGCCTACCTGACCTGGCGGAGACCTGTGCTCCGAGGAGCACTTTTTCTAGTTCGCATTGATTTAAGCTGCTGTTTGTGTTGTGCAACATGAACGGGGAGACAGAATTATTTTTCGAAACGAGGTAGATTTTTCAGCGCCGTCAAATCCACCTGTATGAATGAAGGATTCGCCAAAATAAAAGTCTGTGTAATAATGGCGTCACATTTTCATATAATGTATTTGCGTCGCTCCTGGCGCGTAATGACCTTTAGGTTACATTTAGTTCTTGCAAACGTTTTCTTTTTTTTCTCTTATATCTATACACCCAGTGTTAAAAATAAAATGCAATAATCAGAAGGTAATAACTATAAATAAATAAATAATTGTCTCCGCCAGGCCGAAAGGCATGGCGAGAGAGTATGTTTTACCCCCTGTCCGTCCGTCCGTCCGTCCGTGTGTCCGTCCTTCGATCTGTCTGTGTACAGCTAATCTCCGGCACCGTTGGCTTGCTCGCAGCCAAACTGTGCACACACACTCCCTGGATACCAGAGCAGAACCTCTGCCCCCAATTTTTCACAGGGGCCTGTTATAGCGCCACCAGGAGGCCGATTGGTGCAAAACACATTTCTTGCCAGTACTCCTACAGATTTTGTCCAAACAGCACGCAAATCGGTACACAGTATCTCTATAGTCATTAAACGAAACGGGTCTTTCAGATTTTTCATATTCCTTCCTGATTGACTAAAATTGCCTTCCAAAGTTTGCAGGAGTGCTCCGTTTTGAACACAATGCCTCAAATCATGAACACGGCATGCAATTTCCGTGAAATTTTGCAAGCACATTCCCATTAGGCCGAGGAAGAACTACCATTTGAAAATGTTCAAATCAGCCTCATGGTGGCGCTATAACAGGCCGATTTGTGTTTTTACCTATAATTGCACCGATCTGTGTAAAACTTTGTATGCACACTCCCTATAGGTCAAGGAAAAACCTTTGCCCTGCATTTTTCACATCTGCCTTTTATAGCGCCACCAGGAGGCCGACTTATGTAAAACACATTTTTTGATTGTAAGCCTTCAGATTTCATCCAAATTTCACGCAAATCGGTACACATGATCTTTATAGTCATGTGATCACGACGGATGTGTTTGATTTTTCATATTCCATACTGATTGGCTACGATTGACATCTAAAGTTTGCATTATTGGCTTGTTTTGAACAAAATTCTGCAAATCATGAATGCACCGTCCAATTGCGCTCAAACTTTGCACGCACATTCACACTATGTTGAGGAACAAATGCCACCCTTTTAACATTGGCCTGTTATAGCGCCACCAACAGGTCTAATTTAGCAAAACACATGTTTTTAACAAAATGCCTCAAATCATGAATGCAGTCAGTGTCCGATTGACGTGCAAGGCCTAAGAAGAAATGGCCCTTTTCACGTTGGCCTATTATAGCGCCACCAGGAGGCCACAGTAGCCTACCTGACCTGGCGGAGACCTGTGCTCCGAGGAGCACTTTTTCTAGTTACACATCAATCAATGCAAATTA
The DNA here is from genome assembly GCF_963454915.1 of Gymnoscopelus microlampas. Classification (NCBI taxonomy): domain Eukaryota; kingdom Metazoa; phylum Chordata; class Actinopteri; order Myctophiformes; family Myctophidae; genus Gymnoscopelus; species Gymnoscopelus microlampas. Next base: position 32,526,475 of record NC_139952.1, read on the forward strand.
TCCTAATACTAATACCTGTTAAATTATAATAATGATAATACTAGTGATATTTAATAATGCTAACTTAACATTTTTAAATAAAAACAGGGGGGGGGGTCCTCTATGTTGGACTGTAGGACTCTTAAGCAGTGATGGACAGGTCTTGATTATCAACTTCTTTTCATTTCAAGGACCCACAGTTTTGATACGTTTTGGGCCACAGACATGTGATGTGATTCTTATCTCTGAAGATTTTTACAGTGTAGGTTGGGGTCCCAATGTTAATTTAACTTGAGCTTACAGGTCAATTTTGTTCCATTTGTACAGTCTCAGTGTTACTGATCCAAAAGGGTCCATTTGGGTCCCAACTATGAATCATTTAGCTGGGGACCCTTCAAACAGAACCCCTCAAGGACCCTGCCCTGGGGGTCACCGAACCCCACAACAGTACAGCTAGCTGGTACTGTTGACGCGCTACAGAGAGGACTTGGCAGAAAGACAAACATTAAAAGCAGTCATTAGTCGGCCATTGATTTCTGCTCCCAGCCCTAGCTCAGTGTTGTCCCCATCAGATGGGTCCAGGCGGATATCAGAAACTAAGAGCCATATCGATTGACAACCATGCCAGATGGCACGGTCAGATGAGGGGAAACTCTGGTCACTAATGTTTTGCCTTTCCAGCACCGTGTCAATGTCATGACGTTATTGAAACCACTTAAAGGTCCTTATGCACAGGGGGTTAGGTTTAGGGTTTATTTTTTGCAATTAAATAATACAATGAAAATATACGTTTCAAAATATTTGTGTCATGAGTACATATACACGCAGCACAAATATTACGTGGTGATAAAGCGATGTAATTTTGATTCGGAATGAGGTTGAATTTTCACTGAATTCAAGATTCAAGATTCAAGATGTTTATTGTCACAAGGTACAAGTACAAGTACAAGTACATGCACTGTGAAAAACTTAGGTTGGGGGTGCTCCATAAAACAAAGAATAAAACAGTTCATAAATAACAATACTAAATTTCCGTAAAGATTAAAAACAGTTTAAAAAGTCAGTTTAAAAGACCAAGGTCAGCATACAAGGCCGTCACACCATAGAAATAAATAATTTCATTTCATAGACGTATTTAATAGTCTCACAGCCTGGGGTAAAAAACTGTTCTTCAGTCTACTTGTGCTCGCTTTGATGCTTCGATACCTGAATAAAGGAATCAAGCCTGTATGAAATGAGAAATCAACCATATGAATAGTTTTGATGTGAAATACTCTGGCGATTTCAGTATCATTTGTTTGTCAATGCCCCCGCTGTGTAAAGACCTTAAGTTATATTTCAAAATGAGCAAATAGCTGATCTTCAAACTCGCATCACACATTGTGAGCTTGTAATTTATTATATTCGCCTATAATGACACGCAAAGACTGTCAGATGTCAGGTTGAAAGGGGTTACATTTCTCAACCTCTGTGTTTGTTTTGATGGTTTCTGTTTGTTAGTCCTTCCTCTGCCCGTGCAGTAGGGCAGTTCACCTTTTCTAACCTTCCTCTCTTTCTCTGGGATGGATGGGTAGAACCTGAGGAAGATGGAAGTTCATACGCGGGGTGATCCTGTTCAAGACCTCGACGAGCTCCAGAATGCTGATTGGGTAAGGGAGATCTCAAGTGTCGTTATGCTAAACGTACGACTCTCCTCGATACTGGTTACATTGTGGAATACATAATTTCTGTCAGCCAACAGAATCGTTTGAGCTATGAACTAGCCGCAAAGGGTCACTATCATGATTGTCAAAGTGATCTCTTTGTTGTATAGCTAATGGTAAATGATGCATTTATATAGCGCCTTTATCCAAAGTGCATTACAATGTGCATTACAGTTCACCCATTTTCACACAGGAACCTTCCAATTCTCAAGCGGCCGCTCTACCTCCTGAGCCACTGCTTCCCCACTGCCGCTAATGTTCTGTTAGCAGTCATAACACTGAGAAAACAATTTTACCCTAGTGATGTCACTGATGAATGTTAAAACCTGGGAACAAGGTTAATTATACTGTGATAACCATCAACAGTGAACTGAAATGTACATAAAAAGTTTGACAGTGTCCCTTTTTAAGGTCGACACAAACCACCATTCTTTGGCAGCTATTTAAATGTTTCTCACCATCTTTCAGGCGCGCTTCTGGGTGCAGGTGATGCGTGACCTGCGGGACGGCGTCAAGCTGAAGAAGGTCCACGAGCGCCAGTACAACCCGCTGCCCATCGAATACCAGCTGACGCCCTATGAGATGCTTATGGACGACATCCGCTCAAAGCGATACAAGCTCCGCAAAGTCATGGTGAGGCTTTGTTTTTTCAACAATATGTTTATTGATTTTTTCCTTTTTTCACAAAATATTTCAACATTACATTACTTACATAACAGAAAGCAAAATGGACAAGTACATTTAAACATTACAAGACAATCACTAAAAAACAAAAGAATAACACAATGACATCAGCACTACTCCTCTCCAGATTCTTCCATTAAATGTGACAGATTATTGTTTTCCATGTTCTGTATAAAACGACCCCACACCTCCTGAAACATCTCTTGTTTGTCCTTAAGGATATATGTGATTTTCTCCAGAGGTAGACATAAAGACAGTTCCCTTAACCACTGTGCAATGCTTGGTTTGTCTGGCCTCTTACAGGTCAATGCTATTACTCTTTTAGCTTGTAAAAGACAAATATCTATAAATATTCTCTCATTGCGCTTTATTCTGTGTCCAACTGGATAGAGGCCTAGCAGAAAGGATTCAGGATGGTGAGGCTTTGTACTTAAGGTCTCGTTTAGGTGACGCTGAATTTATACTCAGTCTTGCGACGGTGTCCTGCCCGGCTTCCCTCCCCACACACGGCCAATTGTGTGTTTGTAAATACGCTCGGCCAAACTGAAAGCACCGCGGTGGATTCGAACCTCTAGTGGTGACCATTTCTAACACATTTCCAAAGTATTTGTGCCAACCACTTCAATGAACATTAGGTTATTAAATGACTAAGACCACTGAAGAAAAATCTCTTCCAAATGAATCCACTTAAAATCTAATTGAAAGGGATTTATTTGCTCCAAACACATGAGATCTTTTGCCAGCTTATTTTCTGATCTGCTTGGCAAACACAGTACTATTTGCCAAGCACATTGTGAAACTCATTTCAAAGTCGGTAACTGCAGTTGATGCATTTTGACATTTCAGCGGTTGTTTCTAAACGCAGACGTACAGTATGTACAGTATGACCTGTTGGGCTGTATGGTTTACTGCTGCTCACAATACAATGTTTACTACTCTGATCATGATTACAGGCAGATATCTTGCAGGTTTTCTATTCATTCATTCATTCTATTCATTCATTCATTCATTCTAACAAGTGGCTTGAGGCTAAAATGATGGAACTTTGGTCCATCAGCAGCCCAGGTCAGTTGTGTATGAGACAACAGCAAACCTTTGTTCCATTGGCTTGTTTGGTGGACTATGTGGTCAGGTTTATACTCAACAGAGTCTTCCCTCAGACCGTTGAAACCTACTGTATATCATCACTGTCGGGTGTAAACCTTGTATGTCCAAAACGGTTACTTTTCAGGGTAAGAAAAATGTTCCAATTGATCCTGGATGGTTATCATTTAGTCACAAGCTCTTTTCCTTGGTTCAATATTTATAAAACTCAGACATTAAAGCTAGGGTAAGTGATTTTCTTTGGTTAAAATAAGTGTTAAATAGCTCTATATTCTGATAGTACTCATTGCTATAGAGTGTTTGTTCAGTAAAAGGAGTCTCCTTGTCTCTCCAGCTCTTTATAAAACAGAAAATGCATTTTCGTTAGTTTCATTTCCAATTTTATCCAATCAGGATATAGATTAAACAAGTGAAATTGGAAGTGATGACACTAAGAAATGAGCAGACAAAATTGGAACTGGAACACTGTAAAAATGAAGCTTAAAAATGGGTACTTTCTCCTGATTGGCTGAGATTTTGACACCTACCGGAAAATACTTTTTCTGTTTATTAAAGAGCTGGAGAGAAGGGGAGACTCCTGTTACTGAACAAACACTCTATAGCAATGATTACTATCAGAATATAGTGCTTTAACCTTTTAACAAAATACTTTTTGTTTTAACCAAAAATACCACTAACCCTAACCCTACCTTAAGTATATTTATAAAACAATTTATCACTGACTTTCTCTTTAAACATTTAGAAAAATAGCGGATCTACAAGCTCACAACGCACGCTGTGAGCTTGTAGATGCGTAATCTTGCTACTTTTGCGTGACACACTTGTATAAAGTACATAATTTGTTTATGTAAAAAAGTAAAACTAAATGAAATATGGAGATATAATGTTCCTGCCTGACAGCAAAGATGTCCAGTAGTAGATATGATTACAAACTAGGCCACATTGATAGAGAAGGCTGTGTGTGGGTTGAGCTCTATGACTACGGTAGAATTTCATTGATAGTTTTATGGTAGTTGTTGTTTAAGTACACTAGAATCTAGTAGTGGAATAGTTAGAAAAGCTCTGATCTAGACACTAGATCAGAGCTTTTCAAACTATTCCATGCCAAGGACCCCCAAATAGTCTTAGCCTCTGGCTCTGGCCCCCTATTGCAAAATGGCTTAAAAAATAAGCTGATACAAACAAGCACAGTGCGTTGGGTGTTTGTGGATCTGCTATTTTAGTTAATTCTGAACATTTGTGATTGACATGCCTAAAATAGAGACGTCAGGTTGAATGTTGTTAAACTGGCACAATAATCTGAAATTGAATTTATTTATTTAATTCATATCTATTTTGTTGTTTCCTCATTTTCCTCTCCAGTCGGCCCCACTTTAGAGGTTTGCTTTTCAGATGCCGACATGAAAATGAAAATATATGTACTGTACTTCTCTTTGTATATTTGTCAAGCAGGTAAACGGAGGCATCCCTCCTAGGTTAAAGAAGAGTGCCCACGAGGTCATTCTGGACTTCATCAGATCACGGCCCCCTCTCAACCCTGTGAGTTACACAGTACACATGCGCACACACACACACACACACACACACTCTGATCATTTGCTGCTTTAAAGGTGCTTTAGTCTTTTTGAAACTACCCAAGCATTAATCAATTTCCACCAGAAAGGAGAAACAATAGGATTTTGTACCTAAAATATTCATATTTATTACGGGGTCCAACTGTAGTTAATCACTTATTCATTAAAAGGAGTAGTTTACCCCAAACATTACTTATTGTCTATCAATTACACACCCCATGAATATATATGGAGGGCTCGTCTGAGGACGACGTAGAGAGAGATGAAGCCTTGAATTCATGGAGATTCTTTGGTTTTTGTCGCATTCCTAAGCCAATAATTTGATGAATGGCGGAGGCTCAATTGAGTCTCCATTGAGTCTCAAACTACTCCTTTAAAGATGTTTTTATTGTGGAAGCTACAGTAGCATCACGGTGTCCTTGGTGACAGAGCTGTCACTGACGCACGGTTGTCCCGTCCCGGCAGGTGTCTTCCCGTAAGTTGAAGCCCCGCGTCCAGCGTCCCGCCAGCCTCCATGAGCGTTTACTGGAGGGCATCAAGGCTGAGAGGAAGCTCAGACCCGTCTCCCCTGACACCATCCGCAGACACCGCCTGGGTAAGACAAACACACACGTATTACATTACAATATTTGTCTTCATCAGGCAAATATTATACTGTCAGTCAAAGGAACGTATACAAAAATCATTGGCTAATGATAATATAAAGCACCTGGGAGTCAGAGGGAGCACACCAGCTCCTTTGTGTAATACAAACATTGACATTCAGTGTCTTGATATTGTCACGTTTTCTCTAAACGTCCTTAATGACATTATTCAACATACAGTACTCTGTGTTTTAAGTATTTACTGAACTCGGACTTCTGAATAACACAGTAGTACAGCATTCCTTTCACACATGAAAGGAAGCACTTTTTTGATGCATCAGTTTTGAATTTGTCATGCCATTAGTTAAAATATAATTGGCAATTCAATATTTTGCTCCCTTTAGTGCGCTGTATCGGTATAAAAGACACAATTTGACCTGCACACATATCACTGGTCAAAATGGTGTTAATTTAAGAGTAAATGAACTCCTGGGAGTTAAATCAGCACTCTGGATATTGCTGTGCGTTGTGCATGACGGCTCCTAACATAACCTGTCACCTGGGGACATAACCATTAACATTTAATCATATTAAAACATCGCAGTTCTGACCCCCTTCTTCCCTCCATAGCTCTGAGTCAGTCAGTCAGGGCCTTTCATAAAGTTTAAAGGGCAACTTCTCCCAAGTTTTAACCTGAATCCTATCGTTCTGTATGAGCACATGTCAGGACATGTCGTAAAATGTGAATATATCTTTTGTAGGCTGCTGGAGATATTGCAGTGCCTAGACAACGAACGCATTTTGAAGTGATTTTCACTTGTCCTCCACCAGTGGTGGATGTACATTTACTCAAGTACTGTATATTTAAGTACAAATTATAGGTACGTTTACTGTACTTGGGTATATCCATGTTTATACTAAATTAGTACTCTACTACATCCCAGAGGAAAATGTTGTACTTTTTACTCCACTACAATTCATTCACATCTTTAGATACTAGTTAATTAGTAGTAATTCGTTTTAGGTTATTACAAAACATGCATTAACCACATAAACCCATTTGAAAAGGTTTGAACATTTTAAGTAATTTTACTTTAGTACTGTAAACCAAAATGTTTATACTTTTTTTGAACACAGGCCTTTTTCTTGTCACAGTATTCTTATATTGTGGTATTGCTACTTTTACTCAAGTAAAAAAAAAGATCTGAGTACTTCTTCCACCCTCCACTGGCCTAGACAACGAGCTCTCGAGAGACGGAACACATTTAGAAGTGATTTTCACTTGTCCTACTCACAAGAGAACAGGGTAAAACAAAATTGACCTGTAAATAAGGTCAGTTTTTCCACTGGTGGTGTATAAGCGATTTATAGTCTGAAAGCACTTATAAGATTGCTGAAAAAAGCTCCCGTACGGGCTAATGTCTTTTATTGGCGTAAACTGAATTAAGGAAAGAAATCAAAATATCGATCCCCTGTTTCCGCGGTGATACGGTCTGTTGGCACGTTGTTGCAGTTGTTGGAACGGGTCAGGTTTAGATCTGTATACTGCATGGATATAGGATTAGATCTGTATACTGCATGAAGATCAGAATTGGATCTGTATACTACATGGAGATCAGAATTGGATCTGTATACTACATGGAGATCAGAATTGGATCTGTATTCTACATGGAGATCAGAATTAGATCTGTATACTACATGGAGATCAGAATTGGGTCTGTATACTGCATGAAGATCAGTGTTTTTGGGGGAAGGAAGGGAAGTCTGGGATTCTCTGCTAGAACTGTTCCCTCTGTGCTTTGATTCCAGACAAACGATAGAGAAGATGGATGGATTTTTGGCTGTATTTGTTTCTTTTTGACAATATCCCCCAAAATCAGGACTCCAGGGTTAATGTGATTAAATGTTAAGGAATTCATACTTCATGGTCGGCCTTTTTCTCCAACAATGCAACCATACAGAATTCACAGGGTGTCTTTTGTTCAGGGAGTTAGGAGGGTAATATATGTAGGTTGTTTGTTACATAAGACTTAACGGCAGAGTATTAGACTTCCCTGAAGAAATGCACACGGTTCTGCATGTTCTTCAGCACATAGTTTTGCGTTTGTGACTTTGTGCCGATGTTTTAAAGCTGCAATCTGATACTTAGTTTAATGAATAAAACATGTATATTAATACAGTACGTTAATGCAGTGGTTCTCAACCTTTTCAGGCCGTGACCCCCCCACAATCATATTTGAACTGGGGACCCCCCAGTCTGACAAGCACTTGGAATTGTAGGAGTTGAGACATTACATTTAGTTTGACTCTGTTCCACAGATAAATATTGTAAAAATACTACAAGCTCACAACGTTGTGAGCTTGTAGATCGGCCATGTTCACAATTTTTCCCTCTTTCTTTTTTTGACAATTTGGCCAATGTTTGACCAGCTTTACTTTTGATGCAGTAATGGTCTTTTTTAATTTCATTTCTCTTTTTTTTATATATCTGGGGACACCCCCAAAATCATGTGGGGATCCCCCTGGGGGTTCCGACGCACAGGTTGAGAACCACTGTGTTAATGTAGAGTAGGGAGACTACCTCCAACCTCCACAGATGTAGATAAAGTAATATTGCTTTGAGACATTTCGACTCTGGTGTCGGGTAGGACACCTACTGGTTGACGAGTAGTTCTGTCTTGAAGCTTGTGCACGCAATGTCTCCCCTGGCTACGCCTGGAATCCATCTGATTGAGCGTCAGAAATTGAAATCTAATTCGTCGACCCAAAAAAAAGGTTTGCAGCTTTAACCCATTAAGACCGGGAAAGTATCTGTCATTTTAGATTTTAACCATTATATTATACATTGGCTATTTAAAAATAGCAGATATACAAGCTTATAGCACGGAACAGAGTGCCGCGCTATGAGCTTGTAGATCTGCTATTTTTGAAAAATCATGAAAAATGTGTGCAAATCTTTGAATATATATATATATTTTTTTTAAGCGAACATTTGTAACTCAAATCTTTGCTTCGGGGGTCCCTGGAACAAAACATTTTGAGAGGGGGGTCCGCGACCAAATACATATCATTTGGGGGGTCCTTGACATGAGCAAGTTTGAGAACCACTGATATTATAGCAACATACGGTTTTCAGAAATCTGTTAAGATTTAGAAGACATTTTCAGATGCGTTCCCGGATTGGAAAATGGGTTAATAGAGGTTCTAGACATCGACATCCATTGTTCTCTCCTTTTCTTTCCATTGCTTCTCTCCTTTTTTTGTTCTACCACGGGCCTCTTGTTCAGTTATCAGGCCTCTAAACATGCCTTACAGTTTTGACTCGTCAGGTAAAATTATTCCTGCTTTTCTTACAAATGCGTGTACTGTGTGTTTGTTTCTCTGCTGGCTGTTGTTCATTTTATTTCATTCAGTCCCTACCTGAACTGCACACACACACCCCTCATCTTAACATTTCACTCTCTTGTTTTGGAATGTGTGTTTGACACGAGCCACTGCAGTAACACTGCCACACGCTGGCTGCTGTGAGACATGACACCCTTCCACCCAGTTAACAGTACTTTAAAAAACATGTATTCAGTGATAATGAATAAGATAAGTGTGGTTTAGCAGAGTCTATTGCTATTCTGAGCTCTTGGAATGGCAGCTGAAATATCCTGGGACACAAGTCAAATCCTCATTAATGTATCCATTTGTAATTCCCGAGAGTGTAATAATGGAACCAAATGGGTCCATTTGCTTCCATTTCTACACTTCTTGGTGTTAAATGAACAATCAGGATTTTAAGAATGTAGTATAAGTGCTTCTCTGCCAGTGAGTCATGACTTGGAGCCAGTAGGGATGCATTGTCTGTCACTACTGCCTCTGCAGTCGACCCGCTTGTCATTCTTAATCCGCCGTCACTGTGTCATATGACGGGTTGCGTAACGCTCCAGCTTCCCCCCTCGTGTTAACAGTCGGAACGCCACGGAAGCAATACTGCACCACTGAACGTACAGTAGACACCCAGAGTCACATGACTGCAGCCAATACGTTCGGAATGATGTTTTTTGCACTTTCTGTGACCCCACAAATCCTCCTGTCTCTGCTTCCACTGTGTCTGACAAACTCCCAGAGTGTTTGCCAGGCTTTCCCTGCACAAAATATGTGTGTGTGCATGCACGTGTGTGCGTGTTTCTGTGTAAAATCCAGAATGAACCGAAGCTGCTGATTCTTGTCATGACCCCACTGTGTAGGCTTGGGCATTCTTCGATAATATTGAATATTCTCATCATGTCATGAGTGTCAGGGTCCTACTGAAGGCTGTGTTCCTCTCCACAGGCGCAGGGAAGAGCATCAGCACACCCCAGGACCTGTTCCGTGGCTCAGGTAAATGCGTACACGGCATGCATGATGCCTCATCACACCCTGGTGCACGTTTCAATTCACACATTGATTGGATGTGTTTTGTCCTCTTCAATTTGTGTCACTGTACGTGTACGTACATGAAGATATCAGTCGGATTGGCAGTATAATGGGTCCTCTTCGGGCATTGAAACATGGGCATTTCCAACAGAATCTTAGTAATTAGATTTTTACAGGCATTATGAATTATAGTTGTGATACATTACAATAATTTTAAGGGTCATTATAAGTTAGTGATCAAGTAAGTAAGTGGTCATTGACTGCTTTAAGTGGATGCTTGTAAATCTGCTATTTTTGGTTAAGAAATTTGGTGTAGATTGAAAAAGAAATGCAGTGTAACTCGGGTCCGTACAGTACAGCGCAACTCGGGTCCATTTTACTTGGTATAGAGGGTCTAAGTGGTTAGATCTATGCAACAACACAATTAACACAACACAACCAGATGCCTGCCTTGCACCTCCAGGAATGTCATTACTTTAACTGTTACAGCTCTACTGTATTTCTGACGGTATCCCCCCCCCCCCCCCTCTCTCCACCACCTACAGACACACCAGACGCCCCCAGGAAGCTGGCTGGCAGCACACAATCCCTGGGCAACGCAGCCTTGGCTCCCGGGCCAGGCGGAGCGCAGCCGCTGATCCAGCGGAAGAGACTGCTCAAAGCGCCCACGCTGGCCGAGCTGGACAGCTCCGACTCAGACGTAAGACCGCACTCAACATCACAACTAAATGAGGAATTGTAGCGGAGATTATTATTGATTGCGTTTGTTTTGTACTAGGATGTCCCCGACGTGTCGGCCAGATCTCCACTTAAAGCCAAAGTTTCCAGACTATGAATAATAAAGGACTATTGTTTATTTTTTTTGTTTTATTTTATTTGTATTTTTTGTTGCACATTTGTTGTTGCTTTGTTCAGCACCCCAGGAAGAATAGAGGCTCATTCATGCGTAAAATAAATAAACTGAGAGATGATTGACGCTGATAATTTTCTTTTATTTATTTTAATTTACTTCTCCCTTTTGCAGTAAAGTCCAATCTATGTGTGCTGGTGTCACGTGTCGGAAATAGCCGATCTTAAAGCTCACAGTGCGTTGCATCACGCTGCGTTGTGAGACTGTTGATCTGCTATTTTCAGTGCGCAACACATCTCGCAATAACTGATACAGTATGCTTTTAATTTTAAATATTAATCAAATGTTTTTTATTCAAATTTGATTGATATCTTTATTGATCATGAAATAAAAACATGTCACATGTAACATACTGTACATCTGACCCATCATAATCAAAAGGATAACGCAAAAAAGCTTACGGCTTGTTTCCATTGCGGTGCATACTTATTTTCTAAGCGTATACATGGTACGATAGAAGAACCAGTCAGATTGAAAAATGAGTGCTAGTTTTCTAAGAGTTCACCTCCCACGCTCCCCCACGGCTGGGCGGCGACTGGTTCTGACTGGTTCTCCAATCGTACTGTGACATACTGTACATATACATGTTTTACATATACTGTACATTGAAATCTTCTAGTGGTCCACAGCTCAAAAGGCTGAGAATCACTGATGTAGTCTGCAACATTGTAACTAGGATGGCTACCTTACAAGAATACATTTAGGGTAAAAAGTACCATGCATAGCCAATATGGATGGATAACAGCTGCCCTGAGCTTATGAGTTACAGAGGGTAAACAAACTAATAATTCTGGTGATGGAAAATAACAAATACATTAATCTGCCGTGTTACCAAACCTAATATGAACAATAATAGGAGTGACACAAATAAGTGTCCCGTAAACAGAGTGATTAAATGGCTACAGCTACATTTCTTTCCCTTTGACGCTATCAAAGCATATCAAAAGCATTACAAACACATCTTTATCTCAAGTTACTGCTAATGTTGGCGTAACATTTCCTGTTATGATTCAGATTAAATCCTCACGCCAGCAATGACCGGATGGATGCCTTTATGTTTCTATTGTGAAAACCTACACGCATGTATCCTGTCAATGAGTTGGCCATGACTAGCAGTACAGCTAGCAACATATGACATAGCCATGTATTAACCAATCTCAGGGTTAATGTGAACAGTTAAAAGTAATAAATGTATGAACCTGTTGAACTCGACATGACATGTTTCAATCTGTCGTGCTGAGTCAGGTGAGCCGAGGGCCCCAAGCTAACGTACGTGAGACGCGCTCTAAATAGCATAATGATCACGTGGTGACCTAAAATTGTAACTCGCATTAACAGAACGTATCTATAGCTGCATCAACACAAGGTAACACAATATTACAAGCAGTGCAAAGGATACTCGCTCTTGATTCATATACAAATCACTCTTATGTAAACGTAAGGTCTTGACACTTGTTGATTTGACCATTTACCCTGTTTGTTGACTAGGGCAGTGGTTCTCAACCTTTTCTGGATCAGGGCCTGCACTTGAAAATCTTTTTTTAAAGCCTTTTTTAGGGCTTTTTCTGCCTCTATAGTGTATAGTAGAGATGGACAGGAAACAGGGGGAGAGAGATACGGAGAGACATGCAGCAAAGGCCTCTGGGATTGGGACTCAACCCCACGATGCACTGCCAGGCCGCCCAAGTGGCCACACTTTTTTAATGTTGTATCATTAAAATCCTAGTGTTTTGCCAATTAGTCGGGGGGGCCCACTTGCAATATCCTCATGACCCACAGGTTGAGAATCACTGGACTAGGATTCATGCCGTTTACTCCGATCCTGCACTTTTGTACTGCGAGTAGATGTGGATGAGAGTGTCTGCAAAGTGCCTCAATTGTAAACACTGGGTCATGTCTTCCACATGTTAGGAAGATGCCACTCAGAGCAGCTCCAGTGCATCCACATCCATGGTAGAGGACACATCACCTGAGTCGGTCATAGTCAGGAAAGGTAAGAGCTGAACACTACCATGAGGACCAGTAAGGTCTGTTAACACTGTACCCCAGGGGCGCTGGAATGGAAAATGACATGGGGCGGGAGACACATCGGGGGCCGCATGCGCGCGCGTAAATGCGGACTGTGTGCATTTTTTCCGGTTGGGTTTGTTCATTTTTGGGGGCTTTGTAACTTTATTTGGGTTAATTCGGTACAATTAAGTCGCGAGGTGCGGGGGACTGGACTGATTTTTTTCTCAATAAGCAAGTGGAATAGATTTGATGATAAAGCACTGACAGCAGTTTGGTAAAGTGGGGAAGGGTCTGGGAGGGGTCTAAACTAATCAATCTCATAACAATGACGCCCACGAACTGAACTGATTTTATTTAACCCATTAAGACGAGGCCGATTCTCTTAATGCCTTCCAAATCAGTATATCTCACACCACTTGTGCGATTGTACTTGTACATCTGCTATTTTTGAATAACCAATGCTAAAATCTAAAATGACACGGATGCATTCCAGGTTTTATTGGGTTCAACATTTTACAAAGATGGCTTATCTACAAGCTGAGACACATCTGGATCTGCTCTTCCTTTTTATCAAAAGGTAAAAAATCGCACCCAGTGTGAAGTGGGCGGTGTGGTCACAGTGGTCATCACAGTGATGGAAGTGAATCACTTAAAAAAAACAAAAGTGTTTTTCTTAAGTGTGCGTGCGTATTTATAGGGCTATGCACATGTGTCATGTGTTTCTAGCCAATCACAGTCCTGAATAGAGTCATGGTGGTCAATCACGGTGCAGGGTTAGGGGGGTACACTGGTGGCCAATCACAGCGCAGGGTTGGGGGGGCGAAAATTTCAAACCTCACATATAGGGGCGGTTGCACCGCCCAAAAACTATGCCTAAACCTAACCTTAACCCCTTAAATACAACCTCACTAAAACTATGCCTAAACCTAGTGGTGGTGACACTAGCTGTAATGTGATTGGGTGACTTTGCAAAAGTTTAGATTTGCATTGACTCTGGAAGCGTTAGCCTAGACTATTGGCCAATCACGGTGCCGGATTGGTCAGTGTCCAAACCTCACTTATAGGGGGTGGTTACACCGCCCCAAAAAATCGGGACATATCGGTTGCATAATTGCTGATTATCTATGCCATCAAAAGGTCAAATGAGGCCTGAAGCATCAGCTGGACTCTAGTCTTGACGTAAAACTTGAGGCCTCTTATCTGCTCATCGTCCACTACCTTGATTGTCGTTCCACATCTTTCTCACGTTTTGTCATCATCTCCAGGTCGACCGAACTTCCTGCCCATTTCCTCCACCCCGGAGCCAGTTGAGCGCCATGCCCATCATAGGAGGCACTCCATTGAGAAGGAGGCTCCCACCAGCGTGCGTCCCTTTGTGCCTCCTTCCAGACAGAGCTCCAAGTCTCTGGTAAGTCAGCCACAAGCAGTCTAAAAGTCTGATTTATCCATCGGTGTCCTGCAGCCAATAGTCATTATTTACTCACTAGGTTGCACCATCGAGATCTGGCGGCCTGCGGACCACATCCAGCACCTGAGGAACTTTATTGTGGTCCATATTCCAATGTAAAAAATGTATTTTAGGGTTGGTTGTACAATAACAATGGCATGGGAATGATTTTTTCTTAATGCTTTTTTTAACTATTAACGAAAGGTAATTAACCATTTAACCACTAAGTATAAAATGGGCTACTATTTACAATGTGACTCACTCTGGTCCGAAATTAACACCCACCAGGACTGTATTTGCAGTCGTGAAATTGCAGGAACAAAAATCTATCCTAATCTACTGTCAAAGAACAGGCGAGCCGAGTGCTACTTAAGAGTTTTAATGGGTGAAGACTCCAGTCCAGGTGGTAATGAGGTGCTCACGAAGTCGATACAGGATCAAAGATGAAGAGGGGTCCCATCAAATGGGCACACTTGAGCAAGGACGTAGTTAAAAAGCCTTTAATTTGACGACAGGGCTACATATTAAAAACAATAAAATGCCAAAGACTCTGTCCAGTTTTGACAACATGTCTTCCTCAGGGCGCGGCTATAGAGCCTCTATAATCTACTGTATTGCAGTGCTACATGTCGTCATGCGTATGTAATTGCCTCAGTCATAAAACTGAGATTTTTGATCGATGTAGAGCTAAAATATTGATTCAGATCACAATTCTATTGCAAAATATGGATATTCTGGGAAAAGACCTGTTTCGAAATGAAGAACCAACGGCAATGCTATTGGCAATAGCATAGAAATCCTTTTATATTTGGATTTTTTCTGATTGTCTGCCAACATAAAGATGCTAGCTGTGCGACTTGACGACAGTTTATCATTATGATGAATTATATAAACTGACATCATGGTATACTGTACAAGGGGTCTATAATGACATGGCCAAATTAGGGGTGCCAGGTACAGAGTGGTTAATGGGATTTTTACCCTTTCAAATATGTACATGTTTTTTCCTCATAATGGTAGTTTATCCCCTGTGACGGCATGTGCAGGCAGCAGTGTTAAACAATGAGGCCTTTGTCCCCAAGCCCGTCTCAATTTCCCCGTTACAATCTTTTCAATGGCTGGCTATCTGGCTCCTCCAAATACTTAAGTCCAGTTGTTTCCTCTGTTTGTTTGTTTTTTACACAAAGCAGCAACAGGCGGAACCCACCAACAAGGTAACCTGGCCAGTGTGTATCATCTGTTGGTCATCATCATCACTCGCTCTCATTGTGCTATAGAAAACCTGAAACACACAAATGTCTAGAGTCTAACCGATGCCAGTGGATTATCCAGCTGTCAGGGGATTGTCCAGACACAAACTGCAGTGTCAGTTGTTGCATTTAGATAACATAGATACACATTCTATGTTAGAAACAGACATTAGATAACGTTGCTCAATTATCAATTATCATTTCCACTGAGTTGAAATGAGAAACTGAGTTTGTTGAATGCAGAAGTCACACATTACGCTTAAAGGGAAACGTTGCCAATTTTGAACTGACTGGACCTTTAACCCTCAGATTGTTGCAACAGGAGGTTTTATTCCTGTTTGACTGTATTGTAATTCTCCTATTGGTCAGGTGGAAGTGGTCAGCAGTGATCAAGGCGGGGTATGTCACTTTGATTATGTCACCAAGTTGCAACTAACACCCCTACCCAACCACACCCCATCCCATCCTTCACGAAGGCATCTTTGATACTAATAGGGTGCGGGGAGCCAGGTTCTTTTCTTTAATTTTGTTTAATTATGTTGTCTAAAAAACATCCAGAGGAACAATCACTGATTTTTACTGATTTGCACTTGGGTGTCACCGAAAATAGCCGATCTACACGCATTCGGCTATTTTTGGTGCGTGACACCCACGTGCAACTAAATATAAATGGTTTTGGTTATTTCACATCGTTTCCGCAATCAGTCGCTAATGTTTCTCCAAATGTATCAAGCCACCAATGAAAAGGTGACCGAGGTAGACCTTTCCCCCTGCTACAGTAGCATTCCTCTACCCTCATGGGAGCGGAGATAATGTACTGTAGTAAAGAAATATTAGTGTTTTACTACATTTTACGAGTCCATACCATAAGTAGTTTTTAGTCGTTTGTTGGTTTTACTTTAGATTTTAAGTTTATGTTAACATTAAAAAAAAAACAGTTTTAATAAACTATAATAATCCTAGAGTGGAGCTCTTTTAATAGCATTGTCATCTCTGTCACATGACTTGGTCTCCTGGCTAGATTGAGTTGTTTGGGGGTGCGTGGTGGTATTTGGTTAAAGGGTAGTCTCGCATAGCCAGGCGGTCAGATCTTTCCCACTGATACGTCTGACGACCGCTACTCCCCACTGCTTTGAAAACAAATATCACTGTCCCAATATGAAGGACCTTGAAGTCTTTGAATTGGCTCTGGGAAGCTGGTATTGTTTACATTTCTGAATTCAGTTTTAGCCCATTCACTGAATTTAGATGTCACCAGACGTACAGCATCAGTAGGCAGAGATCTCTGGCTACAGGAGACTACTTGAATGGTTGCTTTCTCAGCATGACGGTGTCATTTTCGCCTTCATTCACATGGTGTCACCATCATCTCTTCAACATGATCACCTCACGCCGTGTCCTAACACCTTGGGATACGGGGAGCCATCCCTTCCCACATAGGGGTAGTGTTGTTGACCTGCCGTGCGTCCTGTCCTTCACTCTAGGAGGAGTTCTGCTACCCGGTGGAGTGCCTGGCATTGACAGTGGATGAGGTCATGCACATCAGGCAGGTGCTGGTCAAAGCGGAGCTGGAGAAGTTCCAGCAGTACAAGGACATCTACACTGCCCTCAAGAAAGGAAAGGTACAGTGTTTGTACATTTTTATTTAAGCAGGCAAAACCCCTATACAGCTGGCCCTAC
This sequence comes from Gymnoscopelus microlampas, assembly GCF_963454915.1. Classification (NCBI taxonomy): domain Eukaryota; kingdom Metazoa; phylum Chordata; class Actinopteri; order Myctophiformes; family Myctophidae; genus Gymnoscopelus; species Gymnoscopelus microlampas. The sequence continues at coordinate 32,543,804 of NC_139952.1, forward strand.
AGCAGAATGGGTGTTAATCAATCTCTGAAGGTGTCCAGTGCTAAAATGAACACTCACTATTTAGCTGTGTTGCATCGCATAGTGTCAGTTTGAGTATTAGCCATGTCACGAAAAGAGGTTAATTTTGTATATCTGGCGAGAAGGCATCCAACTCCCACATACAGTACTTGGAATATGATGTGTAATTCAAGCTCTGTTGTCCGCGGGTTGTTGCACGCCGAAAATAGCTGATCGACAAGCTCACAATGCGTCTCAACCGACGCGCTGTGAACTTGTAGATGGCCTATTTTAGGCGTGTGCCACTGTCGTACGACAAAGTATAAAATCGTCTTAACATGTCAATGTTTTCCCTTTCGTCTCCACACTCTAGCTTTGCTTTTCATGCCGGACCAAGAAGTTCTCCTTATTCACGTGGTCCTACATCTGCCAGTTCTGCAAACGGTAAATCAGATCGAACTGTTAACATCACTGTCTTTATGCTGTACTAAAAATCCAAAAACGGGATAACAAACAACCTGCTTTTGTCTCTTCTCCAGGCCTGTGTGCTCACAGTGCTGTAAAAAGGTAAGCCGCTCCCACAACCCAAACGAACCCCTTGAAGTGTCGCTAACACGGCTTCTGTTAGGCCTTAGACACTTATAGACATATACAGTACATGGTGGTCCGGGGGCCGAACCAGTGACCTAAATTAAGCTTTAATAATTTCTACCTCAGATGCGGCTCCCGTCGAAGCCCTATTCCAACTTGCCCATCTACTCCCTGGGTCCCAGCGCCATGTCGAAGGAGGAAGATGCTACGTCCTCGGCCAGCGCCCAGGCAGACAAGACGCCCTTTGGGTCCGGACACAACAGACACAGCCTGCGTAAAACCGTGTCCAAGTACGGGCCTGTAGAATTTGTCTTTTTTTGTAACTACATATTTTACAGATGAGAACCACAATAACAAGGCTGATGTCCTGTCTTTAACGCTTTTTTCCCTGCAACCCCCCAGGCTGTCGAAGCACAGCGGATCGACCGAGTGCCGGTCCCGGGACGAGCCGGAGCTGCCCAAGGAGCTGACAGAGGACTGGGCCACCATGGAGGTGTGCGTGGACTGCAAGAAGTTCATCACCGAGATCATCTCGTCCAGCAAGCGGAGCCTGTCAGTGGCCAGCAAGCGTGCGCGCCTCAACCGCAAAACGCAGTCATTCTACTTGGCGTCGTCCTCGTCCTCCAACTCCGTCAACTTCAGGCCGTCGGAGCGCACCATCAACGAGGTGTAGAAAGGACAATTCCCTCAATTCGTAATTTCCCCACACCGACCTCCTCAAAGGACAAGGCGCGGGGTGGACTCTGAAAGAAACTCAAAAAGAATGTGTTTTTTTTGTTTAGTTTTTTTAGATGGACAGTTTTGTCAACAAGTTCACTGCAGTGTCTCGGACTGGTGACTTATTTAACAAGAAAATAAGTCACATGTGACCATTAACCCAAAGCCCCTTTTACACCAATTTAGTATTAACCCCCCTTCTCAGGAAAAGTAGACCTGCTCTGTTCGTGATGGTCATAAAGACGAGCCACGTTTCACATGTCACAAACTCATCTTGCTGGAAACTCTTTGGCGGCCGATTGAAAAATGTAATGGCCCCATTTTTCTGCGGGTGGCTGCACAGTGAAAAAGTGTGTAATAACACACAGGATCCGCTATTCTGGAGGGCGGAAGTATCGCGGACGAAATTTAAAATGTGATTTCAGTATATCAGATCTGTAACGTGATTTCAGTATATCAGATCGGTAACGTGATTTCAGTATATCAGATCTGTAAACAGAAATGGCGGCGCCCATGTAGCAATAGCATAGCAGTGACATCAGACGAAACACACACTACAGATACATACAGTAAAAAACTATTTCCGAGCGACAGAAATAAGCAGATTTAGCCCAACTCGGCCGTTCTGAGCTGCGGTTTGGGGGGTCCCCGAACTTCGCTCGTTATGAACTGGGGGTCCAGGACCACTCATCATGACTTAACGACATCAAATCAAGGTAGGAAAACGCTTAGGGCAAAATTCTCCTTTAAATTAACATGCAGGATTTTACTGTGTGTAATAATTCAGGGCGATGTTGTTAGTGGGATGATGAACCCAAGCATGCGAATGTATATTTGACACGTTTTCTTTAGCCAATAACATTGCGCGGTGACTTTGTCAATACTGGAGGCGGAAGTTCCCCATCCAGATCCCTACGCTGTAAACACAGTTTTCCCGTTCCTGTTTACTACTGCTAGCACTCAGGAAGAACGAACCGATTGTCTGTTTGACAGAAATGCACTGTAGATCCACTTAGTCAGGTCTGCTGGGATGGATCCATCTCTGCCTCATATCGCTGCCCTTTCTAATTTAACATATTGCCAAAATATCACTCATCTTTTTAGACATTTAGAGATGAATGTTGAAGTGAGGAGCCAGAGTGGTGTCAGTGTTTTTGTCGGGTGGGTTTTAGCCACTTGGCCATTGATGTACAGTACATAGAATTCTGTGCCTGGTGCCAAAATAGTTCCCTCCTCTCCAAAATACACGGCCATGTCCTTAAGTGTTAACACTGAAAGTGTAGAAATGTGCCGATGGGTCCATTTTTAGACTTTCACGATGAAAGTAACGCTCAGGGTCTTGTGCTGTGCTTGTGTAATTGTGGATGTATTGTACATTGTAAATAGTTAGTGTGAAGATTGAGCTGGGACATTAACGGGGTGGCTCAGTGACTCATTGTGGCCCACAATGCTTTGTTCTAAGCTGAGCAACAGAAGCACAGAATTGTGGGGGTTTGAGTGTGTACATGCTGTATATCTAAAATCCTTCCAAATCTAATATTCCAAAACTTTAAGTTCAAATAATGAAAAACTCTTTTAGTATGTATGAAAATCCATGCATTTGGATTTTTGACTGTATACAGAAGTATAATTTATCCATGTTTATTTTATTTTCAAAGGTTTGAGCACAAGGAGTGTCATGTCCTGACACACTCCTAGTTCTCTTAATCTCTTATTAGTATTATATTCTAATGTTATGGTTTGTGTCAATCTAATATAAAAGGTTTTTATTTGACTTTTGTATGTACAATGGTCTTTTGATTCATAGATCTCAAATAGCACTTTTATTGGACCATTGTTTTGTTTCTGTCTTAATTATTTTTGTCTTTTTACATTTGTCTGTCTGTTCACCTTTTGGGGTTCCACAGTGCCATTTCCCAGGGTTCTTCCAAGGGTGAACATTTGAGTGAATGATTGAGAGTTTGTTGGTGTCTGGCCAGAGAAAAGTAAAATCCACCCCACTCAACTGAATGTATAGGCTATTTAGTTTAGTTCTGACATTGGAATGCGTATAGTTTTATATTTGTGTTCAAATGATCTTACATACACATGATCTTTCACACCTGCCTGTACTGTCATATACTTAGTTTTGTGACCTTGTTACCAGCGAGGCAGAAAGACAAAACCAGCTTGTTAAAGTGATGTCATGCTACTGTCAAATGGTACCTACAGTATGACCACATTTTAAACCCTCGGTAAGGAATGAATGGTGCGCATGCTGTAATGTGATTTCTTTTTTTTTTTAATGAAAGAAATTATAATAAAACATGATAGACTGATATTTGTCTCCAGTATCATTTGCTCTGTGGTTTTAGGCTACAGTTTGATCTAACATAATTCTATACAGGTGATTGGGAGAGCAACAGACTTTTGGTGATATGGGGACCTCCGGTGGTTCCAGTTAAGCATTGAATGTAATTTTCTTGAATTATTTGGCTAAACACTGGAATGGCATTTCTAGTTGTGTTGATATAGAATTAATAGAACACAATTAACGACTGTCTTTGAATTGCGTTGTTGTAGCAGTAGGTCTAGATAGAGTTTTTATCTTGTAGTAATCACGTTGAATCTAAACACCTTGCGTACAGCCATAAAGAGCTTGCACACTGGTAAAATGTAGAGCTGCACACTGGTAAAACTGGGCAAATTCAGGCTCTGTGTAAACTCGTTTACGGTCCTTTGAAAAACATTAGTGTAACGGTAAAATTGCATTAGGCTTATTGTCAACAAAAGCTGTAACACTTGAATACTCTATATTATATAACCTGATGACCCAGGTATGGATGCCAATACGTCTGTACCCTATAGCTGTATAGGTTTAAATCCTACATCATATACTGTCCTTTCTATACATTTATTTATAGGGTTGTATTCAAACACATTACTAACCAACAGTTAGGGTTATACCATTATTCCTTTTGCTTTAAGTACGCATTTAACATTTACACCTTTTTACTGTGATACCTTAAGCACCTAATAGAGTTTTCATGAATGGGCAGTGAAAATACTTACTGTATATAAACTTAACTTCAAATAGCCTTATTTTATCTATGGAAAAGTAATGTAAGTAACCAATAATACTGGTGGAGTGTTTTGTACGGTAGTGGTACCGTACAATGGAGCTGGTGGTGGACTACTGTACCAGTGGTGCATAAAGAGGCTCCCATCACCATCCAAGGGGAGGAGATGGAGATGTGACACCAACAAGTTCCTGGGAGTAGCCTACACATGAACAATAAACTGGACTGGTCTATCGCTACATCTGAGCAGCCTAGAGCAGAACAAGAATGAAAGCTCTCTCTCTCTGCTATGAACGCCTTCTGTGAAACAGTCAAATCAATATGTGAAAATAACCAGCTAGTGAAACACAGGGCTATCATTTGAATGTTATGTGTAACATTAGGCCTATATATGCGTGTCAGGATAAATGGTTTATTTGGTGACGTTCCCAAATGACCACTAGATGGCAATAGTGTACAGATAATGGACAATTGTAATTCTACATAGATGCATGTGATTCGGTGATTATAATGCAAACTTAAAGGTAGGGTAAGTGATATATTTTGGTTAAAAAAAAAAGTTAAAGCACTGTATTTGATAATAATTATTGCTACAAAGTGTTCAGTAACAGGGGTCTCCCCGTCTCTCCAGCTCTTTAATAAACAGAAAATACATTTTCAGGTAGGTTACAAAATGTCAGCCAATCAGGGGAGAGTATCCATTTATCAGCTTCATTTTTATGTTCCATTTCCAATTTTATCTGCTCATTTCTTAGTGTCATCACTTCCAATTGCACTTGGTTAATTTCTATCCCGACTGAGGTCTCTATCCTGATTGGATAGAATTGGTATCCTGACCTGAAAATGCATTTTCTGTTTACTAAAGAGCTGGAGAGACATGGAGACTCCTGTTACTGAACAAACACCCTGTAGCAATGAGTATTATCAGAATATAAAGCTATTTAACTCTTATTTTAACCAAAGAGAATCACTTACCCTACCTTTAAATGTATTAGAGAAATGTTATTATTCAATCATGTGCAAATGATCAGGAATTCATCAGAGGATTCAAACTTGGGGTGTTGGTCTTGGATTGGTCTGAAAAGGACGGAATGATGGAAAATGTCAAGGTACGTTTTTCTATTCTAATTCTATCAAAGTCACTGTGCATGACTGAGTGGATGTGGTTAAAAATACATTAAGGCGTTTTACTCTGCAGGTACTGGCGCCCTTGAAAGCCTCATAATGATGAAGAGAGGAACTGTGTCGCATACCACTACAGTGATGGAGGATGGGATAATTGGTCATGTTCTATTCAAAGAGTTACAGACAACTGGATTTGCGAGAAGTGATGTTTCTGTTAACTTCTTTGAACTGCAGTTTAGTGTTCTGCTTCATGAAGTTAAACAGTAACTTCATAAAGCAACCCCCGAATTGACTTATGGTGCAATTTCAAAGTTGAAATAAAGCATATAAAAAAAGCATACATTGATAGCATTGAATAGGAATATGTGTTACAAAATGTGTTTACATTGCTGTGATCCCTGCTAATATTGTCTTATCATTGTAGTTTAAAAGCTACAGAAAAGTGTTTATGTACACGTAAATGGAAGCATGTAATAGCCTATATCTGTTGCCCCTACTCTAACCCTATAAAAATGGTGGGAAAAGAAAGAAAATGCATTCACACAGGCTATGTTTTTGAAAAAACAAATGAAACAGACTTAATGTCTTAGTTAATACCTTTTTTCCAGCTGTCAATGTGTGATCCCACCATCACCTTCCTGCAACCCCACTTGGGTCCCAAACCATAGTTTGAAAACTACTGTGGGCAATAGAATAGATGAAAGGAAGAAGTGTGTGTTTAAAAAAAAAACCAAAAAACACTGTCTGTCAACATCATAACAGACTTCTATACAGGTAATAGGAAAAGCAACAGACTGGGTGAAGGAAGGGTCTCCTCTGTTTTTAGACAAGGGGTGGCTTCTCAACCAGTGGTTATGGTGACCTCTAGTGGTTCCAGTAAAAAAAAGTCAGAATTTCTAGTTGTCCTGATATAGAATTTATGCATCAAAGAGGGAGACCACTGTACAATGCTAAATAATAGTTTGAATGCAGGCATGTGTATAAGAATGTATTTATTTACTGTATGCGTGATATGTATGTGTGCACATCTGGATGTATGTAGGCTATAGGCTATAACCAGTGGCTGGCTTAATAGTAATAAGCCCTCAAAATAAAACTGTGAATTATCGACTGTTTTTGCATGCGTAGTAGCAGCAATAGGTATAGATAGTATTTTTATGTTTCAATAATTATGTTAAATCCAAACACCTTGCATGCATTATTCTTTTTAGATATGTCTCGTGGGAAATCTGAGAATATGTTTCAGTTAGAACTGATTCAAATTCATTTTGACTGATTAATTCCAAAAATTGTCAAATTACTCTGCGGCAGCCCTGAACTGGCATCTCGGCAGCTAGCACTGAAAGGCTACCCCCCCCCCCCCCACTCCCTGCATGGGTTGGCAACAAGTACTGGAAATAGCCGGCCAGGAAACGGAATTCTGAAGCCTGACTTCACCATAGGGCAGTGTCGCATGGCAGAAATGTCTGATCTACAAGCTCACAACGCCTCACAATGCGACACGTTGTGAGCTTGTAGATCGGCTATTTCCACAGTCCGACACCGTTGTATGATGACGGGGTATAAATTAAGCAAGGGTGACCCTCACACACTGGTCTCTTTGGTTACCCCGCACGCAAACACACACCAGTAAACAGGCTAGGCTGGATAGATACACTTACCTGAATTTAGCAGCAGGCCAATAAAAATGTTTTAATGGTGTGTTCTTGTCAAATTGCTGCACTGGCTAAATGAACAGAACATGAGAGCAGTGTTGAACATTTTGTAAATTACTTTGGGCCTTAGGGCCACACATACATGTGCGAATGCACGCACGCACACACACACACACACACACACACACACACACACACACACACACACTCTCACACACACACACACACACACACACATACACACACACACACACACACACACACACACACACACACACACACACACACACACACCAGTGTAACCAGGCTAACAAGGAGGTATTTAAGTCAACGACAGCCTCAGCTTACTAATAGAGAGTGTGGTAAAATCCCCTCACGATCGCTGCGCTTGGCGCAGTTTCAAGGTTCCCCCTCTAATGGGCAGGGATTGGTACATGAAAAGGGACAGCTGATCCCAGGTCTCTATCCCCCCTAGGGTCAGCTTCACCCCGGGGCTGCATACAAATAGGCCAGTGCCACTTTGGTGAGACTGAGCGTCTCAAGGGGAATTCGGTAACTGGAGCTGCGTCGCATGCAGGCCTCCCCGTGCCAAACACGCTTCATGGTCAGAACGTGCCGGGTTGGGGGTCTAACATGCACAACACTCATGTTGTCCATATGAGTTATGTGTCCATTTCAAAAGCGCACAACGTGGAGTCTGCCCGTGTAATGGCCTTTTTTTATATCTAACTCCCTAAGTAAACCTGCAATTCATAACTTTATGACCTACCCAGGATTCAAACCTGTGTCTCTTGCATGAGAGACCAAATTTCTGCTACTCTTCCGAGAGGGAATCCCCACTTGACCTGGGGAGATAGATATATGAGCTTCAGGCAGATGTACTTGTCAACAAGTCTTCAGGCAGACAGTACTACTTGTACATTGCTACTTGTCCTACCTGACACCAGGGTCTAAATGTTTCAATGGAAGAGCAGGCACCTTCAGATGTGCTAGTTATATTGTTTTGTATTGCATACCCTGCCATACAGTTTAAATCCAACCACAGGTTTTCTATTTGTGTGCAAATGAATATCTTCCTTTATAAAAATACAAGTTTCATAAATAAGTAATGAAAATCCAACATTTAACAGTATGGAGAAAATGTGCTTGGCGCTAGCAACAGAAACACCCACAGTACATTATGCATTACGCAGTGTAGCAGCAGTATGATTTGAAATACAGTAGACACACTGTAGGGACGCGCTGTGACACGGTCCCCTCCAGTCATGTGATGTGACTCGGTTGCCATAGTGACTGTTGCCTAGCGCAGGGACCTGTCGGACACCACAAGCGGTGGATGTCACTCCCACAGGGGTCAAGCGTGTTAGATGGTGAGAAGACAAATGCACAGTAAAATGTTCTGCATTCATTTAACTCTGAGAGTTACAAGTGGATAAATTAACTTTAGTGTAGCCTTCATCATGTGAGAAACAATGCATTATTTTCATGATGTCAGTGACCGCTGTCCAACACCTGACACAGTTTAGGCACTTATTACGGACACTAAAGGGGCTGTTGATGCATTTTGGAACGTGTCAGTCACTGCATTTTCTCAGATTTTCTGTAGTCTCTCATGTCGCTTGAGGACGTCATCCGACACATGTCTTCAGAAGCTCGTCAGAAGTAGCAGACAGCACAGGACCACACACCCACAGACCTTCCCACAGAATCAGTGAGTCACCACGGTTCAATATACTAACATCTCTTGAAGCTGTTTTCATTTGCCAAAAACAACACAGGGTGAAATTAAAGGCTAACACAGGCTAACATAAAACAATGTGAAGTAAGAACAATTGATTGCCTTGAAAACAATCATTGACGGTAAAACATTAAAGCTGCATAACTTGCTGACACTGTAGGTTTTATCATTGCAAACAAGACAGGTATCTTGAGTCAGATACCCGATGAAGGTCAGTTGACCGAAATGTTTCTGCAATAAAGATTTCTGTAAGTGAAGACAGTGAGCGGACTCTCCTGAGCTATGTTGCCTGATTTTCCCTACACACCTGTCCTAGTGGGTGTTTTTACTATCATTGCAAACAAAGAAAGCACTCAGTAGCATGTGGACCCGTGCCAGGACCTAAAGCACTCCCCAAGTTGCTCATTGAGGCACTAGAATAGGAAAGTTCATGGGGTCACCAAAATCATCCTCTTCGGAGCAAGAATGTGCAATTAGTGTCTGTACAACAAAGGGAGATACAATTAGATTTTAGTTTAGCCAGTTTAGCCGGTTTAGTTTAGTCTAGTGGTGCTAGAGCAAAGGTCATCATGACTTGCTGAATGTGCACAACAAATTCCAATGCAATCCAGCCATCCCCTTTTGAGATATGCTCATTTGAAATCTTTAAGTTTGACCTGATGAAAGGTCATGGGGTAACCAAAATCTATGTTTCTTCCTCTTGGGAACGTGAATAATGAACCCAAATGTCATGGCAAACCGGCCATGGTTTTCAAGATATCAGTCGGTCACAGACCAAGATGAACAAACAGAGAGATGTCATTGCATAACCTCCTTGGCAGTAATCACCACCCAAGGTAGAACTCTGCAAAAATATTTTTTTGTCTACACCATTTTGGACCAAACTGTAAACCTTACTGTAGACTTCAGCAGCCGATGTTGTAAGTCAAACACCACAGAATATAAAATGGAAAATGCAAACGTTGAATGCACATGTGCATTTGTATGCATGCAAAGCCATTGGTGGTGGTTAAAGCAGTGACATCTGACACCCTGACATCCGTCATAGATCAAAGCAAAAATAATTATAGTTTTTAATTAGGCTATAGTAGCTTTTCACCAGATTGTTTAATTTAAGCAAAATGAGTCTCTCCAACAACATTTCTGCGAATGTGGTTGAAGTCTGCTTCACCAACCTCTCTGCTAGCTCTGCAGCATATGGGCCTTTTGTCTCGATGTCTCTAAATTGCAAGAGAACTGTGACAGAAGACGCTGGCTAGGCAGGAATGTGATTTCTCTTGTGATTGAAGTGCTTTGTAACATTCATGAAGATGTCTACACAGCCACATCACGACAAAAATCAGAGCACAGTTAACCTGCACACAAACTTTCAACGTGTACTGTGTATCCGATTTTTATGCAGATATACAGGCAAATACCTTCTAAGAAATAAATAAACTGTTAGTGACTATTAATAGTAAGCATAAAGAGACTGCAGACATCAGATTTCCCCTGTGTCTGAACAGCTGCTTGTTGTGTACAGTAAAGTCTGCCTCTCATTACTTCAGGGATCCTCAGTTCTACTTCCTCTCAAATGCCACAGTTATGACACCCACTGCTTGCCAGCCGAGGTCTCCTTTGATTTTGAATACCACAGATGCTACTCAGCCTAGCATAGCATACCGCTATGTTGTGGGAGGTATAGGCTGACCTAGATGGGGGTCCCATCCTTAGCTACAGAGACAGGCCAATGATGTCTCGTGGCAAAGGTTATAGCATGTAGCAAGGCCACCCAAAGTGGGTGGCCGGGCGGTGGTGCTGGGGTCAGGGTGGATTGGGCCTGTTTGAAACACAAACTAGTGGCAGGGAGCCGTGGTCAAATAACTTGTAGGGCAGAGAGCCCTTGGAAGTCCACGTGTCTGTCTTGGGGTCGTAACAGTCGAAGCAGTCTGAGTCCTCGATGACATCGTGTCCGTTGAGGATGCGTCCTCCAGTCACATAGAGCTTGTTGTTGATCACTGTGGCGCTGTGATGCATCCTGCGCTCTCTCAGGTTCTCACACTTCACAAACTTGTTGGCCTTGGTGTCGTAAGCGATCATTCGCCTGGTGTACCCTGGAGATAAACATGAATCGAGAACATCAGAGCCTATATCCACGTAAAGCCTTTCATGCGCATTTTCTTATGTGACAGCTGTGGCGAAATAACTGTATTACTTAATGGCTTTTCATACATGAATGAGCAGACTGTACACAGTTGCCTGCACTCACCTCCCACGATGTAGATCTTGTCTTCGATGACGGCAGCTGGAGCACAGACATTCTTCACCGTCCTGGTCTCCAGTCTGGACCACAGGTTACGAGAGATGTGATACACCTGTTGGCACAGCACACATTATTATGGTCAGTAAAGCTTAATTCATACTCCATGTGTGTGGCTTGCTAAAAAACGGACAGACAGACAGACAGACACAACGGGTACTCTGATAACGGGTACAATGGGTTTGCATAACCGGGTGGGGCATGCATTCTCTACTTGCATTGTTCCCGACTTGCATCGTTCCCGAGTAGGCCTGTGCGCACCGGTCTAGTTGAAATAATGCTAATTTGTTACATATAATGTTGTAATACAAGGTAATAAGATAATACATTATTTCAACATTGAGGTTCAACAACATACACTGTACACAATTAAGCAAAAATTTGTAAACAAAACTATAGGTTCATTAAAATAACCCCAAGGGGCACACTCTCTAGCGATCCAACCACAGAAGCTACTGTATGTCCAAGACAGACCAATCACTGCAGTGGACCTGGCACCTCCCTATTTTTTGGGGCCGGCCATACTGTAGCTTAGTGAGTAGCACACTCAAGCACCTGCCAACACTCCTGATTTAAGCAGGAGACTCCTGATTTTTTACCCTGTCTCCTTTTTGGCTCCTGAATTGAAATGTATCCTGAAATTCTCCTGTTTTTTGGTTTATAATGGATGAAATGACAAAATACAGTATACCCATTAATTTTCCTCTTCTACCACGGTTTTGAACCGTTTTTGGTTTCCTGTGCAAGTGCTGACTAAAATTTTACCATTGAGCTAATAGAGCCTGCCTGCTTGCTCAGGGGATAAATTGAATCTCAAAATTCGTCAGATCCTGTGTCTAGGTGAGATATGACCTTTGACACGATCTAAATGTCTCGATAGAAGAGTAGGGAGACAAAATACAACCACCCCAATTGTATAATAAGTTATATTGTATTAACAAACTCTACTATACAGACTGGACAAAATTTCATTTTATTCATAAAAAAAGTTACTTAGTGCCGCTTTAAAATTCACCAGAATACAGGAAATGACATAATCTGTGTTAAACCGTTTTGGAGAGGACCCCCAACCAAACTTGTCCCACCCACATTTGTTTACTTTAACCATACAATGTTCATGTCTGTGTATCGGAAATTTGTCTTTCCTAATTTAAATCCCCATTTCACCTTTTCATTTTAACTATTTTGAGGCATCTTTGGGTATATAGAAAAGCTCTATAGAAATTGCATATACATACTTGTATTCTTATTCATAATTATAAAGAAGAAAAGCACCCCCCCACCACCACTTGTTGCCCACTTGAGGCTTTCTGTCAAACATTGCAGGCCTGTGTCCTTGGAGGTCAGGAAACAGGTCCAGTCATGCTGCAGAGAGCAAGCAGTGGTCGTCATGGGGACGGGAGTGACGGGATGGGAATGCTGTAACTGTATCCCTACCTTTTCATGTCAAGGAAGGACCCCCAAAATTATGTATTTGGTCGCAGACCTCCATCTCAAAATATTTTGTGAGACCCCCAGAAGCAAAGATTTGAGTAAAAAGAAAAATTCAAGAATGATCAAAAATAGCAGATCTACAAGCGCATAGCGTGGCACAAAGCTTGTATATCTGCTATTTTTGAATAGCTAAAGTCTGAAATGACACAAATGCTTTCCAGGTCTAAATGGTACATTAGCATCTCTATCCAAAGGGCTTTTACAATGTGCATCACATTCACATTTTCACACACATTCACACACTGACGGCGGAGGGAACCGTGCAAGGCACCACCCTGCTCATCGCGGAGCAGTTAGTTAGGGGTTAAGTGCCTTGCTCAAGGAGGAGGCGGGGATCAAACTGGTAATCTTCCGATTGCCAGACGGCCACTCTATCTCCTGAGCCAGACTGGCACTCCACTGTTGTGATTGGTCTGTCTTGGTGTTGATGTTATTGATGCTATGATCACCCACTGCCAACTGTTCTATTTTTAACCCCTTTCCCTAAATCATCTCCATGCATCCACTTCTCTCTGATCTGCCGCTTCATCGGTTATGTCATAAGACAGCCGTTTCTAGTCACTCTCTAGTGACTAGAGAGAGCTTGCCTATTAAGTTTGGATACCGAAAAATAACTATTATTGCTTATTTGTAGAGTTCCAAATTAATCTTTCATTATAAAGCCTTCTCTACCTGAATCAGCCTCACAGGATTCTGCATGGCGTCCTCTCCACCAAAAACATAGATCCTCTGATCACTGGCCGCAACCGCCGGATGCAGCACCGGTGTGGGCAAGGGCGCCATGGCCTCCCATTGATTGAACATACTGTTATACCTCTCCACCGAGCTGGAGATCTGCTTGTCCACTCCAATGCCTCCTAGGACAAAAATAAAGTGCTGGTAGGACACACTCTGGTGGGCATATCGTGGATCCAACATTGGCTCAGCTGTTCGCCACTGGTTGGTCTTAAGGGAGAGTGTGTAAACTGTAGCGCTCACGGAGCTGTCGCCTGATACCATACAGAGACGCAGCCCACCCACCACATAGAGGATGCTATGAATGCACACGTACGCAGCTTTGTAGAGGCGCAGCGGTAGCTTGGCCAACCACTGCCAGCGATGGGTCCTCTCGTCGTAGAGCAAGGCCTCGCGTGAAGTCTGCTCGTTGTTTTTGCGCCCTCCGACCACCACCAGTGTTTCTCTGCAGGTGTAGCGGCGCGGCGTGGTCCAAAGTGGCTTGAGCTCGCGGCTGCACTTGGTGCTGACTGAGAGCATGAGGCGTCGCACCGACTCGATAATTTCGGTGCAAAGAGTGGAAGACTGCACCAGTGGGTCGTTGGCAATGAATTGGAATAGGTACGTTGGGTGGATGTAACGAAGGCGGACTTTCTTGAAGAGGTCGTGTATTGCGCCACGTCGCGAGAAAGGGTCGTGGTGGATCCACGCTAATAGGGTCTCAAACACCTGCTCTTCCTCCGCACAAAGACGGTCATCCTCCAAGTAACACATGAGCTCAGGAAGAGACAGCTCACAGAAGTCCTCTGTGGCGGCCACGTCAGAGAAACACCTCACAGCCATCTCTTTGGCCCTCTCCTTCAAACTTTCACAGTGAAGGATCTCCGAAAGTCTTATCATGCTTAGACAGTTATCTGGACTGAGCTGCTCCTGGAGAAATGCAGAGCACGCCTCAAAGAGACGCCCGTAGTGGAGCATAGACGCCGCCTGCATGAGTGGAAGCACAATCTCCATGGAGATGGTGATGGCGCCGGTGTAGATGTAGTCCACGATGCCGCTGAGAACATCGGGCGCGATTCCCTTCAGGTCCACGCGTGCCTGGCTGCTTTCCAGGAAGTTGCTACAGAACATGGCACGGAAGTAAGGGCTGCTGGACACCAGGACGTTACGGTGGCAGGGTATCTCCCGGTGCTCGGTGCAGAGCAGTACATCCGTCATGACGCGCTCCTGACGGAGGATGTTGAGCTGGGTGAGCAGGTGGGAGGGAAGCTCCAGGTCTTTGAATGGTAACACTTGATGAAGTCTCCAGGCCATTCTGGAGGAGGGACAGAGGAACAGAGAGACAGATTCACTAAGGAGGCCACTTGGACTGGTCCTAATGTCAATGTTACACTGGGTTCACAATAATGTTAACTCTATAAGCCATGACATCTTTGAGAGGCTCCTGTAAACTCTATACCAGACTACTACCATAGGCCACTGAAAATAATTGAATCCAAAATATTCCTTGGAAATGAACAAGTAACTATGGTATGCTTTCAAAAATGGTCAGCAGCAATGTCAAATATACCACGAGTCATTGGGCTACACATGACATGCCAGACCACAGGTAGGGTCCTTTAAAATAGATTATTATTATTAATGTATAATCTCTGATGAACAAGACCACCTAGAGGCCACTTGTGGCCGCTGGTGGACACATTGGCTGACAGACAGGGGGACTGTACTGCATTCATACACAGACTCACTATAACAGTAGTTTTGCATCACTTCATGGCTCAGCTAATGACCCGATCATCTCAGCAGGAAGAGCCATGATGTTCTACGGAGGATGAGTCTGACTTTTACCATGGCATTAAGAATGCAGATCCTTCCTGTCAGTATGGATACCAGAGTAAACCTTTTAGCCCGCTCTCTTTAACTCTGACACATCCTGCCGGACAGCTGCCATTGATGTTATGATCACCCACTGCCAGCTGTTCTATTTTTAACCCCTTTCCCTAAATTATCTCCATGCATCCACTTCTCTCTGATCTGCCGCTTCATGGGTTATGTCACAAGACAGCCGTTTCTCAAGAATCAAGAGTCTCTCTCTTTCACTCTCACTATCTCTCTCCACTTCCCTCTCACCCACGCTCTCTCATTATATTTTTCTTTCTCTTTCCCTCGTCTCATTCACTCGCTCTCTCTCTCCCCCAAATGAAGGGTGTCGCCATTGACAATCCTGGCGTTTGGTAGAGGGGTAATTTCCAGGGGCTATTATCATCACTAAGTCTTCTAATCACCATCGAGACAGCTACTGATTTGCGCGCACGCACACATGCACACATGCACGCACGCACGCACTCACACACACACACACACACACACACACACACACACACACACACACACACACACACACACACACACACACACACACACACACACACACACACACACACACACACACACACACACACACACACACACACACACACACAGGGGGCCCACTCTGCCTGGTATATATTTGGATGGATAATCATTTTGTGATGCCCTGATGGGTGTGAGTGAGTGACACCATACAGCTGACAGTATTCCCCCACACCGTTTAACTGGGGCTGAAATAGACCCCGGCATTGTGTTGATCACAGGGGCCAAACACGGTCACTTCAGTTGCCAGGGAGAAGGCGAGACATTGAGCAGTGGTTCTCAACCTGTGGGCCCAGGTGGGCCGCGAGAGTATCGCAAGTGGGCCTCCGAATGATTGACAAAACGCTACGATTTTTAATAAAATATAACATTAATATCGAAAAGTGATACAGATAAATACAAGGGTAAAGTATACAGTACTATGTTAGTTCCATTGGTCCGAGGTGGAACACAATCGATTGATTGATCATTAAAATAAACTAATTTGGTGTAGAGGGAAAATAGGAGAAGGCCTAGTATATCACTGGAGGACTCCGGTCAACTTAACTAGGATGGTTAAGTGGTTAATTAACATCACATCAAATATCACCAGTAAAAAACAGGATCAGTTTCATCTAAAAGAGTCTACCAATGGGTAGACTACTTTTATGTTTTTTTTCTTTTATGTTTCTGTGTATTATTGTAATATATTGTGTCTTAACCACACGAGATCTGGTGTAGAGGGGAAACAAGGAGTGGACCTAGTATAGAGCCCTGCTGCCCTGGGTCATCTAAGTATACAGTCGGGTTTACAGTAAGTGTTTTGAACCTGTCACTGACCATACTGTTGTCTATTTGATGATATCATCCTGTGTTCAAATCAAGGCTTGTATACAGTACACTGACATGTTTGATATCTAAGAAATGTCTCACCTGCAGAAGAGATGATTGTATGATTGTATTCTGCTGCTATTTTCCCCACCTTGTAGTATATTATTCATATTATGAACCACACACCTTTAGACATTGCTAATATTATATTAGAATATTTGACATAGGCCTATCTAACTAATTTTCCTTGTTTCTCTCTTTCTCTATTCTTAACCCCTTTCTTGAAACTGCAAATGTTGGGAGCTTGTAGGCTACAACCCACTCTTTTACACCTGTAAACCTGTGATGTGAATCTGAAGGCTCATCTAGGACTCTTCTATAAATTCCATGTATATCATTTCCAAAGATAAAGTTGCAACATACAGCTCTCACTTGTGCTCCTAGTCCTAACACAGTATAGCTGACCCTGGCTGTGACAAACCTTATAGTTGTTGTAGTTATAACAATAGTTAAACCACTCTTTGGGTTATGAGTTGTTTGTAGCCTAACCTAAATTTGTGTTTTAAGGAGTATTCTGCGTCTCAATAAATCAATGAACAATTCTGACAAACCATCTGAATTCCCAAAATCTGGTAGTGCGGTTCGTTCACCAAAGTATAAAAACAAATCCTTACCTCCTGTACATGTAAATCAATACATCCGTGATACGTCTTGAGTCTGGGCAGGAACAATGTCAGCCACAATGGAGAAAATAACTCCAAAAAATGTTCTCCTAGAGTAAATATGATGTGGTAAAGTAGGCTAGAGCAGTGCGATCAGTCACACAGTGAGAAACAGAGGAGGACTCTCCTGCTAGGAGCTGTGGGAGTTTGCCATGAGGGCCACTGTGTACATTCCTGCCGCTAATAGTAGCCTATCGCAGGCCACCGTGTCTCCGGCCAGGCGCTCTCATGTGACACAGCAGGGCCGCTTGGTACCGTGCCACCGGCTTAGTGGCTCATCAGCCCCGGTCCACTGGAGACTACAGTGTGTGTGTTTACAATAGCCTGGGGAGGGCACAGTCATCATGGGGGGTCCCTCCCCAGCACCGCTGGTGCCCCACACGGAGAACGGGTGTCTAATGAAAAGTCCCCCCGTGGGGGGCAGCGACCCCCTTATCCCCCTCACGTGCAAATGCCCGGCCCCCACCATCGCTCCCATCATTATCCTTCTCTTCTCTCCTCTTCTGACTGTGTCGCGCACCCAAAATAGCTGATCTACAAGCTCACAGAGCGTCGCTTGGCGACATGCAGTGAGCTTGTAGATCGGCTATTTCTGGTGCGCTGCACGGTGTGTGATAAGTATAAATCAGGTGTAAGCGAGGAAGCAGGTAAATATAGTGCGGTGCTGATGGGTGAACCTGAGCAAGAGCAACAGCTGTGGATACGGACGGTTTGTCCCGAGGTGGTGAGTGTGTGTGTGTGTGTGTGTGTGTGTGTGTGTGTGTGTGTGTGTGTGTGTGTGTGTGTGTGTGTGTGTGTGTGTGTGTGTGTGTGTGTGTGTGTGTGCGTGCGTGCGTGAGGAGTCATTTGTCCATGCCAAGGTGCATGGCTTTGTTTTTGTTTCACTTGTCTGACCTCAGGACGACAATGGAAACAAGCACGTTTTGTGTAATCCTTTTAACACCATTTGTATAATCGTACCACTGTACTTTTTTGCAAACTGTTAATAAAGTATTCAATCAATCAAATCAATCAACCTCTGCCATGCTTAACCATTTCAACCTGGTGTCCCTATTTTTGGCATTATACAGTTGGTGAACAAAAATGTAATTTCAAAAACAAATGTATTATTATTATTTTTTTGTAAATGTCTTGTCTCACGCCACGGCACATGGTGTTTGGGAACCACTGTCACTATCTTTATTAAAATATATCAACAGATAGGACAGGATCTGTACCATGATCTGAAGTTAGGGAAGGCAAAGACAACAATGAAATGACTCGGTCGTACAGCGGAAAATAGCTGATCTACAGAAGGCATGATGTCTTTATCTTCTGACGGTAAAAGGGCCTTATCTCCAGCCAGTGGTGGAAAGTAACCATGTAGCCTACATTTAATCAAGTACTGTACTTAAGTACAGTACAATTTTGAGGTACTTTTACTGTACTTACTGGAGTATTTCCAATTGTAATAATTTTACTCCACTACAATTATTTGAAAACTTTAGTTATTAGTTACATTGTAGATTTTAGATTATTACAAAACATACATTAACCACTTCAGCTCTATTTAAATTTTGGCTATTTGAAAATAGCCGATCTACAAGCACACAACACGTCGCGGTGCGACCAGCTATGTAGATCAGCGACCAGCTTGTAGATCAGCTATTTTCAAAATATTTTAAATACATTTTAGACATGTGATAACTTGTGAAACAGGACGTTCTGAATAATGAGTAGGCTACTTTTACTTTTGGTACTTATTTTATGCCAATACTTTTGCACTTTTTACTCAAGTAAATTTTGATTACCGGACTTTTACTTGTAACAGAGTGTTGCTACATTGCGGTATTGTAGTACTTTTTCCACCACTGTCTCCAGCAAGCCACCGCGCAGCTCCAGGCGCGATGAGATGAGTTATTGTCATGTTTGTTTAGGGGCATATGGCGAGGAATCTGAGACAGACACACATGGACAGATTGAATAACACAGAGCAGCTACATGGGAGTGAGCTGTCACTAAGCGTTGGTGCACTCTGACACACTGAAATCCTACACTTTTTTTTACTGGTGGTTACCAAGTGACAGCTAAATACATGTTGGTGGTGGTGTGTGTACTAACTGGGGCGTGATAAGGGACGTCGTCGCAGAGGCGGGTGAATATTTTGGAGGTCCGTAATTTGAGCTCAATGGTCATCTTACGATTTACAATCTATTTCGTCCCATGGCAAGCGAAAATAGCTGGCCGGGCTATTATTTTCTTCTGAAAACAAATTACGCATTTGAAAGATTTTTAAGGATTATGGAAAATGTATATAGCACTTTTCAAAAAAAGGTTTACAAACTGCTTCACATACAGTACATAAACAGGAAATATAAAGGCAATTCAACGATGATAATTAAAAACAAAGGAACAATTAAAAAATAATAAGAAAAAATAAGAGTGCCCTGGGCCGTAGCGTGACGGTCCAGGGCAGGCACCCTAGGCTACAATGCCAGCCTAACAGCGAATGCCCTGTCACCTTCCGTCACAACACAAGCCTTGTCTTGGGGGGGTCAAGTAAAAGTTTGTCTGCTGATGAGATTACTGGTGAGTATGTGAGGAGACAGGAGGTAAAAAAAAATGAGGAGTAAGTCAGTTCAGTCATTTAAAATTCGGAACGCCACTGGCACCACTGTAGCAGTGCAGTGAGGCAAGAACAGGAGAAATGTGGTCCCTCCTGGTTCTTGTAAGAACTCTAGCTGCTGTGTTTTGAACAATTGCCTTTTTTGGGAGTCCAGAAAAAAAGAGAATAGGCCTACAGTAATAAATAAGGTAATATTTGGGATCTAATGCTGGAGACCTTGTCTAAGAAGAAGGCTTGAAAGGCATCACATCTCTCAGTGGAAGTTATTTCACTGGAGTCGGAAGGACGATGTATAAGAGTTGATGGTGCTAAAGAGAAGTTTTGGATCATGGGGATTAGAAGCAATTAGATGGGAGAAATATTTCGATCGTTCTTCTTTCACTGTGTTGTTTAATTCTTTTAAAAGCGCCTTCAGGGTATCAGTTTGAATGTTTAAAAATATATATATGACAATTTGCGGTTAAGAAAATGTATACTGCATACCTTTTGTCTTTGGTCTATTGAGAGACACATTCATTTACCTGGGCCCTGGGGGATCCATCACCCACATGTCTCTACTAGCACCCCTGACTGATAACAAGCCACAAATACAACTTGGATTTTCAAAACATTTCAAAAGTTTTATCATAGCAAAAATAGCAGACTGCTATTTTAGCTATATACGGTAGGTTAAAATGCTTAGGAAACTCAGTTATTTCAATTAATTTGATCCTTATTAGTTTCAAACATTAAAACATTGCCCTGGGAATAAATAAAAACAATCCTTGATTCAAATTTAAACAAAAGGATAGCCTATATAGCCCACAGAAAACTGCAGCATTTGTTCAACATCATAGCTCCGTTTACATGCACTGACAGCAACACAAACAACAAAATATCATTAAAGCCTAAGATACTTGTTTTGTGTGACAATCAAACAATACCTGTTTTTGCTCAGCCTTGAATGGACCTCTTATGGGCAGCAGGGAGAGACACCTGGGACAAGAGAGATTTATTATTCATCATAATGTTCCTATAAGTACAGTAACCTAAAAAGTCATATATCCTATGAATCCTAAGTCTATAGCCTATGAATAGCAATGTAACACATGGGCCTATGTAATATGCCTTAAAAGGCTAAATCAATGTTTATGAGCAGCAGGTCTGATACATAATTTATGTTTCTTGATATTTTATTGAACTTTGCATTCTGTGTATAAGACTTTCCCTCATGAAAATAATAATGGTTCATAATAATTTATCCTTATCTCCATTCACATCCATTAATGAAATAAAAATACATACCGGTAAGTAAAAAGTAAACCTACTAAAATAAGTAAGTGGGTCCAGTAAATACAGTGGTTCTCAAAGTGGGGTCTGGGGACCCCCAGGGGTCCTTGAGGGGGTTCCAGGGGGTCCCCAGCTAAATTAGTTCATCAGAATGAGTGGAATCAATCACTTAAGCCATATTTCAAATATAGTGAAAATAGCCGATCTACAAGCTCACGTGTCACACTACCACATATGACTGCAACGCCCTGTGAGCTTGTAGATCTGCTAATTTCATTAAAAAAATCCCCTGAACATGGGTGTTCTAAATTTCAAAATTTCAATACAGCAATGCATTGATATCAAATAGAAAATGTACTTCGTAATTTGTACTTTGGAATAGTGGAGTATTTACATGACTATGGACTTTGTCCACCACTGCAGTAATAAGCAAGTAATAAGGAAGATAGATACAGTAAACCAAGGGTTCTCAAAGTGGGGTCCGGGGACCCCCAGGGGTCCTTGAGGGGGTTCCAGGGGGTCCCCAGATAAAATATGATGGATAGTTAGGAACCAAATGGACCCCATATGTGTCTGTAACTCTGACAGTGTACAAATGTACATTTGTACACTTTCAGAGTTATGGTGGTCCGTGGTCGAATATGCAGGGGTTCTCAAAGTGGGGTACGGGTCGGGGACCCCCAGGACCCCTATCAGCTATTTAAAAAAATATTGACATTCTTTGAAAATGTTTGAATTTTTTTTGACATTTCTATCACCAAATCTTGTATGGGGTCCTTGGCACAACATATTTTCAGATGGGGGTCCGCAGCAGCCAAATGCACATGAAAAGGTTTGGGACCCCTTGCCTTGCAGTAAATACTCCATTCATTCATGTCCATGGTGGTCACGCCTGGCCCGGACGTGACGTCGGCGGCCGAAAGCGTGACGTGAACGGCTCGCTCGAAAATACAACAAGGAAGTGGTAACGTTTTTTTATTTTATTGGAAAGCAGAATAACCTTTAGCGGCAACATATCCGATCATTCTAACATTGATCGGTGTGTGTATGTGTGTGTGTGCGTGCTAGTCACAGTGTGTGTGTGCGTGATCGAGGCTGTGTTTTAAAGCCGTCGTGTTTTACTCTGCACTGCAAATATGAACACGGACGTGGAATTCCACATCAGACAGAATTATCCGTGGAACAAACTGCCAGCTAATGTCAAACAGGTAACGTGTCATTAATGTCATTATTATGTTAGTATGATGCATGTACTGTAAATGTATCGATCTGTCCCCCGAGGAGGGAGGAGGAGGAGGGGGGTGCATGTGTCATTGACACTAATCGGTCGGTCACACGCATGATCTGCAACAACGGAGCCATGATGACACTAAACCATCTTTGTTATTATCATCACCTCGATCACGTGACTGGTCGATTTGACAGGTGATGCCAGGACAGGACAGGTTATGGTTCATAATATTTATGATAGTAGCCTAACACCGCGACACATCAGATGTGATGTGATGTGAACCCCCCCCCCCCATGATGACGCTTTGATTATGGCTCCATAAATCCCACCTACCAGCAGCAAACCACCGAGCTGTTATGTCATGAATGACCTCTCTCTCTCTCTCTCTCTCTCTCTCTCTCTCTCTCTCTCTCTCTCTCTCTCTCTCCGTCTTGCCCCTTAATGCTACCTCTTCCTCTCTCAATTCAATTCAATTCAATTCAAAGGAGCTTTATTGGCACGAAAAAACATATGTTAGTAAAAACAATTACAAACTAAGACATGTATATGGTACACAAATTAAAGGGAATACACATAAATGTATAAACAGAGTTATGTCTCAGAGAGAGAGAGATAGAGCTGACTCTCTCTGTCTCTCTCTCTGTTTGTCTTTCTGCTTAGATGTGTTCACATTTCCTCATGATTTCTTTTTCTTTTCTTTTCTTTCCCAGGGTCTGGGAAACTCTCAGAGGGAGTATGAGAAACATGTACTGCTCTACAGTATCCGCAACCAGCTGCGTTTCCGCAATAACTTAGGTGAGCAGTGAGCACGTGTAGAAACAATTTTATTACCATTCAAGGGCAAAAATTACACCCTGAGGCCAGAAGGGAGGAATATGCAGAGTTTGCCAAAGGGCAACATTTTCTGGTGGTATTGCTGTACAGTTAAGGTTTGTACTGTAAACCAGTGGTTCTCAAACTTTTTCATCTCAAGGACCCCCAAAATAATATGAATTTGGCTGCGGACCCCCATCTGAAAATATGTTGTGCCAGGGACCCCAAGAAGCAAAGATTTGTGTTAAAAACGTTCGCCTTTAAAGAAAAAAGATTTAAAGATTTGCACACATTTTCAAAAACTAGGAGCTTGTAGATCTGTTATTTTTGAATAGCCAAAGTATAAAATATGGATAAAGTGGTTAAAATGATTGTGACGCTATATTAAATTATTTAGCTGGGGACCCCCTGGACCCCCCCTGGACCCCCCAAAGACCCCTGGGGGTCCCCGGACCCACTTTGAGAACCAATGCTGTAAACCACACAAACAAACCATGAATTTATTTGGTCATGGAACCATAAAGCTGCAATCCAGGAACTTAATGTAATGAATAACGTGGCATGGATGACTGTTAATATAACTAGTACTGTAGATCAGTGGTGCAGTGGTTGGAGGTGGTCTCCCTGCTCTTCCATTGAGACATTAAGACCCTGGTGTCAGGTAGGACACCTACTGGTTGAGATTGAAGTAGTACTGGCTGAAGCTCATAAGCCCCAATATCTCCCGGGGAGATATTTCGGGAATCCCTCTTGGAAGAGTGGTAGAAACTTGGGTCTCCCACGCGAGGGGGAGTCGTGGCACAGGAGGTAGATAGAGCAGGCATCCTGGAACTGGAAGGTTCCTGGTTCCAATCCATGGTACCTTCTTGCGTCATGCGTCTTGCGTCTTAGATTACGCATCTAAGTTGACGATTAATTGTCCCTCTAATTGAGATTAACATTTTTAATTGTGTGTTTCGCATTGAACATTGGAAAATATGAAGCCTTTTAGGCTTCGTAATCAAAAATTGCACAGGGCCGATATGACAAATAACTGAAATATACAAAGAAATTATATATATAAAAACAACGTTACTTTGTGACACGTTGCAAGCTTGTCGATCTGCTATTTCTGCTTTTTTAATATTTGAAAATGTGTGAACATTTTTCATAATGGGAAAGATTATGATGATAATGCAAACATAATTGCGATTATCTCAAATAATTGCGATAAGACGATTATGTAATCATTGTGACAGGTCCAGCGTCATGTCGAAGGGCCATTGAGCAAGACACTGAAGGCAGGAAATATGCTGTATACATGCAGGCCAGCTAGCAGTTATACAAAGAAATGGGATAAATTGTATACTTCTTGACTTTAGACAGATGACAATTTGAGGCAATTATCTGTGCTGCTATTTGAGGAGACCCTTCTGACTTTGGGAGAATGATAAAGGATAAGCTGTATCGAATTCAGTGTTACACTTGTTCTGGACAGACTGCCAGGATAGTGTGTACAGAACATTAAAAAAAGAAACAAAATCCAGTACTATATTATTGAATAAAATGTAATTACAACTGTAATAACTGTATGGTAGACTAGAGTACATTAAATCTATGTAAGGAAGTATTCGCACAATCCACGTCATTCGGATGCAGGTGTGTTGGACAATGAAAACCGAAGCAAACATGAAAAAAATATTTTCATGAACAAAAAACTCCCGCACACTGCTCTTGCTCAGCAGCCTCTGCTTTTATTTAAATTGACAGACGTTTCGGTCCCACTGGGCCTTCATCAAGAGTAAGACACTCTTGATGAAGGTCCAGTGGGACCGAAACGTCTGTTCAAGTTTGCTTCAGAGTATATTAAATACAATATACTGTAACTAGTACATCTGTATGGTAGATTATGTTAATACAACATGTTGCGTCGTGACACGTGAGCTTGTAGATCTGCTATTTCCACAAATTTTGGAAAACGTAAGATTTTTTTTTGCTTGGACGATTTTTGATGATTATGCACAAATAATTACGATCAGGCGATGTATGTAATAATTGTGACAGGCTTAGCTATGTGTAGCCTCGTTTCCAGCCTTACTCATCTGCAAAGAGAAAAGCCTGGTCACGACCTATTGCAGAGAGTATCTATTGGGGCGGGACGTCCGTCGTACGTATATCGATCTTTTTCGTCCAATCACAACACTCGTTTCATTCACAGAGAATGTAAACAGATTTGTAAAGCGTCAACGTCATTTCCTTGGGCGGTACTTCCGCCAAATTCCGGTACTTCCGTTTAGACACTCAACCGGCTAGGTCTTGCCCAGCGTGAGCTATGTGTAAGTTCAGCCGTTTAATCGTGGAATCCCCTCAAGGACCCCTGGGGTCACTGGACCCCACTTTGAGAACCACTGACTTAGACAAGTTTGGATGTAAAGTCATTATAACGAGTGGCCAATCAGATCTGATTGAAGATAGAGTTCCATTGCCATGGTTACCGTACACAGTAGCTTCTTGGCTGGCATGAGCCTCTTGGCATCGTAGCACGTCGTTGTAAACTAGATCGATATTTAAATATCATATCAATAAATCTGGTCTCTACTGGATTACTGTGATGCAAAATGGCCTGTAATTTAATGAAAACATGATGTGTAATTACAGTTGTTGAGTGTAATTATGTGACTGTGACTTACACCTACCCTAGGGCATGTGTAACTATATGTACTGTAGGCTAGTTGTTGCTTAGAATTACATTGTAAATAACAACTGCTGTTATTTTATTAATGCTTAAATCACATCTTAGTAGTAAGAATTGAAATCGATTAGTTCTAACTAGAGATGGCCAATTGGCCATTTGGGGAACCTTTCTTAACCGGTAACCAAAACTCATTACTGGTTAATTAACCGATAAGAATAAAGTATACTTTTTTGAATGGACGAATGTCTGTGGATCACTCACCCGCTAGGACAGCATTTGAGGTTGTGAAACGGTTAAGCCCTTTAGGGTCTCCAAGCTGTACAGCCAAATGTGGGTAAACATAGTCTTTGGTGAGTAAATTATGAAGACTATCCAGTATCCACCACTATTAACGGTTACCGGTTAAATTGTTAACCATGAACATCCCTAGTTCTAGCTAGGCTAAATTTGAACTTAACACATAGCTGGTGCAACCGGCTGCAGATGCCCAATATGTCCTTGACCAGGGGCTGATTCCCCTTTTGGGCAAGCGGTGGATCTTTGGTTAAGCGGTGGGTCTTTGGTTTTCCATGCAGGAGAGCCGAGTTCGAATCCAGGTGGTAACACTGGGGTGTGTGTCTGTGCGTGCGTGTGTGCGTGCGTGCCTGTGTGTGTGCGTGTTTGCATGAGTGTATGTGTGTGTCTGCACGGCACTAGGCTGGCCCACGTTCTAATAAATCTGTGTGTACTGTTTGTGTGTGTGTGTGTGTGTTTGCGTGCGCAGTGCGCCACGTGCGGAAGGACGAGCGCAAGTACTACGAGGAGCTGCTGAAGTACAGCCGTGAGCATCTGATGCTGTACCCGTACCACCTGTCTGACATCATGGTCAAAGGACTGCGCGTCACGCCCTTCTCCTATTACATAGGAATCATGGAGGTAAGCACTCAGTAAAATCATTCGTGTTCATTTAACTCTGAGAGTGTATAAATGGACCCTTACAGGTCCATTTGGTTCCTAACTATCATATACTGTAGGAATCGTGGAGGTAAGCAGGGTGCTACAGGGGATTTAGGCACCAGCGAGACTAAACGTCAGAAAAACATGCCACAAAGGCATAATGTAGTTGTGTATTCCCTCATGTACATTACACCAATCCGTCACACGCCCTATGCTCTCAAAGGAGAGCGCACAAGGGTTTAACGGTCGTTTTCTAGATATGAACATGCAAGATATTAACATCGCAAAAGGGAATGATATGAACGCTCACCCTGTATGTACAGCCAAAGGCAGCCAATGACAAACATCCCTTCACACTCAAGTGTTTAATAGCTTTTTTCAAGTTCAGCTCTTCCAACCCCTCTTTACCTGCGCATCACCTGAGCTCCAGACAAAACCTTTGTCACTGGCGACAACGTCCAAACGACGTCAAACAACCAAACAACGTCAAACAACCAAACAGTGAAAAGACTTCAATGCCGTAAGCAGCTTACCAAATGATTCTGTATGAGTTTTGAGCATTTAAAAAAAAAAAAAGCCTATTTTTTTACTGTTCCTACACTTAAAATATGTAACAAGTGTAGTAGTCGTGTTACTATTGAGATATTTGGCATAAAATAATGAGGTTTTGTCAGGATGTTTGTCTATATCATGCAGGATATGGACAAGTGAAACAAGTGTAATACATTAGCGATTCTCCACCTGTTTAATTTCACCCCCAGTTTGAAATGCATTAGGCCTTGAACCCCCAAATGATATGATTTATGTCTCTTGGAACCCAAGCTACACTGTAAAAGCCTCAGTGTTAATTTAACTCCGAGTGCGGCTATGTCTTCCCGGTGGGGGCTCCTCACCGGGAAGACATATCAAGGAAAAAGAGGGTAAAAATGTTTATTGGCTCCTCTAAAAAAAAAAAGAAGAGAAAAATATATATGTCAAATTGTCTGAACTGTATGAGAAATTGATTCATAGTATATTAGAGTTGTTTAGATATCGTTTCTAGTATGGGAAATGCCGCCAATACTGCTTAAAATGGATTGGGTATGGGCGAGTATGTGAGTCTATGCAATGATCTGATATCATGTAATTACTAATTTATCATAATGATGATTGTGACAGGCAAACGACAACAACACGTGCAGTGATAGATATCAGAGAGTGTTGCGTTAGTCAGAGCTTGTAAAATGTCCGTCAAAATGGTATTCATTCTCTGCATTCTTCTTTTGTCTTCTTTTTTTTCCTCCAAACTGGTATCGGATATGTACTCTTATCAACCCGATTTGCACATTCATGTGTTGTTAATGCGGGGGAAATGGTATACAGTAGGAACATTTCTACACAGTGCTAATATTGAAACATATCGCTATTGTAATGTCAAGTGAATTGAATTATAGCTGAAATCAAACCACACATCATTTGACTGGGGGTCCGGTCCCCCTGAACCCCCTCAATACAAAGCTTCATATTTTGTTGAGCATATATAGAATCACAGTTGGATGAAATTGGAGCCATGACCTGTGTTTTGGCATCAGACCATTAGAGTGATGGCAGTTCAAGACTGGCAGAGGGAGATGAATGCTAATTTGTGTAGTTTCAGGCCAAAACTAAAGGCCATCCCATAATATATGCAGTAGAACGTATGTTATGTGTATTATCTGTCTTACGTATGTCAGTTCAACCTAAAGGTGGAAGGGTCTCTATGCAAAGGTTAACATGTAATTTATATAGCATGTTATTTAGACAGATGCTAGGTTCATTGTTTATGGTATCCTATGGTTTCAATGTACAGATTATTATTTTTATAGTATATTGTTTAGACTGATGCTAGGTTCTTGGCTTACCTGTGATCCTTGTTTACTGAGGCACTACACTATCTCTCTGAATTTTATGTATGTGCTTACCTTGCTTATTGTAAGTCGCTCTGGATAAGAGTGTCTGCTAAATGCCTAAATTGTAATTGCCTCTCTCGGCTTAGTGAGAGGCAATTACCTACAGTTATCTTTCCCAGTTTTCATTTTTTCGTAACACTGTATTGTGATGGATAGGCAGTCTCAGTTGTGTAGCCTTGCATACTATACTCAGAATTAATTAACTTTATTGTCACATCATCACAGGTTTATAGTTTTAAAACAGTGGGTGAAATTAGTTTTTGTGCAATTTCCATTGTTTTTTTTATTTCCATAAAAAGAGAACGAGAAGAAGAAGAGGGGGGCAGAGGCAGCATACTCAGATACTCAATTACAATACAATTAGCAATACCACAATGTAGACAATTAAACAACTAACTCTGGAGCATGATCCAGTGTGTGGACTTTATTGTTTTAAAACATTTGAATACAGGACTTTTAATTTGTAAAAAGTTTACAATGTATTTGTTTCCAACAAAGAAGTGATGTTCATCAGACGGTGAGGCTCGAAACGTCACGTCCTTGGTGGAAACCAATACATTTGACCCTGCTAACTCATTCTGTGCCACATGACGTCTAAGACGTCACGTGGCCTGACGCCCCCACCTCAAAATATTTTGTTCCAGGGACCCCCAGAAGCTAAGATTTGAGTTAAAAATGTTGCACTTTAAAAACATATTTATAGGCCTATTCAAAGATTTGCACAATCTTTAAGATGTTTGAATAGACAACGCTAAAATCTAAAATGACACAGATGCTTTCCCGCTTTTAATGGATTAAACCAGGGGTCTTCAACGTTTTCAGGCCAAGGACCCCCTAGCTGAGAGAGAGATGAAGCAGGGACCCCCTCTATATCGTATACAATTGTGTTTCAGATACAACCCTTTTTGTTTACTTGGTCTGCTCTTTTTTCCCTCTATACCTCTTTGCCAAAAATAGCCGATCTACAAGCTCACAACGCCTCGCAGTGCGAGGCGTTGTGTGGTAAAAAAAAAATCTAATCACACAAAAATTTGCCGGACCCCCTGTAGTAACTCTGAGGACCCCCTAGGGGTCCCGGACCCCCTGTTGAAGACCCCTGGATTAAACTTTGGAGCATGATCCAGTGTGCAGACTTTATTGTTTTGCGATTCTGACCTCTGCCCGGCACCTGGTATTTTAGTGAGTGTATAGTATGTGGCATGTGCGTGCTTTAGTGGTTGTTTCTGTATCAAATATTTTACTCGAGCAAAAGTACAAAAGTAATGACATCAAAATATACTTAGAGTACCAAAAATAAAAGTGCATGTTATGCAAAATGGTCCTTTTTACGATCATATTATTGGAATGTACTGTAATTAGAAATGCATTAATGTGTTTATCATGTCTTTAATCTTTAATGTTGCAGCTGGTAAAGGTTGGGCTGGTTTTAATTACTTTATGTGCTGCTGGGTAGCTTAAAGTGGCACTATGCAACTTTTCTTTAAATTAACAAAATGTAATTTTGTCCAATGTGTATGTTAATACAATATTACTTATATAATTGGGGTGGTTGTCTTTGGTCTCCCTGCTCTTCTATTGAGACATTTAGATCCTGTGTCTAGGTGAGACATTTGAAAACCATCCTGTTCCTGGTTTGACACAATTTTTTACCTGAAGGTCGAGATTCAATTTATCCCCTGAGCAAGCAGGCAGGCTCTATTAGCTCAATGGTAAAAGAAAATCAGCACTCCGGACAACAGGAACAACAGGAAAGTTACATAGTGCAGCTTTAACTTTTACATTTGGGCAAAATGTAATTTGTATTTAAAAAACAAAATACAATCAAAATGTACTCTGTGACTGTCAAGTAAAAACAAGTGAAAAACTAAAGCATGCCACTGTGTTGTGGCTGTATTGTCTCCCCCAGGCGTTCCTCCATTCTTCTTAGTCTGGATAGAATCCATACTCTGTCAGAAATGGAGCATTCAGGTTAAATACAAGGCCTGGATGATGTGTAACACTGTAACAACAGTACCAACAACACAGAACATCGCCCCACCAGTGTGTCTCAGGACATGGTTTAATTTGGCCACTAGGTGTCACTAAATGCTCACTGAACCCTCATGTGTTCTTGTATCTAAATAATACAAGAAATTCTATTAAATAAAATGTGTGTGTGTGCGCGCACGCGACGTGCGTAAATGTTTTAGGCATAGTCATTTTAAAGCTTCCTTTTTTAGTGTCCTCTTGTCTATTTCATTGATTGATTTATTGATTATCCTTTATTGTAGCTTTGCATCACCAGTGGCACCATTTGTAACACCAAAGACAAAAGTACAAACATAATGCATACATTTAATAGAACATTACAATCAATGAGGCCCTTCAATGTACTATTTGGTCTGGGATTGATTACTATTATTTCTTTAAAGCTGCACTTTACCTGTTTTCCTGCAATGACAGTTTTACCATTGAGCTAATAGAGCCTGCCTGCTTGCTCAGGGGATAAAATGAACTTGACCTTCAGGTCAAAATTCACGTCAGATCCTGTGTCTAGGTGAGACATGACCTTTGACACAACCTAATGTCTCAATAGAAGAGCAGTTAGACAAAATACAACCACCCCAATTGTATAAATGATATTGTATTAACATACTTTGCTGGTGAGGGTACCAAGATGGCACAGTGCCAGTCAGCTGTTTGTTAATTTGGGAGTACCTACCTGTCAAGCCCTGTTAAGAAATCTAATGTACTAATTCATATGTCGTATTGAAGAGTCTGACAATCATGTAATTAAGATTTTAATGAACCCTATCAAGAGTTCTACACGGTTCTCCTCCATGATATGGAGTCATTGGCGCAACAGCCTTTACAGACTCTGAGCAGCTGTAGATGGACTGTTTTTGTTTTATGTGTTTTATGTTTTGTATTGTTTTATCTCTTTGCTTTTTTATAGTTTTAAGCACTGTGTATGTGTCATGTCATACTGTTCTTATGGACCCTGAGTCTGAAATAAAGATTGAATTGAATTGAATTGAATACTCCACCATACAGATTGGCCAAAATTACATTTTATTCATAAGAAAAAAAGTTACATAGAGCCGCTTTAACTTCAGGGTCGACTGGTGCACAAAAGAGTGTCTCTGTACAACCTTCTTAAATCGTGGAAACTGTGTTTGCTGATAACATATTCACTGTTCAGAACATGGTTGTAGAGCCTGGCTGATGTCATATTTATGGGTCCGTTGCTGATCCCGATTTTGGAGAGTCCTAGACCATTGAGTACCGATGTTTTGACTGATATTTTGTATCATGAATATCCAATCATCCCCAAATTGGAATCGCATGTTGAGGGGCTGCTATAGTGCACACCTCCAAAAGCACTTTCTTCTGCCTGTAGGATGTGCCACAAATGCGAAAACTTGAACCGTATGTCGTTGCTTCTTGTCCTGTCCGTAGGCCTGTAGGCCTGTCACAATTATTACGGCCTAATCGTGATTATTTTAGATAATCGCAATTATTTTGTAGAATTGTCGTAATTGTTTCCATGTTGATTTTTTTATTTTTTACATTTTCAAAGAAGCTCACAACGCGACGCGTTGTGAGCTTGTAGATCAGCTATTTCCACTTTTTTGAAAGTATACAATTATGAAATTATTTAATTTGTGTTCATTATTACATATAACATTTTTATTCATATGTTCCAATGTTCAATGTCAAAACCTAAATTAAATCATGAATCATAATTATTTGTATGACAATTAATTGTCAAATAAACGTGACAGCCCCACTGGGTAGACCACCCAGCCTGGCGAAGACCTGGCGCACCTTTCTAGTTATTCCATAGTTGTCATTCTTGGTGCGGACGGCCCTTTGAATGTGGTTAATCAAAGGCGGAGAAATGTACTGTAGCACCGGCAGGGCCCCAGAGAAGAAATTGTTTTCATTCTCCCTCTCTCTCTCTCTCTCTCTCTCTCTCTCTCTCTCTCTCTCTCTCTCTCTCTCTCTCTCTCCTCCTGCAGGACATTATGAACAGTGAGAAGAGTTATGACTCCCTGCCCAACTTCACCGCTGCTGATTGTGAGTTCCCTCGCAGTTCCCTGCCTTTTCCACAGTCATTATTTTGTAAAGGCCTGTCAGAATGCAAATACGACGGAGCAATCACTGTGAAGTGCTGCCGAGCTGTAACTCCCCCCGCAGGACGCTTTGACCTTAGCACACTTTCATCTACAAGCTTAACCCATTAAGACAGGGAACGCGTCTCTGTCATTTTAGATGTCTTTGGCTATTCAAAAATAGCAGATCTAAGCTCATGAGCTTGTAGATCTGCTATTTTTGAAAAATCGTGAAAATGTGCGCAAATCTTTGAATATATATATTTTTTAAAGCGAACAATTTTAAAATATTTTATTCCAGGGACCTCCAGAAGCAAAGATTTTAGTTAAGTATGTTTAAGATCTTGAACATAAATGTTCAAGATCTTTCAAAAATAGCAGATCTACAAGCTCGTAGCGCGGCACTCGGTACCGCGCTATGAGCTTGTAGATCTGCTATTTTTGAATAGCCAAATAAATCTGAAAATGACACAGTCAGATGCTTTCCCGGTCTAAATGGGTTAAAGCAATCTTTGGCTTTTTGCAGAACCTTTGCAAAGTCTGGCATGCATTATCCACGCAGGCATTCCGGACACGCACGGCCCAGCGTTGGCCTTCCAATAATGTAATGACTGATTTAGCAGTTATTTAGCGGCTGCTAGTCTGCTATTGGCCTACCCCCCACATAGGTAGACCAATCACTGCTCATACTACTAGGTGCATGACATCACGAAATCAGAAACTTCTTTAATGGTGTCCGCCCGTTGTACTTCACTGCGGCGGAGAACGAACAGACGTTCCACGAAACCGCACCGAATCTAAAGACTCGTTCAAGTGTACACCTAGCAACGAGCTATCGATAGCTAGAGGTTGGACAGGATGGCCACGCCTTTATAAGACTCTTTGTCTTGTTTCAAGGGGGTGTAGGCTAAGTGATATGTTTTGTTAAAAGGTTAAAACTCTACGTTCTGATAGTAATCATTGCTATGGAATGTTTGTTCACTAACAGGGGTCTCCCCAATCTGTCCAGCTCTTTATTAACGGAAAATACATTTTCAGGTCAGGATTTTTTTGTGTTCCAGATCAAAATGTGCCTGCAATTGTTTGGTTTTGTTTCATCAATTCCAATTTCACTTGTTTATCCTGTACCCTGTATGAGCTCTCCTGATTGAATAAATTGGTATCCCGACCTGAAAACGGATGTTTTCCCTATTTCTGAATGAACACCATCGCAATGATCAGAGATATAGCAATGATTGCTATCAGAGATAGATATATCTAACACTTATTTATGAACAAAAACAACAACAACAAAAAATATGACTTGCTACCCCTTTAATTATCCTTTCACAATTTTGGAAACTGTATTTTAAACACACAGCTTCTGCAAGCTAAGTTGGATGATTATATAATATTTGTTCATGTCCTTTGCCACTCTCTTCCAGGATGCGTGCTTCATTGCCAGTTGGTATTTTAGATGAAAAGCCAGAATGGTAGTGTTGAACACTCATCCCAGAGGCAGCTCATGTCACAGTGAGCGTGCTGCAAATATAAAATGTGTCGCCGTTGGTATAATGTCTAGCATATGGCTTCGTGATTTAAAGGTATAGTCTTTGTACTGCAGCCAAAATGCCCCAGCACATTGGTTTTAGAGATATTGAATGCAGAAATCTTCTAGTGTTTATTGGCAATATTGGCGCAAGGCACTGAGCCTAAAAACATTTCTCTTGCAAATTACACACAGCATCTCCAAAACCATTTCCCAAGATGTTTTTACAATGAAGTTTACCACATAGGAGGACAGTAATCTGTCACCGAAATGGTTTTCAGCCCCAGTGGCTTACACTAGCAGTCCTAATATGTCCTGCTTATCTCACTAGCAAAAACAAGGTTGCAAACGCTCCCACTATCAAAGCGGCTTAAAAAATAAAAATAAAAGTTAGGCTACGCTAAGTAGCTGATGCGCTCCCATCATCTTTAAAAAGGGAACTGATTTCCTCTAGAAAAGTGTCGTTCTCAACCTTTTCTGGATCAGGGCCCACTTGAAAATCTCAATATGACCACTTAACACGGCTGCCATGTTTAGTGGTGAAATGGGTGGGCTGCGTGCATTTTCAGAGCATGTTTATTTTAATGATCAATCAATCGATTGTGTTCCGGCTTGGATCAATGAAACCAACAAAGTATTTTTTTTGTTTTTTTTAAACTCATGATAACTCGTTCTTGGCAGCCAGGGCATTCAGAAAAACACTCGTGATAACTCGTTCTTGGCAGCCAGAGAGTGAAAAGTCCTTAAATTGTCACTTCACTGTCATCTGGGGACCCCCCCAAAATCATGTGGGGACCCCCCTGGGAGTCCCAACCCACAGGTTGGGAACGGCTGCTCTAGAGACTCTGTTGCAGTAGTATTGCGTCAGAGCTGAAAGAAGGCAGGCCCTGCCGCGGGGTTCCGTGACTTTTGTGCTTGTCAGGTGAGACGGGCCTTGGCAGGGGCTGGGGACTGAGTGAGGCCTGGCAGATTAAGGCTGCCAGCAAGCTGTCACTGCCTGTCCTGCAGGGTGCGCTGTCTCCTCTAATCCCCCTGCAGGGCATGGAAGTTTGTCATGCAGAAGTGGGCGAGAGGGAGTATGTGTGTATGAGAGAGAGAGAGAGAGAGACCCATTTTTAGGCCCTGGAACCATTTATATGGGTCGTGACGTGAGAAAATATCCCCTTTTTTAATGTTTCTTATATACAGTATTTATATATTTGTATTTTGATATCAAAAGACTTTCTAAAATAAGTACATATATCACATTTTTTTTAAATAATTTCAAACATCAAACAAAAACTTGTAGCTTGTAGCAAATCTACAAGCTACAAGGATCTCATTTTGGTCCCGGAGAGACTGAAAAGGTTGATTAACGTGTTGTTAGATGGATGGCGTTTGTGTGTCTTGGCAGAGTGCCCAGCTTGTTTTTGTTATGTCCCCTATGCTGTGTCCCCACTGCTGTGTCCCCTCTGCTGTCCCTGACCCCAGAGAGCCTCTAGTGAACCTCCTCCACAGCACAGTGACACTATTTTGTGTGCAGACATTTTGTCATGCAAAGCTTCACTCAAAACGTAAATGGAGAGAGTATGTTTGCATGTGTCTGCATAGGCGCACGCACGCACGCACGCACACACACACACACACACACACACACACACACACACACACACTCACACACACACACACACAAATAAACACTCACACACATAGCTGTTTACAGACACACATTTAAATCCCCATAAGGCCTCTTGGTGCACTTTAGCAGAAGTGTGTGTGTGTGTGTGTGTGTGTGTGTGTGTGTGTGTGTGTGTGTGTGTGTGTGTGTGTGTGTGTGTGTGTGTGTGTGTGTGTGTGTGTGTGTGTGTGTGTGTGTGTGTGTGTGTGTGTGTGTGTGTGTGTGTGTGTGCAGACACATACAAACATACTCTCTCCATTTAAGTGCGTGCGTGTGCACGTAAGTACTGCCACTGCAGAGTGGCAATGAGTCACTCACAGCGCTCAAAAGGCTCCTTCCCGGGTGGAAATAGCTCTCCAGTACGAGGCTGGAAATATTCTGGGAACCAATTTGCGCAACTTCTCCCCTCTCTCACTCTGACTCTCTCTCCCAATTTCTTGAAGAGCTCCTCAGACCAGTAATGGAAAAAAAAAACAAAAAAAAACGCTTGAGACATTTGCTTGAGTCATTTCTCTCCCATCATGCCTTAGGTCTGAGGCTGCTGGGTATCGGGAGGAACCAGTACATCGACCTGATGAACCAGTGCAGGTCCTCCAAAGTGAGACATCTTCTTTTCGTCTTAAGGAGCAGTGCTTCTCAAACATTTTCATGTCAAGAACCTTCAAAATGTATATGTTATTAGGCCATGGATTTTCTATCAATTATACACCCCATGAAGCCTTGAATTCATGGAGAGTTTTTGTTTTTGTCGCACAGCCAATAATTTGATGACCCAGTAATGGGTCATGGGGTGTGTAATTGATAGAAAATAAGTATTATTTTGTGTGAACTACTCCTTTAAGCTCTCCATGATAACATTTTTTAACATATTGGTGCCTTTTCTACCGACTCGTGCTTCGTTGTATGATTGTGGCACATATTAGAAATAACCGATATACAAGCTCACAACGCCTCATGAGATAGTATGAATTAACACATTAGGACCCGATTCTACAAATGCCTTCTAAATCAGTCGTTCTCACACTTTCGAGATTTTTCAGCAGGGTTCAAGAATAGCAGATGAGCAAGCTCGCAGCACGGCACGAAGTGGCGTGCTGTGAGCTATATCTGCTATTTTTGAATAGCCAACGCTAAAATCTAAAATGACACCAGATGCTGTCCCGGTTTTAACACGTTAAGTGCAACATGGGGGTTCTAATGTCTGTCTGTGTGTGTGTGTGTCCCACCCTTCCTCCTGGCAGAAATTCTTCCGCAGGAAATCGGCGCGTGACCTTCTGCCCGCCAAGCCGGTGGAGATCTCGGTTGAACCCTGGTGGGTCGCTCAAACAGGCTACATCACAGAGGACGACATCAGGGTGAGAGAGACCGCCATAATTTTCTTTGTCCTATGATATTATTATTTT
>NC_139952.1:32586274-32721274 GCF_963454915.1 Gymnoscopelus microlampas
TAAAGCGGATGCTCCGCCTCCCCCTTGTTTCCGTTTCATCTTTGCAGTCACGTCAGTTTGATCTACTGTAAATCAAATTAGTCAAAGCATATATAGCTTGCTGCTTAGCAGAAATGAAAATTCTGAAATATATTTTAAAATATTTTGTTGTGAACGGAAACGGCGAACATATGACAGTTTTGGGGGGTGTAAGACTCTACAGTATATACAGTAGCATTCAGAGATTGTGTTATAGATGTCCGGCTACACGATACTACCCACCCACTGAAAGCACCAAGTTGTAATTGCTAAATAATGCCATACAAGGGCTGATATCTGCTATAATTTATGCCATTATTATGATTGAATCTACAATCTATGCCATTATTATGATTGAATCCACAAGCTTATTGATCATGTATGTTTTATTATCCTTTAAGAAAGCATTTACTGGAGTTTCCAGTTTTTTTTTTTTTTCATGTTCACATTTTCCTAGCTGCTTCCATCATGCTGATCGGAAATTTCACGTCTTTAAAAGCTGCAATTCTTAACTATTCGAACGCGGGTCTCCGTTCATGAAAGCCGGAAACCCCGCTTGACCTGGGGGAGATACCGTGCTTATGAGCTTCAGGCAGTACTAACTTGTCAACCTGTACTGTAGGTGTCCTACCCACTGCAGATGTAACTGCTAGTTTTATTGTATTGACATACTCTCACATACAGATGCACTAGTTATATTGTATTAACATACTCTCACATACAGATGCACTAGTTATATTGTATTAACATACTCTACCATACAGATGTACTAGTTATATTGTATTAACATACTCTATA
This sequence comes from Gymnoscopelus microlampas, assembly GCF_963454915.1. Lineage (NCBI taxonomy): Eukaryota > Metazoa > Chordata > Actinopteri > Myctophiformes > Myctophidae > Gymnoscopelus > Gymnoscopelus microlampas. Next base: position 32,587,091 of record NC_139952.1, read on the forward strand.
CCTTACAAATGCAGTAGTTATATTGTTAACATCTACCATACAAATTGGTTAAAATAACATTTTATTCATTAAAATAAGTTTTGGATTGCAGCTTCAAATGTGAAGTTTCACTGCACACTTGTCAAATACAGTACAATGCGGCCCAAACCGGAGGAAGCCAGCGCAGTACATACCGGGGGCCCACTGCACATACACAAACAAACACAACCTCCCGACCTCGCCTGGCCATTACTCAAGCATAAAACATGAGATAACATTTTCTTTCATTAAACTCGAGGGGGGGGGAAAGTCAAGTCATTACAGGAACCAAGTAACAGAATAAAGATAAGATACAAGTCGGGCAGCGGCGTCAGCACAAGTTTAACAAACAGGAAGAAAACTGCCTTGTACAATAAATACAGTGTGGAATTAATATATTCCATGTACTGTATACACATACACAAACAAGGAGTTAGGAGTTAAATGAACACTCAGGAGTTATACTGTGTAGATACATATACAATAGAAGGGAGAGAGATTCAGCAGCAGGAAATCGTCCCTGTCGGGTAGAAACCTTGTATGTCCAAAACTGTTTTTAAACCTTTTTTACTATTATTTAAAAAAACCTTTTGAAATAGTGACAATATCCGATCTACAAGTTCACGCATTGTGGCACGTTGTGATCTTATAGATCTGCTATTTTCAATATTTTTGTGCGACACTATTGTACAGTGATAAACATGGCTTGACTTGACAAACTTTAAATGGAAAAGGTGAAATTTCAGAGCTGGGTACAATATAAAAAGATATATTTGAGTGTGCAGTGAGTGCGTGCAATATTCTGCTTGCTTACGTATCACAATATGGCTGAGTGAGTGTACCATTTTATTTGGATATACTGTAGGTGAGGTGTGCATGTAAGAGTGTACGGTGCAAACAGTGTGGATTTGGCTATTAAACGTGTTCTATCTGGTTCTAACCATGGTTATTATAGTTTAGAAGTTTTCATTCCATTTAATTTGTATTTCACATTGAAGTGTTTTCAATTTCATTTTGCTTTAATTCATTTTAAAGTGGGTGTGCTAGTTCAGTTTTTATTTTCTGAAAAGGCTGGGTTTCAGTTTAGTTTTTATTAGTTTTAGTTTTTGGTTCTAATAGGGGGTAGTCAGGGGCAAGCTCAATATTGGATACTGACAAAGACTAAAAATAAGGCCATTTTCCCTATGATTTGTTGTACATTTTTGTTAGGTTTGTAAACACAATACAGTTTCCTTCCTTCCTTCCTGGTTGTAATGGTTCTAGGGGCACCATGGACCCTCAGAAGATGCTGCTTTCATGGGAGCAGGGCAGCCCCGTCATGGAGGGAGGCTCCGCCACGGACACTGACACTACAAGCCTGGAGGACCAAGGTCTCACACACACACACACATACACGCACACGCGCACACACACACACGCACGCACGCACGCACGCACACACACACACACACACACACACACACACACACACACACACACACACACACACACACACACACACACACACACACACACACACACACACACACACACACACACACACACACACACACACACATGCACAGGCAATTTTATCACTCTAACTTTAGACAACAGTCCTAATGAATCCCAGATAAAGTTCACTTCCCTGTATGAGAGCAGTTATAGATTTGAACATCATTTAAACAAGCATGACAATCTATCATCCCTAGCTAATAAGATTTTCTTTTTATAATTCATTCAGATTTCACTATCGGTTACATCTGTTAGCTCGCTAGCAGTGTTAATTTTGATAGATTTAGTTTTAGTCATAGTCTTTGGAATACATTTTAATTTAGTTTTAGTCATCTGAAATGTTTTAGTCTGGTTTTAGTCGACTAAACATACAGTTGAAATATTTAGTTGACTAAAATGTATTTTGGCATGCCGTGATGCTCACAATGCGACACGTTGTGAGCTTGTAGATCGGCTATTTTCGGATTGCGAAACCCCCACACAACCCAGCATAAAATTACGTGTCTTAGTTTTACTGGATCTCTTCTCCACTAGTCCCTCCCTAACCTTTTTGTCTAGGTTTTATTTGTTGACAAAATTGTCAATATAAATATATTTAGTCAGTTTTAGTCATTATACTGTAGCTTAGTTATTATTTAGTTTTCATCAGTGAAAAAAGGTAGTCAACAGAAATAATTTACTGCTTAATAACACTGCTTGGTAGCTAACTTGGATTATTTATAGCATTAATCCTATTTATTTTCATTTTCTTTTTTATTTGGGAGCGACAGCATGTATTAAGCAAGGGTTAATTGACGGGTAGCTGGTCATTATTGAAAATGAAAGTCCGACAGGGTGATTATGCACCGACGCGATAGCAGAGATGCATAATCACCCTGAAGGGCATTCATTTTCAATAATGACCAGCTACCCGTCAATTATCCCGCTTATTACACGGCTACTTAATAGATACATTAATAAATTGACCCAAAAGTAACAACAAAACAAAGTATTTTCTTGCTTACGGCAATGAAAGTATTCCGTAAGTGTTGGGCTGGGTGGACACGGTCGGCTCGGAAAACAATTGAAAGTATTCCATAAAGTAACCCGAAGACTTGCCCCAAAATAGGCTCGCCCCCATTCTATAATACTCCCGTATTTGCCTATAATCCAGCCGGATTTTCCCCAGGGCGACTGTGTTTTGGGGCGAGCATTTTGGTATTCTTGCCGTTGATGCCGTTGTTGCCGTTGTTGCCGTTGTTGCGCTAAGGTTGCCTCGGTAAACAAGGAAGTGTAGCGAAAAACATTCTAATAGATTATTTTTAATTGACTAAATCAATTAGTCTGATTAACCCCATAACCCTGTTTTATACTTAATTGTACAATGATGCCGTACAAAAGAAGTTAAATATTTTCACTTAAAAAAAAAATCATTCATTCATTGTCAATGAAATAATCGTGATTTTGATTTGCAGTCATATCACCCAGTCCTATTAGAGGTTAATATGGCTGATAATGTACAACTGTCTGCTGGGAATGTTGATTTCTCAAAGCACCATTTTACTGTTTATTGTTTACTTTAAACAGCTCACATTCTTTAGGCTGAATACGCATGATGTATGACTACCATGTAGGCTAACATAAAGCACAGGGAGCATTAATACACACTACAAGAGGAGGCCTGAGGGCTCGCCCCAGGGCTTGTTGGGGATTCATTAGAATGCTAAGCACGTACACGCGCTGCCACAGATTTCACCCCAAAAAAAATAGAACAGGAGGTGAGAGGCTATTGTTAATACAGGAAGTAGAGCAACTAGCACTATGCCAGGGTTAAGACCTTCATTGCCTGTGTGTTCACTCCAGGAGCACTGTTTTGCAAATAATGTAATGGAACCATAGACATGTTGTGTTTATTGTGTTGTCGTTGTATTTATTCAGAATCAGTCACATCACAGTTTACATGTGTAATGCAGTGGGTGCACGATCCATCGTTTTCTAGTATTCCGTTAGAAGAGAGAGGACAGAGTTAGAGCAGAGGGAAATAAATAGAAAGCAGGTTAAATAGAACAAATACAGATAGATAGATGGATAGATAGATACCTTTATTGATCCTGAGGGGGAATTTTAGGAGTTGCAGAGTTACAGGTACAGAGTAAGGAAAGTACTGTTGTATACAGCAATACAAGGCAAGAAAAACAAGAAGCACCGTCAATACTGAACAACAGTATATAATAGTATATACCTACAGTATACAACTGTCCTGCACTTTGCAGAAAAACAACAACACAAGGTTACAGTGTCTCACCGTATCCCGCCCCAAAACAAATAAAGTGTCCATTACAATCAGTGCAATGACAATCGAATAAAGTGTATACATATACAGATATTGTGTGTGAATCAGGTTTACACATGATATTTTGAACATTAGCATCATACGGTATGCAGGTGTGTACTGTACATGCTGTTTAGATGTTATTGTTTAGATTTAGGTAGGTAGGTACTGTATTCATCCCTAAGGGGAAATTAAGGTGTTTACAGCAGCCCTCGTTAACAGACAAGAAAAAAAAACGTCAATAAAAAACGTTAGAATAAAACCATCTAAAATAGGCATCTAAGAATAGTCAACCTACAGTATTGAAAGACAGACCAAACACTACTAAAGAGTCCAGTGGCTTGATTTCAACATTCCCCATCCTAATCAGTTTGATCAAGCCGACCAGAGGAGTTGTATGTACAGTCTTATTGCAGCAGGCAGAAAAGATCTCCTATAGCGCTCCTTCTCGCATTATATTTTTGTATCTTCCCAGTTTTTTGTATCTTCTCTGTTTTCTCTTTCTTTGCTTCTAAGTCCATGGTGAAACCAAAAGTCAAGTTTCCACATGGGTAGACAAGAAGGTTTATGTCGTATTCTTTGGGTTGTTGTCATCAGCAGACACAGCCAGCGTGAGCAGCTTCAGCATCCCATCTGTACCCACCAAACGGATCGCCTTCCTCTTCGATTCAACCCTCACTGCCTTCCTCATGATGGGAAACCTGTCTCCGGTGAGTGACCGAACATTGACACATGCACGCATGCAGACACACACATGGGCATATATGGGCATATTGGTCGAATCGGTGGTTCTGGACAACCAGATCTCCATATATGCCTGCCTATATATGGCCATATCGGTCGGATTGACGGTTCTGAACAAGCGCCTATCCGACCGACCTACCGATGCTGGGCACGGCAGTCCCCTGGGTTGTTAGCGACGTGTGCGCTGAGTTTGAAGTCGGTCAGTCAGATGGTTCTCGAGATACGTGATAACTACTGACGCACACACGGCATAGACGGACAGAGGCTTCGCACATTTATAGTAGGATATTGTGGGGAGCTTTTGGTTCCTAAAAGCACATTTTTAGTACCCCCCCCACACACACACAAAGGAGGAGAAGTGAGGACAGAGGGATCGATCAGGTTCGACTTGAGAGCACTCCTCACTTACTGAAGTGTCATTTTGACGCGACATCAATTACTTACTTACACATCAAGATCACTAGTAATGGATCGTATAATTTGTTATTGCTGTTGATCTTATTGATTTCATGTTGTATTAAATACTGTATTTTCTCTCTAAAGTTATAGCTGCTCTAATTAATGAGTTTTATTCATTTCCTTCCACAGTACATGATGGATAATGAAAATATAATATAAAATATGCTTTGGAATTTAATTGTTTGACACGCATACTCCCATAGGTCCACCCATGCACAACAACAAACTGCAGGACTGTGTACTGTAAATAAAGATGAATCAAACCATTATTGAAGGTGTATTTCACATGCTCAAATGTTTATAATGAGGGTGCAATTTGTGAAAAAGAACAGGAATACAGGGGGGGGGGGGTTATTCAGAAAAATAAAGTCATGAACATATCTGTAGTAGTTTGTACGACAAGTACAAAGCAACTACAAATAACAACTGCTGAATGAATGAAATAATACATTATGAAAAGTTTTATAGCACGTTTTAGTAACTCTTCCAAATGGCTCGAGGCAGAAAAAAATCTGAATTTGGCTATATAATAGACGTGTGTGTTCGTCTGCACATGCGTGTATGTCGGTCATGAGACAGAATCACTTCAGTCGCCAAGTTCAATTACAAAACGGCCAGTCATTGTTGTTTGGAGTTACTGACTTTGTTGTGTCTCTTTGCCTTTCAGAACCTGAAGAGCCACGCTGTCACCATGTTTGAGGTGGGCAAGCTGTCAGACGAGACGCTGGACAGCTTCCTGGCCGAGCTGGAGAAGGTGAGACCCTGAGCAGCAAACCCCACATTAATCTAATGGCTCCCTTTTTAATGACAATGTCTGTCTGGCACAGGGCTGGACAATGTCATAGCATAGATACTGTTTGAATGACTATACTGTTAATATCGTCACTGTCGGGGGGAAACCTTGTACTGTATGTCCAAATTAAGTTTTACTTTTCAGGAAATGGAAAAATAAAGAAGAAGCTGTGTTCCAGTGGATCCAATGTAGTTATCATTGAGTCACTAAAGCTATTTTGGGCTTGTCATTATAGATGGAAATGATCAGAAATAGCTAAAATAGCAGACATGTGGAAAAAAAATAGTATTGAGCTATCATGTTAATGTTATTTTACTCTCATGTTATCCACAAATCTGATTTAACCACATAAAGACATTATAAAAACATTGCAGGTACATTATTTTATTGAGTCGTGTCTTTAAAGATACGCATCCATCGAAATCGCCCAGAGAAAATGTGACAAAAATGTAGACATATTTAATAAATGATGTCTGGTCCATTAATATTGTCATTATCACCTAGCTGCAGACTAATGCTTACAGGCATTATTAAATATCATGCCATGCCAGCTAAAGGTGGCAAAGCAATGTGTTTATTAGGATTATATCCGTGCCGGAAGAAAATATGTGGCCATACACGATAAATACTCACACAGGCACCTGGGTATGTTTACACCCAAGCAGTTTTAATGTTAAATGTGATTTGAAAATATTGAAGTAAGAAATTCAATATTGCAACCTCGTTCTTATGGCCATTGTAGTGGAAAGGTGTCTTCATCGATTAAACCATTTTCAACCTGGCGTCCCTACTTTGGGCATGTCATAGGCAGAAATGTGTCTGAAATTTTAAAAGTAATATTAAGAAAGATTTTTTTTTTTTTTTACTGATCAGATCTACAAGCTCATAATGCGTCACATATGCCATTTTCCAATGGAGGGAGAATGCTTTCGTCCGTGTGGCTCCTACACTGTCAGTGGTACTATCAGATATGACAAACACTTCTGGATATATATATACCTGTATTTGGATCTTTTTATTTGTCTTATTTAACCTGTTTTCTATATCTTCCCTTTGCTCTCACTCTACCTCTATCCTCTCTCTTCTCATGGAATACTACAAAACGATGTGATGTGACAAATAAAACTGATTCTGATCGCTATTCGTCATACGAAGGAAGTGTATTGGGGTTTAAGTGGTAGGTTACGGTATACCTTTTATTAGAGGAAATTTCAGCTTCACCCAGCTGATGGCTGCTCAGATGGTCATGATGAGCTCCAACAACCCTAACAGCTGTTATGGGTTAAGTATCTTGCTCAGGGACACTTCGTGCGACACATACAGTATGCGGGCCGGAGGGCCAACTGGTGACCTTCTGATTACCAGATGGCCTCCCATAGCACTAGGCTACGGCCGAAAACTAAAAAAGACATTTTTAGCTGTAAATAATGATGAAAACACATTAACTGCAAGTATCGATTATTTTCTTAGCGATTGTTCTATCGATTACTTTTTCGATGAATCGAATGACCGAGAAGTACGTTTTTTTGTCAACTCAATTAGCAGATATACAAGCTCACAGTGTGTCACTTCGTGCAGCTTGTCTGCTATTTTTGAACATTTTGGAAAAATCTTGAAAGTGTGAGAACTACTGATTTAGACGGCATTTTTGTTGAATCGGCCTCAGGTCTTAATGGGTTAAACTTCGTCACACAACGGCATGCAAAATATTGAAAATAGCAAATCTACACGCTTTCAGCGCTTGATGTGTATTTAAGCTGAGGGATCGAGGGCCATTTGATGCCAATGTGCAAGTCTCTTCTTCTTTTGCTGCAGCAAAATACAAGTCTTTTATGATTTGAAATCCGATCTGTGTCTTTGCCTTGTGTCTCTATTGATTGAGTTTCATCTTAAAGAGCACAAGACATTTTCAGAATTCTGTTTCAAGTTAACTCTTGAGACTGAAGTGTTGTGTATCTACAACACTTCAGTCTCAAAAGTTGTCAGTCTCAAAATCATGTTCAGCCAAACTCCTACCTCCCTCCTTGTTCTCAACCTCACTCCTGGTTCACTGTGGTTCTCAGGTGGAGAGCACGGCAGAGGGCGAAGCCCAGCGGTACTTTGACCACGCTCTGACCCTGAAAAACACCATCCTCTTCCTGCGCTACAACAAGGAGCTCACCCAGGACCAAGGACCAGACATCCCCAATATAGGTACAGCTCCATGCAACACATACCGCACCACACTACAATACCCACAGCGGCAGCGGTAGCCTAAAGCAGTGGTTCTCAAAGTGGGGTCCGGGGACCGCCAGGGGTCCTTGTGGTGGTTCCAGGGTGTCCCCAGCAAAAGTAGTTAATGTATAATCACAATCATTTTAACCACTTTATCCATTTACAACTTGGCAATTCAAAAATAGCAGATATACAAGCTCACAGTGAGTCACTTCGTGCCGCTTGTAGACATGCGAGCTTGGACATTTTAGAAATGTCTTTTTTTTAAAGGTACGTGATATTTTTGGGTTAAAACAAAAAGTATTTTGTTAAAAGGTTAAAACACTATATTCTGATAGTAATCATTGCTATAGAGTGTTTGTTCAGTAACAGGAGTCTCCCCGTCTCTCCAGCTCTTTAATAAACAGAAAATACATTTTCTGATAGGTGTCAAAATCTCAGCCAATCAGGAGAAAGTACCCATTTTTAAGCTTCATTTTTATAGTGTTCCAGTTCCAATTTTGCCTGCTCATTTCTTAGTGTCATCACTTCCAATTTCACTTGTTTAATCTGTATCCTGATTGAGTTCTCTATCCTAATTGGATAAAATTGGAAATGAAACTGAAACTGAAACGAAAATGCATTTTCTGTTTTATAAAGAGCTGGAGAGACATGGAGACTCCTTATATGGACAGGACACTCTATAGTAACAAGCACTATCAGAACATAGACCCATTTTGCAATTATTTGAATAATTGCAAATCACTTACCCTACCTTTAACATTTAGCATTTTTTAACACAAACCTTCTCTTCTGGGGGTCCCTGGCGCAAAACATTTTCAGATGTGGGTCAGCGGGCAAATATATATCAATTTGGGGGTCCTTGACACGAGAAAGTTTGATAACCACTGGCCTAGAGGTTGGAGGAATGTGCTTGTTACCGGAAGGTTCCGGGTTTGATTTCCCGGGACCTGCAGGAATAATCTGTGTGGAAAAGTGAATGGCCAACACTCAACCCTCCCCCCAACACCGCTGCAGTGCCCTTGAGCAAGGCACTGAACCCCCGACTGCTCCGTTGGAGCTGTTCAGTGACCAACAGCATAAGATTGTGGTTGTACTGGTCAGCTCCCAGGTTTTCATGTGTGTATGTCTGTGTATGTCTGTGTGCAGGGCGTTGCTGAAAATGAGCATTTGGGCTCAGAAACTTTCCCTGGGTAAATAAAGGACAAAGAAACACCCACAGTGTTGGACTCTACTCCAATACTAGAGTCGCAGTAAAGATACTGCTGGTCAAATATTACTCAACTACAAGTTAAAGTTGCTCAGTCAAATGTGTATTTGTGTTAAAGTACTGGAGTACTTGCTTTAATAATAATCAAAAGTAATGGAGTGAAACAAACCCTTAAGTAAAGTACAGATGCTCCAAAAATGTACAGTACTCGAGTAAATGCACTTACTGGACTTACTGTCCACCAATGTACACCCAGCAAACGTACCGAGATCAGTTAGGACAGTGATTTGTTCGAAGGGAGCCTGGAGGAATTACCGTTAGCCTTGGCTAGCCAGTTAGCATTTTGTGAACCTCGATCAAATCATTTTCTATAGTTGTGGTCTGTCAGTGACACATCCTATACCCTGTTAGACGCTGTATACTATAGAAACACTAAATAAGTGATCACACGCAGAGCGGGAGGTGACAGACAGTTGGCTTGTTAACGCTGGCAAAAGAAAATCAACACCATACTATATCAAATCAGAAGGTACTTTATTTCAGGGATGTTTTTGAAAAATATTATAGGTTCCTGCTCTACTATATACATACGTATACCTATCTAACCCATTTAGACCTGGACTGCCTATTTGTAGTTATACCTTTCAATCCGGGAAAGCGTCTGAGTCATTTTAGATGTTGCCACGTACTGTATAGGCCTATAGCAACATTACTTTTTTTAAACATTTTTTTTTAAATAAAAAAATAATTTATCAGAAAACGTATCCACAAGTTTCCTAGGGAGTTGTGGGCATCACTTCCTGTCGATTTGATCCCTGATTCCAATATCAAATCGACAGGAAGTGATGCCCACAACGCCCTAGGAAACTTGTGGATAGGTCAGGATTTAGAAGGCGTTTTTTAAATTGGCCTCATGGGTTTAAATGGGCTAGTTGGCTCCAGCCTCTGTCCACTCTCTCAACTCCCTGTCTGAAGACCCAGGTTTTTGTGTGTTCTCTCACTCTATCCTTTGTCTTTTTCGTAAATAAATGTATTCTTTTCATCTGACCCGGCATCGTGTACCAGCCTATGTTGCATCTTTTGAGCCAGTCATAACAGGGAATAAGGGAACTGAGTACAGGCTTGTGTATAGATAGACCTAGCTCACGTCATCTTCACGCAGGTGGCCTCGATGAGTCATCAATGGACGATGTAGAACACAAAGACACACACACACACACACACACACACACACACGCACACGCGCACACACACACATACACACACACACACACACACACACACACACACACACACACACAAGCAAAACCGTAACTGCCGTTTTGCGTAATGACCCCCTCCATTAAAAGGACAGCCATTCGTGTATGTGCCACAACATTGCCACACTGTTTTTTGTCACGATTTCTACATAGATGGGTCCACAGTATCCATTGATTACTAATTATACATCGCAGTTATGCCAAATGTATGATCAGTCGTAAAAGAAAGTACAAAGGTCAGATTATGCTTTGCATAACGTGTGTCAAACGAAGCGTCGCACTACATGTCTCACCACCTTCTAAGTTTTGAGCATTCATACATTCTGTGACTCACCGACAGCGTCGCCACAAAATGCATACAAGGAAGTGTATGTAGTCTCGTGAATCTTCGAGGTAACGGAGCTTAGTTTGTCCAATACCATACCAATCAGAGTATGCAACATTTGGGGTCATGCCTATGTTCCCTCAGCCCTATGTTCCCTCAGCCCTATGTTCCCTCAATCCCTAACAATTTTATTTTATCCAAATTAGTCCCTATGTTCCCTCAGCCCTATGTTCCCTCAACCCTATGTTCCCTCATCCCAAATTAGACCCTATGTTCCCTCAGCCCTATGTTCCCTCATCCCAAATTAGACCCTATGTTCCCTCAGCCCTATGTTCCCTCATCCCAAATTAGACCCTATCTTCCCTCAGCCCTAATGTGCTGTTGGGGTCACCTGTTGGGTTCCCCCGGGCTCCCCAAGGTATCCCCCAAAGGTATAAGACTATATATAGATATATTATTAGTAAGTTATAAGTTATAAGACTTCATAAACTTCTCTTTACACCGATGATGATGGTGACCACAACATTAAATTGTGGCTACGTGGTGCAGCTCTGACGGCCTGCTGCTCCGAAAGCCCACCAGTATGACAGCCGTCCCTGGGCGCGGAGGTGGACCGGGGACCCCCGGGGGTCCCTGGCTCCGGAGGCTTAACTCGACCGGTGTGTCGGTGGGGTCAGGCCTCTCCAGCCAGGGACCCCCGGGGGGGCCTCGACCCAGCCCAGGGAGCCCCGAACCTGGGTACTCGCTCCAGTCCGGGGGGACCCCTGCCTCCGGGGTACACCCGGCTCTCCAGGCGGTCCCGTGGACCCACTCTTAAGCACCCCTCAGCGAGCGTTAAGTGAAGTGACAGACCGCGGCCCAAGCACCGCGGGGACCTGGTGGTACAAACCAGAATAGTCGCCCCTGGGACTATTCTGAACTTAGCGCGTCGGGCCCGGCTCACCGGCCGGTCCCGCGTACCCACGCTTAAGCACCCCTCGGCGGGCGATAAGTTGGGGGGGGGGGTCCCGCGGCCTACAGACCGCAGGTACCTGGTGGTACAAGCGGTGCCGCAATAGTTATCACGCCCATTAGCAGGGTCTTGTTTCCTCGCTGAAGATTGTCTTCTTCCCTCTATGGTCTGAGCTGATTTCATTTCTCTTGGCTATGGTTTCGCTAGGTAGCTGGTAGGGACAGTGGGAATCTCGTTCGATTAACTCGGGCGCAGCCACTGCTGAGTTGCGGGACAACCGCGGCGCCGGGCACAACCCACATAGATATGTAGCTGCTCGCAGGTTCATGTCAAGTTCGCCCGCCCCCAACCCCATCAAGGTAACTTGCCTTGTGGGTCTACAATCGGGAACTTTGGTTTACTCAACTCCTGCGTGCGCCACCTATGTTGTCTACACCCATATCAGTTACTGTCCCGGCGTGGTCACTTGGCAGTGACTGCATGCCCAACTCAGACGAGTCTGCAGCGCCCTTTAAGACAAGCATATGCTACTGGCAGGATCAACCAGGTAGGCCTCCTGTTCCGCCACGGAGACAGGAGGCCGGGGCCTCTCTGCACGTGGTCCCTCCGCGCCTGGTCGGCAGCGTCCGCCGAGCAACCAGAGGTGCACCAGAGGTGCACTAGAGGTGCCAGCGGGGCCCTTGCAAGAGCTAGGGTTACGATTGCCAATCGGTCAGAATCAATTGTGGGTTCCACGGCCCTTGCAGGCGGCTTTGTTCCCGGAACACAGTGCTTTGACTAGAGTGGCCACCGTGGCCGACGGCGGGCCCTGCATTCGGGCAGGCCTGCCATCCGTCCCGAGCATCCGCACGCCGGATCAACATATCCGGTCTGGGAAAAGTTGCCGATTGTACCGGGAGAGAATTTCAAAAGAGGGGGCCATGGTGGACCCCAGATCCTCCTGGGCTCTCCGAGGACCTCCAGGGCGCCCGTCCGCCCGGCCGTGCCCGAGCGGAGGCCTCTGTCTTCCCATAAGCCCGATGGCCACCGTGGCCTCCAATTTCGTGGCTCTTTCCCCCCTGTCGGGGAGGGGGGGAAGGGACCCATGGCCATCGCCACTCGGCCCACCCGGGCCGCCCCAGACGGAGCCTCGCGTCGGGCATCGCCACGGCCAAGCTCCACAGGTACGTTCTAGAGCGAGTGGGCGTCCCGACCGGGAGACTTTTTCACAGGAGGGAGGCAGGGACGAGCGGGACGCCTCTGGGCCACGGGGAGGGGACAGGGAGGTACGACGTGGAGATCCAGGGCAAGCCCCAGACGAGGCTCCGTCGCCCTAGCTATCCTATGGCACCAGTCGGCCCTTGTCCGTAGCTTCCCCCTCTCCACCAGGGGAGAGCCAGGGAGCCCAGGGCGACCTAAGGCTGCAACACTTCAGGCTGCAACCTCCAGGATCCATGGCCCTGCGAGGCACGGGGACGCCCCCGAATATGGTGCACCATGTCCGGCCATGGTCCCTAGCTACCCTATGGCACAAGTGGCCACTTTCCCCCCCATGCGAAATTTCACGCATGGGAAAGGCCGCGAGCCCTAAAGCTCCTGAGCCTTCCGGAGCTTTTTTCGGGTTTTTCGGCCGCCGTTTGCCCGGGCAGCCACTCAGGGGCCCGGGGGGGGAGGGGGGGGGGGACCGACGCGTGCGCACCCCCGGCCCGGATCCAACGAGCCCTCCGTCGGCCCCGGGCGACCCACGGACCGGGAGGTACCGGCCGTTTTAGCCCGAAAAAGCGCAGATCGACAAGCCGAAAAAAGTTAGAATTTTAGGCCGGGGGTCCTCCAGGGGTTCCCCGGGGACCTTTGGAGCCCATGCGGACACTTAGAATTTTTTTTTTTCAAAGAACCATGATTTTGGGGGTCTGTGCCGCCCCGGCACCAGTTGGCTTAGTGCCTCCCGGCACAGTGACGGGTTCACACTCGCCCGCTCTACCCGCCCCGGGAGACACCGTCCCGGGCACTGAGGTGGTCCATGGACCCCTGAGGGACCATGGACCGTGGACGGCGCCACCTGTGGTCGCCGGTGGTACCCACGACAACAGGCTTTTACAGGCTTTTACAAGCTTGTGGATCTGCTCTTTTTCCACCCGGATTCCGGCTTTCGGACCCGCGGGGCGTCGGAGCCGCGCCACGTAACCTTAAATTGTACGTGTTGAAAGCATATGTTCTGGGGGTATACGTATACGTGTACATTATGTCACAAGGAAAACTTGACCATGGTGACCATGACCATGACTGACCATGATGCTGACCATGCTACTGACCATGATACTGACCATGATGCTGACCATGATGCTGACCATGATGCTTGGGCAACATGATTGGCCAAACTTAATTGCTTTGACCTGGTCAGCTAAGACACATTAAACCCACGGTTCGCAAAGTGGGGTCCGCGGCATGGCCAGGGGGTCCGCGAAATATTTCACAGATTTAAAAAAAAACATTTTTTTGATTAAAAATATTTTTTTATTATTATTTATTTATGGGGGGGGGGGGGCTAGTGAAAGTTGCATAAGTTCTTACTGTAATGGTGTATGTGATATGAAATGTGAGCTTACAATAATCACAGTAATCATTAATCATATTCCATCATATTCAAAGGCTATTGCAGAGAAATGAGACAGACTCCAGTCACTTTCAAATTAGAGCACTGCAAAGGGCAGGTGTGTGTGTCTGTTTACAGCTGACGCTCGTTGACGCTCGTTAATGTTATAGGCATCAGAGGCAACTAGACGCGTCGCAATTGGCAATTGCAAAGTGTGGTTGCGCCGACGCCGGTCGGGACTCCAGCAATACGCCGGGAGGAATAGCGTCGGAGACTGCGCCAATTACATCGTCACGTCACTCCTGAGATCGCTTGCGTTTCATTTTGAAGGGACCGACTCCCCCAAAAATCATGTTTTGCATCAAACGGTGACATTTTGCGCATTCGTGGCGCCCCCTATGGGTCAAAGTGGAAATGCTTTAGGGGACTCGTTGAGTAAATCACCCTCGACATGTGATTCAAATTTGGGATCGATTGGACGTTTCGTTCGTGATTTTTGACATGTTTGGTGAAACGGGTCCCTCCCGCTAACTTTGGAAACAATTTACGGAAGAACGGTAAGGACTATCATAATGCCGTTTGGATAGGTTTATCGCAGGGGTGCATAGATCACGTGAACCGATTTTTGTGAGATTTGGGGAAAAATTGAAGGAAGAGGAGCAAAAAGTGTGTTTTGAAGAAAATTCAAAATGGCGGAAAATCTATCCTGACGCAAATGGGCGTGGCCTATATGGGAAGATGCGTCGTGACCCAAGGAATCCAGGGAAAAATACATTTTGATTTTACGACCTACGGTTCAAGAGTTAGAGGCCAAAAGGTAAAGGGGGCTGTTATAGCGCCACCATGTGGCCGACTGGTGTGTTTATTTTCTTAATAATTTTGCAAAAAACTATTAACCTCCCCTCCAAGTTTTGTAACTGTAGCCCTTACGGTTTCTGAGAAAAAAATACTTGAATGGGAGTTTTTGCAATTCCCATTAAAGTGGATGGGGAAATTTAATGCACTAATAAATCAATATCAAAAAATCTATCCTGACGCCTATATGGGGAGATGCGTCGTGACCCAAGGAATCCAGGTGAAAAGAAATTTTGATTTTAGGACCTACGGTTCAAGAGTTACGGGCCAAAACGTAAAGGGGACTGTTATAGCGCCACCATGAGGCCGAATGGTGTGATATTTTTTTAAATAATTTGGGACTTAATTATAAATTTTCCCTCCAAATCTGATAACTCTAGCCCTTAAGGTTTCTGAGAAAGAAATACTTGAATTTGAGTTTTTTCACTTTTACATTAAAGTGGATGGGGAAATTTAATGCACTAATAAATCAATATCAATTAAACTATTTAACCAATCTCTTAGCAAAATACAAGCGCACGATTCCCGATTTAGACGGTCATTTTGACATATGGCACAACATTGGGGGATAAAAACTGTGGGAGAAATAGCGGTCCAAAGTATTGTTTATCTATAAATAAATAAAGATGTAAAGAAAGTGTATAGAGTACTATTAGTCTGGTTGCCCTGTTGGGCAACCACACTAATTATGCTTTTGCACTGTCAAATATAGGCCAACATCTAATCTAAGATTAGTGGGACTCATTCAAATGACCACCAGTGAGTCCCGGGACTCACTTCATTGAAAACCTAACAACATCAATGTATACATATTAGATGTATTAGATATTTATTAGATATTACATTGGTATTAAAGCTATTTTATTTGATTAGATATGTGATGTTGTTACCTGACAATTAGTTGACTTTTGGTGAAAATATATGGTATATATGTCGGTATCGGTTGATATCGGCAGAGGTGGACGAAGTATTCGACCCCAGTACTTGAGTAAGAGTACAGATACTCCTTGGTCAAATTCACTCCACTATAAGTAAAAGTAGCTCAGTCAAAATGTTACTCAAGTAAGAGTAAAACAGTAATTGTTTTTAAATATACTTAAGTATTCCAAAGTACATGCTTTGAAAAATACTTAAAGTACAAGTAGAAGTAGAAGTAAATTTCTTAATTTTGATATCAATGAATTGCTGTAATGTTTTCACATGAATGTATAGGACCTTGTAACTCTTGTTTCAGAGAAGTACTGTAACTCTCTGAAACCACCTGCACTGCATGCACTGATGTGCTTGCTTCTAGACGTTATACAAAGCCTTCAGAAACACCTATAAAAACATAGAAATGACTGAGGAACCAGAACTAAATACTTTTACTCCTATACACCCATAAAAGATGTAACAAAGAGGCGAGCGGAGGGGGAAGCCAGAAACACGGCTAGTGTGAGAGCAGAAGTTAGGCCAATTGCATTTTAAGGAAGAAAAAAAACAGCCAACCTAAAGACCAAACCGCACCAATGCAACTAGTTGCAACTCCTTGCAACAAAACCGTTTTAAGGTCAACCACACCAATGCAACTCCTTGCAACTGCCATTGGGGTTAATGGTTGCAAGTAGTTGCATGTTGCAACTCCTTGCAACATGCATGGCGAAACATTGTTGTGGATGTGGAGTGGGCTTAAAAGTACTCAGTACTTTATAGCCTTCCTAAAAATATACTAGAGTAAAAGTAAAAAAATCTAATACCCAAGAAAAGTACAGATCCTCAGAATCTGTACTCAAGTGCAGTACTCAAGTACACAATATCGGAATATCGGATATTGGCAAAAAAGTCAATATCGAATATCCCTAACATTAAGTTTATTTTTTTTAAATTGAAGCACCTACTAAAAGTCACCTTTAGACTGGTCATTTTACATGTCTGTTTTTATTAGGACTGTAGAAGTGTTCATTTTCTGAAGTCTGAACCATTAAGATCAGTTACTTGAAAAGTGTTCTGTCAGGTTTTACACAAAAGCAATTTTAATAAAATTACTATTGGCACATGACTCATATAGTAGTAGTGGTTTCTGTTTATGACTATGAAATGGGTCTGATTTTGATTGAAACGTTGTTTAATACAGATAGTTCCAATGGCATCTAAATGGACACATGTGGTTGTAAGTATATGCTTATCGCTGCTGCGAGGATGAGGGGAATACTTTTATCAGTCATAGGAAAATTATAGGTAAATTATTTTATTTTATCCATTTCAACCTAAACTTATAGAAATTGTTTTGATGACTGAAGCAAATAACCACTCCTGATATTTACATAATACTGACATGATACTGACCATGATACTGCCATAATACTGACCATGATACTGACATGATACTGACCATGATACTGACCATGATACTGACCATGATACTGACATGATACTGACATGATACTGACCATGATACTGACCATGATACTGACCATGATACTGACATGATACTGACAGACAGACAGACAAGACAAGACAAGACAAGACAAGACAAGACAAGACAAGACAGACAAGACAAAACATTAGAATATTACATGGGCTGATGGAACATAAGGCTGAAGGAATATAGGGCTGAGGGAACATAGGGCTGAGGGAACATAGGGTCTGTTTTGGGATGAGGGAACATAGGGTTGAGGGAACATAGGGTCTAATTTGGGATGAGGGAACATAGGGCTGAGGGAACATAGGGCTGAGGGAACATAAGGCTGAGGGAACATAGGGCTGAGGGAACATAGGGTTGAGGGAACTTGAGTACGCTCCCCAACATTTTATGAAGGCGCCCGCTTTGACACCACGTTCGCCGTGCTTCATTCGACACTTGTCGACACAAAGCATAAATTGACCATTAGGAACACAACAGGGGTTTGATCTGTAAAAAGCGAGAGCATGACAGTCAGCTATGACATAACCAGGCTTTTAGATAAAACAAAAGTTTCCGTTGCTAGAACTTTTCAAGTGAAAACTGAAGAACCAGGACCGTTGTTGAAAACGAGCAGTGCTAGGAGAAGCATATAGCTCTTAGTCTCACAAGGTTTGTCACTAAAAAGACTGTATGAGCCTAGACAGTCTCATCAGCAAGCACAGCGTCACTCTCCACTCTCTCAGACAGGTGGCAACCACCTCAATTCCTGAACTCATCCGGAAGAATCAGCTGTTCAAGTTGCACTTTGGGCTCAACTTTTTGAGATGTGCACCACCTGTTAAACAGGATTTCTTTCTTTGTGAAATTCCACAAAATGTCTGCTCCTCACATTTACAGCAACCACTGTAAAATAACACATTCTCACTCCCATGTCGTAATATGATGGGCAAAATACTGTCGCGTCAGATGTTTGAAGCGACAGGCTCCCCTGTCGTATCGCTTTTCAACCTTCCCCTGGTTGTCCCTGCCAACTCATCGGCGTTCGAGTTGCATTCCAATGTAGTCATGCCACGCATCAGGAAAGCCTGTTCATGTCAAATGTCTGACTCTTGGTCAGGGTGTGAGAATACATTGTCTATAACACTGTCTGGATGCCTGTAGGACCAGCTCATAGGCACTCAAGACAGCAGCTTTAACAACCTAATAGTCAGAGCTTTTTGTGAGTGTTCGTGCGGAATAGACATCCTGAGCTTTATCAGTTAACACTGCAACAATAATGTCCAGCAATCAGTAGCCCTTTCAAAGGGATGCCTACACGCTACACAAAATGGAAGTAATATTTTAATGAACCACTTTCAACCTGGACATCCATATTTTGGGCATGTATTTTGGACATAGGCAAACATTTTCAGAAACGTTCAAAAATCACCAAAAACTTTCAAAAAATGTTGGCCCATAGGTCAGGAGCCTATCTCCAGTTTCCATAGCGTGAGGCAGCTTGATGTACAACTAAACCCCCTGGACATGATGCTAGTCTGCCACATATTGTGCAAGTACACCCCCTGGATATTACACAAGTATGTCACATGATTTACAACCCCTGGATGTGACAGCAGAATGTTGCAGGGACTCCAACACTTGATGCTGAGTGCCAAGCAGGGACGCATTAGTCTCATTATCTTTTTATAGTCTTTGGTATGACTCAGCCAGGAATTGATCCATGGACCTCCCAATCTCAGGGTGAATACTCTAACCTCAAGGCCACTGAGCTGAACCGAATTTCATACATTTTCATAAATTTCCAAAAAATCGCAACGCATTGTAAGCTTGTAGATCAGCTACTTTTGCTATTTGTCATACGATGAACTATATAGGGCTTAAGTGTTAAACGTCTGTTCCTGTACGTAGAGAACTAGCAGTATGACAATTTGCCAAGAATTAGACAATTGGCAAACTGCAAACTTCTGTATTTTGAACTTCCCCACCTCTTATCTTTCTCGCCTTTTTATCTTAAGTTCTTATATCGACTGTTCATATTGACGTCTTGCTGCCAAGCAACTAAACACACTCATTTAAAGGGGCATGAAACCCTTGGCTGATTTTGTAGTTTTGTCATCCAGTTAATTGTTGACATATGATTTGAATATAATTACTTTTTTTTTATGACTTAAAAATGTTGAATGTTAAAATGTGTGTTTAATTGTTTATAGTTATTTTGTGTAATCCTCACTTCCTGACTGACTAATTGGTAGAGGTGTAACGATACAGTAACTGTATCGATGCATCGATTTTAATATATGAATGAATGAATGAATGAATTATTTTATTTAAGTGTCATGCCACCTCATGGCCCATCCCTCATGGGATTATATGACACCTTTTCAGACAGTTACAATATTCACAAACGTAGTTTCATATACAAACAAAACAAAACATAACATGAATTACATGTCTCCTACTGGCTGTACAATGCTTTTTTCCTCATATCCCAGGCTTTCTCCAGGTAGTTTGCCAGTTTGCCAGTTTAATATAAGCGATCCAACTATATCGGTATGTAAACAGCAACATTTTGTATCATGTGACTTGTATCAATCTAAAATCGCATCGCCTTGCAAAGAATTGATTGTATCGAGATTCGAGACTAAGAACTTGTGCCTTGTATTTAGCAACGTTAAAACAAAAAGCATTTATTTCCAGCTCACAGTATCTCACTGCGTGTCGCATCACGACATGCTGTGAGCTTGTACTGTAGTTCTGTTATTTTCGCTGTGTGACACTGTCATATAAAGCAGACATAGCAGAGATTCACACTAGGTTGTCATTGTCAAAAGTTCTTGTCCGTCGGGCAAGTATAAGTATAGATCATGTTGTACGGTGGCTGTACAACTTGCTCAAAGGTCATGTTCACTTGCTTGAAAAACGCTTTTGTCACTTTTAAACAATAATGGGGACATTTTTTATTACTTTCATCTTCCGTTCAACATACAGTCATGTTTTTTGTTACCTTTTTTATATTACTTGCATGAGGGAGGGTGCCTTATTCAGGCAATTTCAGTATGAAAAACATTGACGTTTGACTTCAAGTTACAGGAATTAATAATAATAATAAAGCTACTGTAGCTACACAAATGTAAATAGGTAATTAATGCTTTAACCAACTATTGAAAAATGTTTTCATTTACTCTACCCTCACTTGATTTAATTTATACAGTTACATAATACTTCATACTTGAGCTCTAATTTGGAGTCAATTTTAACTTTTAATTGCAATCCAGAAATCCTTACATGTTCCTTAATCAGTGTGAAACTGTAAGACACGAACAGCTGGTCTGCCTTCTGTTTTACAGTAAGAATAGTAATCAAATGTAACAAAAAGGTGTTTTGTTCTCACTAATGTCTCGCCAGCCGCCTGGCCCAGAATGCATTGCATTTGAATACCTGGAGCGCTGCACAAGGTGAGAAGAGGCAGGCAATGGTCTAAATAGCCCAGTGTTTCTCAAACTCTTCAAACTCTTCAAATTTCAAATGGACCCATAAGGGTCCATTTGGTTCCATTTGTACACTCTCTGAATTATGGGTTACAGACCTGTAAGGGTCCATTTGTAAGGGTTTCAGTTTTCCAACCCTGAGGGTCCCTGAACCCTCCTTTGAGAAAATTCCTGTAACTCCATTTGAATTTCTCCTAACAGAAGTCAACAATGTCCATATACATTTATAACGAAGAAAAGTTTGATTTACCCAAACATGTCAGTCGTGGTCAGCAGATCATGGTGTTCTGGTGTGTTCTGGTGAAGAAGTTGGTACACTCTAATTTTGCCTGTAAAGGAACAGGCCCTGTGTAAAAGAATTGTCAGAAACGGTGTTGTTCATACTGACAGGCCAACTAAAAGTCAAACTTATTTTTTTTAATATTAAACTAGATTATTATAAGCACTGCATGGGTCAGTAACTGTGTTTTCAATGTCACTTGACTTCAGCTGTGACTAATGCTTGCTTCATAAATCCCACAAGGTCAAAAATCTTGTAGTGTGTGCATGTTTAAGATTATAGAGGAGATAATCTTATTAGAAAATCCTGTGCTGTGTGATGCAACCACATTTCCAAATCATTTAAGATTGTAGAACTATTTTAGTGTGACGTGGGATTGTTTTCCTTTTCATGGAGCTGGTAGCAGCGAGATTTACGGACCTTGTGAGTCATGGGTGCTGCAAATAGTTTTCCAGCCTGAAAGTAATCTATATTAAATTCTTTTGATTTTTTTTTTGTTTTGTTTTGTACTTCTGCCAATTAATAACCTCCCCTGAATGTGCTGTCCACATGATGACCCAGATGGACACGGGCAAAGCGGCGTTCTTGGCCCTCGGCAGACATGTGAGAAAGAATGCATGACTGTATTCTTTGTGTTGAGAGGTAGACTGGGCCAGTTTGCCACATCATGCCCCTCTCTGCCAACTGTTAACCCCTTCACTCAACCCTGAGAACGTTAGAGAATCAGTGGTTGACAGTAACAATGTACATTTACTTAAGCACTGTAGTGAAGTACTCACAGTACTGAAGACAGTAGTGAAGATTAATCAAAACAATGATGGAGCGGCAAAGCTGCCAAGTGTTGAGCAAGACCTTTCACTAAGGCAAAAATAAGGACCAGACAAGCACTACATCAAAATTGAAGGAAAAGGACTAAAACTAGAATAAAGGAAATAACCTAATGAAACAAAAATACAAAATAAAAATAAACAATAGATACATAAAAATAAATAATATTACTAGTCCTAATAAAACTGTTCGATCCTCCGCCCAATATGCCACTATTCAGTATCATACAAATAACTGGACAATCAGTCAGAGATATCAGGGAGGTTTAGCTCATGTAAATATCTGACAAAAGGGTCCCACATATTACTGAATTTCTTCAGGGAGCCACTGGCCAAACACCTGATTATCCACAAAGTATGTATGTTTAGGAGATTTCCACTTAACCCATTAAGACCTGAGGCCGATTCTACAAATGCCTTCTAAAGCAGTAGTTCTCAACACTTTCAAGATTTTTCAAAAATAGCAGATGTACAGGCTGTGAGCTTGTAGATCTGCTATTTTTGAATAAACAACGCAAAAATCTAAAATGACACAGATGCAATATCAACTGTCTATTTAATAAGGTAACAATGGCTTTTAAGGCTGCCTCCGAGGAAGAGAGTGACTTTGTAGGAGGAATTACCCCCAAACAATGCAATCATCACATTAGGCTCAATCAATTTTCCAACTACTCCTTGACAGTGATTTGAAGATTTCCACCCAGTAAGACTGCAAAACAGAGACCAGAACTTATGTATAATGGCTCACTGGTGCTTGATGACAAGTACATATTTTGAGTGTATGTACTTTACTTATAGCCATTAGCCAATCTACAAGCTCACAACAACGCATCGCTGTATTGGTAAATCTCAATACAGCAATGTATTGATATATAAAAAAGAAAATGTACTTTGTCATTTGTAATTTTCATACTTTCACTTGCAGTTGAGTTATATTTGACCAGTATCTCATCTACAGTACTTTGACTGGAGTACTGGGGTTGAGTACCGTACTTTGTCCACCACTGCTGAGAACACACCAGAATGCTGGAGAGCTGCCGCTTGCATTCTCATGTACGGTGGTTCTTCTGTTTGGCTGACAGATACCTTTCACACCCTGTTACCACTCCAGCTCTTCAATCTTTGACACTTTTGAATGAGACATTCTGTCGCTAGACTGGGGTGTGTGTTCCACACAAAAGGGTGTTAGTTTTTTTTGGCGTGGGCAGTTGAGAACGCCTCCCCCAAGCGGCCCGCGACAAAAGCAAATTCACTTCATTATCCGGCCACTAGCGTCATAGCGCCAGATGCTGTTTGTTTTGTGGGACTTGGCTGCATGCCTCAGCTCCTGATAGACTGTCTCTCAGTTCATAATCATCTGCTCGCCGAGGCCCCACTTGGACGAACTGTGTTAGCCCGCCAGCCAAACGCACAACACCAACCACTGCAGGATATTAAGAGTCTGGCGTGGATGATTATTTTGTCAGGTATACAGGGAAAATGTGTCTCACCTCGATAGAGAGGCTTAATTAAAAATACATTTTGGTTAATCGTTAACAGTCCGGCCACGCCTATTGCTGTCAGGTGGCGTGAGCACCGTGACCCTACTTAAATTCAAATTAAACCATAATTACTTTAACAACAACCAACATCTTAGGCTGTCTTTGGCTCTCAGTTAGAATCAGTTATTGATTACCTAAACTGCTTAATAAGCCCTATATACTTTGTTGTACCACAAATAGCAAAAATAACTGATTTACAAGCATCACATTGCGATGCATTTTGCTTCTTTTTTTTATGTCTGTGACATCATGCCCAAAATGTCAGGTTGAAAGTAGTTAATTCCATAAATGATTGTCACTTGATCTATGGATTGTGTATACAGTACTTGGCTTTATGTTTTAGAATCAATTTGAAAACCTTTTTTGTCTAAATCTTCCCCTAATCCTAATCAGTGTTTGCTCTTTAAAGGTAGTGTAAGTGATGTTTTTGTTTTTGTTAAAACTGGTAAAGCTCTATATTCAGGTTTGGTCTGTAATAAGGGCCTCCCTGTCTCTCCAGCTTTTAATAACAGAAAATTCATTTTCAGGTGCGTTTCAGCTTCCAATTTCACTTGTTTATCCTGTATCCTGTATGAGCTCTCTCTCGTGATTGGATCAAATTGGTATCCCTGCCTGAAAATGCATTTTCTGTTATCTAAAGAGCAGGAGAGAGTCTCCTGTTACTGAACAAACAATGATTGCTACCAGAATATAGGGCTAATTAACTGTACTAACTAGACCATACCCGGTGAAGTGTGCAGGCGAAAGCAGTTGCAAACGTGGGGTTAGTCCTGTCGCGCGTCCCCCCACCCCGCGCCACCGTAAGCATGGCGACATTCTTTGACATAAAAATGTGAATAAACAGCTGAGATTTAGTCATATCGAAAAGCGGGCTTCGCAGTCGCATGCACATGGTAATGGTCAATGGCTGTGTGCAATTTGAGATCAATAGCTCCAGGCACTGCCACCGTAAGCATGGTGACATTCTTTGACATAAAAATGTGAATAAACAGCTGAGATTTAGTGATATAAAAAAACTGGCTTTGCAGTCCCATGCACATGGTAATGGTCAATGGCTGTGTGCAAGTTGAGATCAATAGCTCCAGGCACTGAGGAATACCGGGCAGAACAATTTTTGGGCTCAGAGGTTTGGTCTCGGAGGTTTGTGGAATTATAGGAGGATGTTAACAAAAGCACTTACTGCATCATAAATGATGCCATACTTTATACATCCGCTGAATTATGAAATCATTTTCATGTTTGAAAGGCCAATATCGAGCAGACACCCTGATGAACACAGTCTGTTTGTTTACCTTGCTCAAAGGATAAATTCATAAATATGTATTCGCCTGAAGAAGCCTTAAGTGTTTTTTTTCCTCCCTTGGTTATCTGCACTGCTGGGGGACTGTAGATCAAGCGAGACTTGGACTGTGTTTTATAGTGTGTATGTATATACCTGTTCTGTTAAAGAGCACCTGTCGTGTGAACCATTAGAACTATGCAGCGCTCCCTTCTTCTTGTAGCAAGCAGATTACACTTAACATTACAATTTAGCAGACACTTTTATCCAGAGCGACTTACAAGTGCATAATCAGTATAAATGTCTTGCACCCTAGTCCGCAAACAACAAGGTACTGTAAATAGACACATAAATAGAGTACGAAGAGAGTAATGTAGTGCTTCCAAGAAACTTGCATCTGTCTAGACAATATGCTATCTACTGTAAATAATATTCAAGAAAAACAATCACACTCTAGACTTTTGCTATGCATATTGTTTTATATTTTATCTTATTTTTCAATCTTATTCACTTAAACCCATGTATATTTAGCCGTATGATGAATAGAAAAAATGCAGATCTACAAGCTCAGAGTGGGCTGTTTTTGGAAGGAAAGAAAATGTGTGTTTTTTTTGTTTTTTTTACAATTTTGAACATTTAGCCAAAAGAGGGTTGACATAATTGTAGTTCATAAAAATTGCCTTTGTGTCTCTGCTTAATGTGGCCTCTCATTCTCTCTGTCTTTGTCTCTCTGTTTCTCTCACTCTCTCTGTCTCTCTCTCTCTCTGCAGGCTTTCCGTTGGACATGCTGCGTTGTGAGAGCCTTCTGGGTTTGGATCCCGCCACGTGCAGCCGCGTCCTCAACAAGAACTACAAGCTGCTGGTCTCCATGGCGCCCCTCAGCAACGAGATCCGACCCATCAGCAGCTGCACGCCGCAGGTAGCGAGGCCCGGAGGGAACCGGTGCACGATGGGAAGGGAGGGAGGGAGGGAGGGACGGAGGGAACAGAGCAGAGAAACGCTTTGCGGCACACCGGGGACTTGGATGGAGTGGCGTGTTGTGCACAAAGGGAGATGATGTGTATATGTGTTTCATTGGGCTTGTTTCATTCAGGGGTGTGTGTGTGCATGCATGCGCCTGTGACTGTGTGTGTGTGTGTGTGCGCGTGCGTGAGTGAGTGCTCGTTTTGTGACTGAACAACAAGATGCGAGAGAGAGAGAGAGATCTCCAAAGCAATCCCACTACTTGGCCATGCACCAGCATGCATTAGAGAGAGAGAGAGAGAGAGAGAGAGAGAGAGAGAGACAGAGAGACATGAAACTACTGTTGTAGTTCTTACATTGTCCGTTACGGGTCCATATTTACCCTCTCTGAGTTAACTCTGCGTGTCACCGTCATACGATGAAGTATAAATCAGTGGTTAAATGAACACTGAGGGTTTTTCCAGTACAGAGGCCAGAGATTGTTGTGTTCTGTTTTTCTAACTAAGGTGTGCATAAATATGTGTGCAAGGTGGTACGTGGGTGTCTTTGAGATTCAGAAAACGAGAGGAAAAAGTGTCTGCATGCGAGTGTTTTCACATGCATTATTTATGCCTGTATGTTTCTGTATCTGCAACTCGAGTGTATCAGAAGCATCTTGTGTGTGCGCGTGTGCGTGTGTGTGTGTGTGTGTGTGTGTGTGTGTGTGTGTGTGTGTGTGTGTGTGTGTGTGTCTGTCTGTGTGTGCAATTGCATTGCAGCACATTGGACCGGCTATCCCCGAGGTGAGCTCCATCTGGTTCAAGCTGTACCTGTACCATGTGACCGGCCAAGGCCCTCCCTCTCTGCTCCTCTCCAAGGGCTCCAGACTCCGCAAACTACCAGACATATTCCAGGTTAGTCTTTAAACTACCAGACAAACTACCAGACATATTCCAGGTTAGTCTATAAACTACCAGACATATTCCAGGTTAGATTAAACTACCAGGCATATTCCTGGTTAGTGTAAACTACCAGACAATAATCAATAATTGAGATTGGAAACATTGTTTACATGTTCCCAGAACTCAGGCTTAGTACCACATCCTGAACAGGGCCCGAATTGGGTTCTGAGAACTTTATCAGAAACTGAGCTACTGTAGCATATGGAAACAAATCTGGAACCCGTGAAATATGTTTCACAGCACGGCACAGTTCTCTTATGTCTTCCACATACAGAATGTTTGGAATATGGTAGAGCAAAGCTATGTTCAGTGTGTTGACACAGCCTCAAACAAATGACATCTTGTGTGGGCTAAAGCCTATGTGCAAGGTCAGATAAGAATGTTTATTGTTTAGCTAGTGAAAGTCACACCATAGTACGTCGGTGGTCAAGGCCAAATACTTGAAATAGTTGAACAATTTTACCAGTATTGGAAGTACAAATGTGTAATTTTTTGTTTTGTTTGTTTGTTCATTAATTCATTCATTCATTTTATTCTTAACTTTAACAGGAGTCAAAACACTAACCATGGCTGCTTAGTGAATTATTTCATGGCCCGCTAGAATAAAAACTAGGTACTGTATGTACAGTACTATGATACTGTGCCTTTGGTCATGCTTGGGGCATCAAAAAGTTGTATTGGGTGTTCGCACTAGATATATCTGGTAGAAAGCCTACAAAAACAAACAGCCCACATGCTGAGATCAATGCAAAAATGTTGTCTTCAATGCAAGACATCTGTGTCAAGCAATGCTCAAGTGCAAAAAATAATAGGTGAATTTACGTAGCACAGTGCTAAATTCACTTATTTTTGTGCACTTGAGCGTTGTTTTACACAGATGTCTGGAAAAGATAGAAAAAATATTTTTGCATCAGTCTCAGCAGGTGGTCGTGTTTTGTTTAGGCTTTCTAACACAGGGATATTAGTATGCAGGTACTGTGTCTTTGTTTACCGACTTGCTAGAATAAAAAGACTTCTGTTCCTGCATGCATTTCAGTGGTTCTCAAACATTTTCATGTCAAGGACCCCCAAATTAATATGTATTTGGCCATGGACCCCCATCTGAAAATATTATTTAGGACCCCCATACAAGATTTGTTGTTGTTAAAATGTTTCAGATGTGTTCCAATTCCATTTTTTTTAAATAGCTGATGTTAAAGTGGTTAAACTGTTTTTAATGCTCTAGTAACTCATTTTGTTGGGGACCCCCTGGAACCCCTTCGAGGACTCCTTGGGGGTCCCTGGACCCCACTTTGAGAACCTCTGCTTGTACTGCCTACATCAGATATCTGTTGGTTGTGGGGATGCCGCGTTAACATGACGATGCAATGTTTCAGGTTTACGACAGGTTGCTCATCACCTCCTGGGGTCATGACCCCGGCGTGGTCCCCACGTCCAACGTGCTGACCATGCTCAACGACGCCCTCACACACTCTGCTGTACTGATCCAGGTGAACCACACACGCGCGCGCACACACACACACACACACACACACACACACACACACACAGCTCACAAAGGAATACTCAAGCTCTTACTTAATTATGTCATCTTTGTGTGGAATACTCAAGCTCTTACTCTTACTTATATCATGTCGTGTCATGTGTGTGTGTGTGTGTGTGTGTGTGTGTGTGTGTGTGTGTGTGTGTGTGTGTGTGTGTGTGTGTGTGTGTGTGTGTGTGTGTGTGTGTGTGTGTCAGGGTCATGGTATGCTCGGCCACGGCGAAACGGTTCACATTCCATTCCCGTTTGACGAGGAGGAGCTAAAAGGGGGTGAGTGAAACTTTTCATAATTAACACATTATTACATCTGACTGTGTGTTATATAGCATCTATAAGGCTGCGTGTTCATGAAAGGGGCGCTTTGGATATCATGTCCATAGCGCTTGTGGCATGCAGCGTTTATTATTATCATTGAATTGTTTTTATTGATTTTCCAACACCAACAATACATACATACATACATACATTACAGGACGGAACATGCAGCGTTTATTAACACCCGCAATTAACACCTGCAACGTTCAGACCGATTAAACCACTGCTGTGCTCGAATGTCCTCATCTGTGTTATTAGCACAAATACTGTAGCTTAGCTGAAACTTAAGTTAACATGGACTTCTCGTGTTTGTGGTGACGATTCAGCGTCGGGACGTAAATTACCGGGTTGTCAGACACAGCCAGGAGGATCAAAAGAGCAGCGCTCCTCTCCATAAGTTGAACTGTTTCCAGCTTGAAGCGCCCCCAGGGCGCTGCACCATAAACGCTGGGCGTCGGGAGCACTGAAGTGCGATGCTCGGACGCTTGGAAGAGGAGTGACCCAGCGTGTCTATACCATAGAAATGCATGGCAGACTGGCGCTGCCAGCTCAAAAGCCGTTCTCTGCTAATTATTGATATCACAATGAAAACTAATTTTAAAGGTTTTAAATAAAAAATGACATTTAACATGATTTTTTATATTAATGTTATATTATCACTAAATTCTTAGCGTTTTGCCAATTATTTGGGGGCCCCCTTGCCATATCCACACGGCCCACCAGTGGGACCCGGCCAACAGGTTGGGACTTTTTCTGGTCTATGATGATTGTTTTTGTATCTCTCGTGATGTGAACAAGGTTAACATCACCTAAAATCCAGCATCCAGCATGTTTCGGGTTTGTTTTTCTAGTGACTCAAATATTGACATTTTTTTCCGGTGTGGGGGGGGGGCTTTACCTCGGCACTTCAAAGAATCTTTGATGGACTTTGAGCCGAAATCCTTTTTATTTTGAGCCTTTCATTGCGAGTTTAGCAAACCAGTCACAGTTCACTCAGCACTAGAAATATGAAAGCCGCAGGGAGGAAAAACGTTCCACATATTAAACAGATTTTTCACCCCAAAAAACAAAACCCGGGTCATATTTCGGTCAGTTGTAATATTAACTGATGTTCAGCAGTTTGAGGGCTTGTTTTTCTTTCTTTTTTTTCAGCACTCCTTTTTGGGGCCGATCCTATTGATCACATTTTATTAATGGATCAAAGGCTAGATCACCGTTATATTGTCGTTGTCGGGTGAAAACCTTGGAAATTGTTACTTTTCTGGAAATGGGGAAAAAAGAACCTGTGTTCCAATGGATCCAATGTAGTTATTATTTAGTCACAAGCTCTTGTAAATACTTTTCATTGGTTCAATATTTATGAAATCCATAAACAGATTTAACCACTTTCACCTTAAAATGTTTTCAAAAGTGGCAAAAATAGCAGATCTACAAGCTCACAACACGTCGCGACACACACTGTTGTACGACAAAGGAGGGAATTCATTTACAGAGAAACACAAACAAACATAAAAACGTTTCTGCCCGATAGCAATGATGTATGATATTGTCGTAATCGGGTGGAAACCTGTCCAAAACTAGATATATCTGGTAGAAAGCCTACAAAAACAGCCCACATGCTGAGATCAATGCAAAAATGTTGTCTTCAATGCAAGACATCTGTGTCAAGCTTTGGAACCTGTGTTCCAATTGATCCAATGTAGTTATTATTTAGTCACAAGCTCTTGTTAATACTTTTCATTGGTTACATATTTATAAAACCCACCGCGACGGACTTGACCACTTTCACTTGGGAGTCCCCATTTTGGGCATGTCATTATAGGTGAAAATGTTCAACATTTCTTCCAAAACTGCGGAAATAGCCCTGAAGGAAGTGAATGGCTTGTTGTTTTCGTCACGGTGCGTTTGGTGTGTGCATTATTATTATTCTCTGTGGATTACCCAAATGCTGCTGGATCAAACGTATGCATATTTCATAGGTTATGGAATAATACATGAGGGCAAAGATAGAGCAAAGAAAAAGGTACTGGAAAGCACCTTTATTAGAGAAATATACTTGACATCACATTTATTGAACAGAGCGGGGTTCATTTTGAGAGTAAATTTCATTTAGTTCTAGTCATATTTTAGTCATCTGAAATGTTTTAGTTTTAGTCCAGTTGCCTAAATTTGTGACTGAATACAACTTTGGGTCGTTAGGGGGCCTTTTTACAGATTATAAAGTACAGAATGTAAGCTTTTAAATTATGTCATTTATTGAAATCAGAAAACATTTGAAGAAGATATGGTCATTTGTTTTTTGTCATTGGAATCTACAGTTAATACATTTATTTAAAAGATTCTCAAATGCATTCTTATTTTTAGTGCATATTTGTTTCAATTTGAGGACAGTGAAACCTTAAGGTGACTCTCCACCAAACAGACTACTTCAGACTAAAAAAGTCTGCAATAGACTGGTAGTCTGTTGGCAGAAGTTGACATTTAGTTCAGCACAAACTGTCGGCCACAGCGCACATTGTTGTGAAAATGCGTTCACTGGCAGGCTGGCCTGTTAGTGTTGCCAGGTCTGCTTATTATAAGCGACTTTGGGCTTGTTTTCCTGTAAAGTCGATGGTAAATATTCATAGTTGCTGGTTGCTTTTGTTTGGGCTTGTTTCTGAAGTGCTGTTGCTTATTTGGGCTTGCTTTCAAGATTATTTTTGAAGATAGCTGATATAATAGGGCTCAAGTGGTGAAACTGGTCGCTTCTTTTGGGCTTGTTTTCATAGACCTGGTCGCTTGTTTCACTCACAGAATCTGGCAACACCAAAGCCGACTCGGACCAAATCTTTACCCCCCTCTCTCCCCCCTCTTCACTACCCCACGGCTCTACCAGTCGGCCCAAAGACTGAACATGCTTGGTTTTTCTGAGTCGGGTCGATAGAGGTCCGAACCGACGGAACAACGCTATCCGACGCCGAGTCGGCCCAAAATCGGTGCGGTGGAGAGCTGCCTTACGCTCATTCAGCGCCCTTACGGGTCCATTTGGTTTCAAATGGTTTGGTTCCTGGTTTGGTGTCTGTGACTCCGAAAGCGTACACATTTGTACACTCTCAGAGTTAAGGGGGTCCGCGGCCTAACACATACCACACTGGGGGTCCTTGAAATAAAAAAAAGTTTAAGAACTAGTGGTTTAAGTTTTTGTATTCAGTTTTCACTGTTTATTGCGTTAACATTCTGTGGTATCTGTTCTATTGTTGTATGTCAGAGACTGGGGATGAAAATAGGCATTCTTGCTAACTTGTGCTGTGTTTTGAATGCATTGTTCATAGATATATATTGTCTCTCTTTAATCCATTCAATCCAGGAACTTATCTGTCATTTTAGATTTTAGTCATATTTTATACTTTGGTTATTCAAAAAGAGCAGATACTGTATACAAGCTCATAGCGCGGCATGGAACAATCGTGGATTCTTTTTTGCAAATCTTTGAATATATATATATGTTTTAAAGCAAACATTTCTAACTCTGATCTGTGCTTCTGGGGGGTCCCTGGAACAGCATATTTTGAGATGGGGGTCCGCGGCCAAATACATATCATTTTGGGGGTCCTTGATATGGAAAAGTTGGAGCACCACTGCATATAGCAACATTTAGAAAACATTTTTAGATATGCACTTGGCCATGGACCCCCATCTCAAAATGTTTTGTTCCAGGGACCCCCCAGAAGCAAAGATTTGAGTTAAAAATATAGTTTGAAAAAATATGTTTTCAAAGATTTTTTCAAAAAATGTTCAAAAATAGCAGATCTACAAGCTCATAGCCTGGCACTCGGTGCCGCGCTATGAGCTTGTACATCTGCTGTTTTTGAATAGCCCAAAGAAATCTTAAAATGACACAGATGCGTTGCCGGATTGAATTAGTTAAATAAACAAATTAAGTCCCCTGTGTGTATGTCTCCTGTCCCCCATGTAGATTTCTCCTACTCCAACATGTGTGTCCACAAAGCGCTGAAGACGCTGAAGCAACAGGTAGACCTGGAGAACCAGTGTGGATACATCACCATGCTCAACCCCAACACCAGGCACCGCCGCAGGGCCAGCGACTCCAACGACTACAGGGGTGGGAACGCACGCACGCACACATACACACCATAGACTGTGATACATACACACACACACACACACACACACACACACACACACACACACACACACACACACACACACACAGGGCGGCAGTGGCTCAGGATGCAGAGCGGCCGCTTGTGAACCGGAAGGTTCCCAATTAGATCCCCGGAGTTAGTGTTGAAGTGTCCTTGAGCAAGACGCTGAACCCCTAATTGCTCCCGACGAGCAGGTTGGTGCCTTGCATGGTTTCCTCCGCCGTCGGTGTATGAATGAACACACACATACACAAAACACACATACAGTACACACATGCTTACAAGCACACATAGACACATGCACTCTCAGGTAGACTGCACTCATCATTTGTGTGTGTGTGTGTGTGTGTGTGTGTGTGTGTGTGTGTGTGTGTGTGTGTGTGTGTGTGTGTGTGTGTGTGTGTGTGTGTGTGTGTGTGTGTGTGTGTGTGTGTGTGTGTGTGTGTGTGTGTGTGTGTGTGTGTGTGCACTTATACTGTATACTTATACTTGTGAGGGCCACATGTCCCCACAAGTATATAGTATTTTGAGGGCCATTTACCTCGTTCTCGCAAGATAAATGGCAGTTTTTTATGGTTAATACCATTATTAGTTAGGCTTTCAATTATGTAGCTAAAGATTCAGGCCAGGAATAGACATTTAGAGTGGCATTCATAAAATGGCTGTCCTAAAACGTCAATGTCCTCACAAGTAGTAATACAAACATGTGAGTGTGTGTGTTTTACCAACAGTTAGTGAGAATGTCCTTGCCAAAGCAGTTGACCCTGAAGGTGCAAATTTGATAAGGATTGCCACTAGTGCAGTTTAATTACGCCATTTGTCTGGCTAATTATGTGATTATGTGCGATAGCCTTTTCCTAATGGACGCCGATCGAAGCCTTAGCCTTTACCTTCACATTCCCTCATTCAATTTAGCTTCATGCCATTGATCACAGGTTTCATTTTAGGGGTGCAACAGTTAATATAACTAATTTAGTTAATAGATTACAAAAAACGATGTATAATCGATACTTTAATAAAATTGTTGATTAATAATCAGTCCCTGTTTTGGGCATGGCATAATAGATTGGAAAAATGTAATAAGAAATTCTAAAATAGTGAACATATCCAATCTACACGCTCACAACAGCCTGCCAATGCAGGTATAAATTCACATTGGGGATGGATTGAATATTAATGTAATCCGGGAAGGCATCTGTGTCATTTTTTTGTATTTCTTTGGCTATTCAAAAATAGCAGCATACCTTTGCTGCGTGTCACTCCCTGTCTCTCTCGCCCTGTGTCCTGTGACAGGACACAGGGCGAGAGAGACAGGGAGTGACACGCAGCAAAAAACGCTGGCACAGTACGCAATTATTTTTTTATTTAATTGGCACTGAATGAGTTATTATTATTATTTATTTATTTATTTTAAGATTTTTTTGGGGCTTTTGTGCCTTTATTGATAGTATAGTAGAGATTCTACTATACTATCAATAAAGGCACAAAAGCCCCAAAAAAATCTTAAAATAAATAAATAAATAATAATAATAATAACTCATTCAGTGCCAATTAAATAAAAAAATAATTGCGTACTGTGCTTGATAGTATAGTAGAATCTCTACTATACTATCAATAAAGGCACAAAAGCCCCAAAAAAATCTTAAAATAAATAAATAAATAATAATAATAATAACTCATTCAGTGCCAATTAAATAAAAAAATAATTGCGTACTGTGCCAGCGATTTTTACATTTTCTTACCTTTTTCAAGTAGTCACAGAATATTTATCTCCAGTATGATCGATCCCCTGATGGTTGCTAATCACAGCGGGTTTCACTGTGCTTCCGCGAAGAAAACAAAAAAATGTCATCGCGACCTCCCCATTAAATTTTATACGCCTTTGTCTGGGCCAAAAATACATAGTAAAAAAATAAGTACACAGGAGCCGAGATACAGCCTTTTTAAGTAATAAGTTAACCAAGAACCAAGAGATTTCTTCTTAGGACCCACTTATACAGTTTTCATTCTGACATTCACAGATGTTTTCTTAGCTGTGATTTGTTCTTATACTGTAGGTAAGAACAGAATCTACGCACACTCAAGAGCACTCTTAGGCATGTTTGAGTGCTGATATGTTAGCACAAAATAATTGTTTCTTCATTGTAATTGTTTCTTTTGTTAACTTCAATTCTGCAATTATATATAAATAGGATTTAAATTGCATTAATATTTTTATCATATCTTTAGAACAGCGGTTCTCAAAGTGGGGTCTGGGGATCCCCAGGGGTCCTTGGGGTGGTTCCAGGGGGTCCACAGCAAAAGGAGGAACCGTTTGACCACTTTAACACTATTTTATACTTTGTTTGAAAATAGCCATTCTACAAGCTCACAACGCGTCCAATTGCTGCCTGTTTAGAGCTTGTAGATAAGCTGTTTTCAGCCAAATACAGTATACATGTCAATTTGGGGGTCCTTGACATGAAAATGTTAGAGAATCTGTTGGAGTTTTCCAACGGACCTGAAAATTACAATCCAACCCGAACAGAACCAACCCCATAATTTATTCTACCACCCCATCGCCCTCACATACCCCCAGCCCCCTACACCCCCATACCCCCCACCCCCATTTTCCCGACAGCCGCCACGGCCCAAAAACGGAGACCCACTGATGTAGACAATAGACAACGTCACTGACATGTGTTGATGGCATATTGTGATCAAACTTTGGTGTTCCTCTGCCAGGAGGTGACACTCATCTGGGCGGAGGGTTCGACACCAACGGCAGCACCGAGTCCTTTGAGCTGGTGACAGAGGACAACAGTGGAGAGGGCAAAACGGGAAAAACGGATGGTAGGTCATTCCTCATTGAGATGCATTCACGTCCCAAAATCATTTTTTATTCAGAGGTAGCAGGACATGGCAGCATTATCGATTGTGCAACAAGTGGAGCCAACTGGAGCAAATTCTCAGTTGCTAACACCGGTTCAATCCCCGGTTCCTCCCGGCTGCGTGTCGAAGTGTCCTTGAGCAAGACACTGAACACCTACAGTAATTGCTCCCAATGAGCAGGTTGGTGCCTTGCATGGTTGCCTCTGACTTCGGTGTGTGCTTGTGTGAATGTAATGCAAATTGAATGCTCTTTGTACGAATGAGCTATAGAAATGCAGACCATTTAACAGCCCTTCTAGATACTTAATAATACCCAACGTTAACCACAACAAATCCATGCCTTAACTTATCCATACTAACAGAGTCTAACTAAAATCAATTGAATCGCATAAAAAACATGACTAAACTTAACCATGTCTAAACTAATGCTAATGCTAGACTGAATTGCATCATGGGTCTTGTCCTGCAAACAAATAGAGTCAAAGTGCTACCATGGAACTGTTATGAGTGACTTGGCTCTCCCTTGGTTTTTGGTTTTGTCCTTGCTTCTTGTTTGACGTGAAGATACGATTTCTTCCACCAGCCTCTCTTTCTCTGTTTCCAGTGCCGTCAACGGAGGATGAGTGGGTCCCACTGGAGCTTTGCTTCGGCATGCCCCTCTTCAGCTCCGAGCTCAACCGCAAAGTGTGTCGAAAGATCGCCTCGCACAAGCTCTGTTGCAAAGAGAGGTACGAAAAGTCATACTTAAAACGCTCCGTGCTGCTACTTTCATGTCCATTCCAATACACTCCTCCGAGAATGAATTCACTATTTATTTACCCCCCCTAACCATTGAAAACGTGCCGAGTGTCGAAGCCGAGC
Organism: Gymnoscopelus microlampas; assembly: GCF_963454915.1. Lineage (NCBI taxonomy): Eukaryota > Metazoa > Chordata > Actinopteri > Myctophiformes > Myctophidae > Gymnoscopelus > Gymnoscopelus microlampas. The sequence continues at coordinate 32,623,734 of NC_139952.1, forward strand.
TCAGCTTGAACCCTTGCTTTGCTTTCAGCCTCCAGGAGCTGCTTCACTCCAGCCGGAAGCTGTCATTGAAGGTTCTGAGTTTTGTTCAATCATTCCAGGTAAGAACTCTCTCTCTCTCTCTCTCTCTCTCTCTCTCTCTCTCTCTCTCTCTCTCTCTCTCTCTCTCTCTCTCTCTCTCTCTCTCTCTCTCTGTTCCTCTTGCTTTCATTCTCTCTTTCTTTCTCTCTATGACTCGCCACTCGCTGCTCACACTGGCGAATAATAAGCAAGACTCAAGGTAACAAGTAGCCGATCATAGCTTAGCTTAATAATGCTATTCGTTTAACCTTCAACTTCAGATTCTTCATCTTTCTCTATTCTTCATTCTATCAAGTTCACAAGTGTAAAAGAGTGGGTGAAATTATTTTTTGTACAAGCTCCCAGTGTTTTGCATAAAAATAGTTATAAGAATAGAGAAAGAAACAAAGGAAGCAAAGATAACAAACATACTGTAAATAGATGTATGGTCAAAATAGAAGAAATAAAAATGAAGCAGAATATCACAGTCTCTTGTGCAGGTAGAGACAACACTTAGCAGCAGATATAGACTACAGTATATATATACCAGCTCTGTGGCCTTGTGTTTAGAGTGTCTTCCCTGAGACTGGGAGGTCAGAGTTCAATCCCCGGCCAGACTCAAACATTTTTACCCAATGCCCACCTGCTTGGGACTTAGCATGCGTGTGTGTGTGTGTGTGCGTGTGCGCGTGTGTACTTTGATCAAACGCAAACAACCTGTATTGTGTGGACCCGTTGATTGCTCATTTATAGTAGCAGATGACCTAGAACTGAGCATCCTTTGTCATTCCTGAAAAAATAACCCCCCCCGCCCCCCCCCCCCCCGCCCCTCCCATTTGGTCCTCAAATTCTTCCATCCCGCCCAGTGCTCCAGCCGGTGACCCTTTGCCCTCTGTTTTGGCAGGACGGTAGCCAGTCGGCCGACCCCGACAGTGGCGTGTCGGGACCCCTCAGCCAGCCCCCGCCGGAGTCCGGTGTGCCCCTGCCCGCCCTCAACCTGCTGTTCAAGGACGGGCAGCTGCGAGAGTGGAGCGGCCGGGCGCCGCCCCCGCTGGACATCTCGGCGCTGCAGAAGGACCAAGCCACATAAAACGAACGATTGAAAATTAACGAAAGAAAGAAACAAAAACAAACAAAAATAAATCCCAGCCCCCTCACGTTGTGACGTCAACCTCCCGGTGAAAGGAAGCGATTTCTCAACAAAGAGCGCCGCCATCTGCGAGCAGTGGTTCTCACAGTGGGGGTCCAGGGACCCCCACCAGGGGTCCTTGGGGGGGTTTCCAGGGGGTCCCCAGCTAAATTATTGGATAGTTAGGAACCATATTGACCCTTATAGGTCAGTAACTCCGAAAGTGTACATTCGTACATTCTCAGAGTTATTGGGGGTCCATGGCCTAACGCATACCAATCTGGGGGTCCTTGAAATTTAAAAAAAGTTTGAGAACCACTGATCTACCGGATCTCCCCCACGTCCAATTGCGAAGAAAAAACGCTGACCTTCACTAGCCCCCCCCCCCCCCCCCCCCCCACCTGCCTCCGTAATACAGCCATAGGAAATGAAGCTTCACAAAATGCACCCCAGCCTCCTCCTCATCAACCAATGAGGAAGCCTCAAGAAAGACTAGCATAAACTGTCTCCCACCCATAAGTCATTCCCATGTGATTGCTCCTGTTTTGTCAACAAGGCAGTATTGTCTATTTAAGTGGTGCAGTTATTGCAATATATGTATAGTCGCTGTCGGGAAGCCTTGTATGTCCAAAACCATTCCTTTTCAGGAAATGTACAAAAGAACCAGTGTTCCAACATCCAATGGACCCAGTGTAGTTATTTGCCAATTTTTTTTGTTAATACTTTCCATTGGTTAAATATGTATAAAACCCAACAGACACACTGTTTTGCCCATGTTATTGTAGTCGAACAATTTTTTTAAAAATATAAATTTAAAAAAGCAAATATTTACAAGCTATTTTCCCCAGATCTACAAGCTCACAGCACGTTGTGAGCTTGCAGAGCAGATATTATCACTACTTTTGGGTGGCACTTTCATACGACGAGATGTAAAAATAGTGCATACATTTATAATAAAACATAAACAGTTTAAATGTGGGCGATACAAGGTTTTTGCCCGACAGCAACGATATACAGTGTGTAGATGGTTCCAGAACAGCATATATCCAGGATGGGGGTATATATGCACATTAACCTTGAAGACATTATGCATCATAGGACCAAGTCTTTTGGGCTGACCAATACTGTCTCACTTCTAATGACCCCGTGCATGAAACCGTAGCACAAACTGCACCACAAACGGGCACACTTCCTCACTACTTTATTATCGTGAATTTGGGGCGGGCGGGCGGGCGTGGGGGGGGGGGGGGGGTGTTCTGATTTGCACTGTCCAGGTGACTTCCTTTTTGTTTGTTGGTTTGTTTTTACATATCTGCGCTGTAGGGTAGAAACCCAGTATGTCCAAAAAACTTAACTTTTCAGGAAATGGCAAAAAAGAACCTGCGTCCAGTGGATCCAATGTTGTTATTATTTAATTACAAGCACTTGTTAATACTTTTCATGGGTTAAATATTCATAAAACGCACAGACCGACTTTCAAAATCTTTCAAAGATAGCAGATCTACAGATCTGCACATCTAGATAGGCTATTTACGATACTTTTGCGCAACAGTCTTGTACGACGAAGTAGGCTTTCATGAAAAAAACTTATATGGAGATACAAGGTTTCTGCCTGAGAAAAGATATGGTCCCTAGTATTGATGGTTAATATTTCAGGACTGTACAGTACTTCATTCGCCACTTGCTAGCGTTTGACCTAGGAACTCAACAGGGGGCTGATTTCACGTTTGCATGTCAAGAGGAACCTGCGGATATTTATCACATGGTTTTCATGAAACATTTCCCTTTCGTACGAAGGGACACCAAAGACCAAATATTTTAATTTTTTTTCCTTTGTTGATTTTTTTTTCCTGTATCAGTGTCCTTATATTATTTCATTTAATTTTACCGCCTTATTACGCCAGTCGGCCAGTAGAAGCGAGCAAATCTCGAATCGAGTGCATGTGTTTGATTTTTCTACATAAAATTAAGTTTTCCTAAGCATATTTCTCGAGCGACTCGTGTGCATTTGAAGTAGGGTTTCTGAGTGATTAAATCGATAGAAAAAATAAAAATTGCATCGACTCAGAAACGTGACCTTTTGAGAAGTAGGACCAGATTAGGCTGATGGTAGCAGAAAGGCAACAGACGAGGCTGCGTTTCTGACCCAGGCCTGTTGCCATCGCTGCTTGCCAGGTTTTGTCCCCCTCCCCCGATCGGCTCGGCTCCAGCTAGCATGCGGTGCGGTGCGGCACACTGTTGGCCGGCCCGCCTCTACTCTCCAAGGGATTCTGTTTACAACCATGTTTATTTTGTTTTTTTTTGCCTTTTCTTTCACAAATAGTTTTTTTTTTAGTCCGCAGAGGGGTAGGCGACATTCTCGCAGACTCCAGGGGACACAAAATGCTGATGTCACACACCGTTTGAGAGACGTGAGGGCCCAGAAAAGCGTCTGATGTCAAAGACACATTTTTTTTCGCGTGGCTCAGAGCACAAGGGGTTTAAGTTTACCCTGGATTTGGAGTGCCGACCCCATTTTTGTCTAATTATATTAGAGGCTTAGTTTTTTTTAATGAATTTGCCCTCTACCGATTGTTTGACCCGCAGTTTTTGTCGTTGTTTTCAAATAACGTGACAGTGACTTAGGAGAAGAAAAAAAAGTGACCAACAGGTCCTGTTGAAGCATGACGAACTGTGTAGAGACTGTTGTGTATCTTGTGTTGGTGTGTGTGTGTGTGTGTGTGTGTGTGTGTGTGTGTGTGTGTGTGTGTGTGTGTGTGTGTGTGTGTGTGTGAGAGAGTGCGTGTGTGTGGGTGACTGTGTGTGTGTGTGTGTGTGACTGTGTGTATTGTGCCCCATCTACGCCTCACCAAGTCCTCCCAGTAACTTTTTGTATCCCCCCCCTCCCCTTTCACAATGGAAGCCCTACAAACGTGTCCGACCCCTCCCTTTCAGCTCCCATTTAGCCTGATTTATATGTCGCCGTATGACGGTGTCACTCCCCAAAAATAGCCGATCTGTAAGCCCATGATGAGTTGCATCTACACCGCGTCATGGACTTGTAGATCAGATATTTACGGTGTGTAACACCATCATGCGACGGAACGTAAATTAGGCATTTACGAGACCTCCCTTTTCCCATGGTACGTCTGCCACCAGTATTTAAAGAAAAAAGAACAGAACAATTCCTGCTAGTTTTATATGTTGACCTACAATCTTAGGAAAGTATTTGTTGTAGTTTGTCTGATGGGACTCTGGGATATTATGGATGGGAATAATAACGACAATGCTCTTGTAAATGATGCAGATTTAACAAAGAATTAAAACATGGAAAAGTGACATTCCTCAACGACATACCCCTACCACGACCACTACCCTCCCGCTCCTGAGATATGTGTTATTATTATTATTATTGTTATTATTCCTACAAATGAAAGTGTAAAAAAAGAAGAATATGAAAATATAAATAAATATGTAAAAAGAAAAAAGCTAGAACATGTCCTATACACCCCACCCCCACCTCCCTCTGAAACTGGTTTCATTAGTGTCATGGTTCTGTGGATTTTGGGGGAGGTGGGGGTCTGGGGGATTTGTCATTTGTAAAACTTGGACCGCGTCGCGCTCTGCCCTCCTGTGCCCACCAAACCCCCCCACCACCCCATACACACACCCTCCCTCCCCTCACCCGCTTTGAGTTGTCGCCAGTCACATTACGTTGACATTTAAGGCCGTACCTCTGTGGATTTTATGTTGTTGTTGTTTTTCTCCAAGCCAGGTGGAACAGATGGTGCCCAAGACGCGGGCGCCCCGGATGCCCCCTCCATCTGCCTCAAGAATAGGCTGCTCTTTGCTCACCTACCCGTTAAGCACAATTTATAATTGGTTGTGCGTCGGTGTCGTTCAGCCGAAAATAGACGATCTGCAAATTCACGCTGCAAGTCGTTGTGTGAGTTTGTAGATCGGCTACCTTTGCCACCCAACACCTGTGCGCAACTAAGCGTAATGGGAAGGGAGAGAAGGGGATGGAAAAAAAGAGTAATCTATTTCTTTTTAAGATATTTTTTTTTTCTGTCTTTATTGATAGTCCACAGTAAAGAGAGACAGGAAACAGGGAGGGAGAGTTGAGGAGTGACATGCAGCAATGGTTCGTCATCGGGCTCATCAGGCATCAGCCTATGTGGTACGCGCCTAAACCACTCGGCTATCGGCGCCTCCAATGGAGCAATCTAAAAACAGCAGCAGGTCGCTGCCAGAACTAACACATATGCTTACAACGCTCTTGACATGTAAAAATCCAGCGATAAGCGCTGCCACTTTTGGGCGAAGGTGAAGACGTCGTCGCCTCGTGGCTGCGTTTTGGCCCCCGGCGGTGCCCCCGCCAGACAGGTGCTGCCCTGCCTAATTGACTCTCGTCTCCCAGGTCTCCGCGCTCCAGTAACTTCCAGGCACCGCAAATTACAGCGTGTCACCAGGGGGGGCACCAAGGGCATAAACTGGGTCACGCCACCCGGGGATGACAGGCTCCAGTAAGCAGCGAAAGGAAGCCGCTTGGCGCTTATACACGAGCCATGTGCTCCTGTAGCCTGTGCTGTCCGCTCGCTCCGTAGTAAAAACACATTGAGGAGTAGCCTGGTGTTTAATGCATGTGGTGCGTTATTTCAGCCCGCAGATAGACAGACCTTTATTGATCCCAAGGGAAACGTAGTTGTCATAGCAGCCCTGCACTAAGGATGAAACAAAGGTACAGGTATGGGAAGAGAACATGCTCAGAATAAGTAACACTGGTACAAATAGGATAACGATATAAAAGACAGTATACCCTACAGTAACATCTGACCTGGCCCTCTGCGCCTGGGCTGGTCAGGTGTGCATAGTATAGTCCACCAGTAGGTATAAATAGAGGTCTAAGTATTGTACAGGCTATTGAAAGTTATGGACTAGCAGAATTGAGGGGTTATATCTAGGGTAACTAGTGTATATCTAGAGTAAACAAGAGATATGCATGATACATCATCCACATTCTTCAATGTGGATGGCCTATCTACTGTATGATGTATGACTCCAAATTTGGGCAAAGTTTCAGCCCGATCCAAACCCCATTAGATTGTTTATAGAATTAAAATTAAATGTAAAAAATATATATAAAGCATAATTTTAAAGTAGCGATACTTCTGTGGCCGATATCGTCAGTGTAGGCCACAGAAGAAATTTGGTTCTGATCAATTCAGCTGATTGTGAGATTATTTCCAGACAGACAGACAGACCCTCTTGCAGATGGAAAAAGGTAGTACCTATATGCACATCCCCACAGTTCTTTGGAAACGATGCTGAACCAAATTTATTCAAGTAAAAAGAAGGAAAAGTCCACACATGATAAACTACTGCTCTCCCATGCTTTATTTAATGAACAAACCAGAATGTTTCGCCCATGCAAGGGCTTCATCAGGTTGTTAGAACTTGATGAAGCCCTTGCATGGGTAAAAAGTTCTTGTCTGTTAATTAAATAAAGCAGTAGTTAATCGTGTGTGGACATTTCCTTCTTTTTAGCCTCCTGCAGAGCCATAAAAAGACTAGTCAACCAAAGTCTTGGTTGACTAAGACCAAACTGACCGATTAATCAATTAATCGACTATGAGACGACAGCCCTTCTAAAAAAAGGCAAGTTGACAGGGAAAGTTAGTTACTTGAGACTTTGGCTGTTATAGACACTGACTCAACAGTGACGCAGAGCTGAGGAGGTGATGAGGCCACGGTAGCATCTTGCGTATTATAATTCCAGTGCTGTCTTATCTGTATTTGACATCTTTGCCTCGCCACAGGCCTGCAACCTGCATGAAGTATGAGTTTTCATCTCAGACGGGCAATGACTCATCTCACGTCTTCTTATCTGGCCGGTGCATGATTGGTTGCCGCTTATCTATCTGCGGTGTCATCGGCCACGCTCATGGTTCTGTTTTTTCAACTTCCTCCAGAGAAACGCCACTATCAGATGTACACTACGCCTATCAGCGCCACACTTGTAGCAATAGTACTTGTACTTTTCTTGAGTACTTTGCGAAATCAGTCATTCTGATCACTTAACCACTTTAAACCTAGGATTCCTTGTCATATCATTATAGATGAAGATCTATGTTGATGAATGTTCACATTTTCCACATTTTTGCTATTTGTCTTACACTGAAGTAGTGGTTAAGTATATTTTTGATTAAGTATTGTACTCAACTAGATACTTTTGGGAAATGCAATGTTTTCAGAATAGCCTATGGTTTTGCTGTTAAGACACAATAGGAGGACATTCCATTTAAATTGGCTTTGAACCGCTTTTACAATCTTTCAATCTTTTTTCCAAGTCAGTCTTTCAGAAAGCGTTTGCATACAGAAAACGTGCTCATCACTTTGGATCACATCACTGAACTGGATCGGATTGGATCGCACTCACATTGAAATTGTTATGGTCAGGATGTGACCATACAGTGTAAATGTTATTCAGACGAGTCTTCAAATTAGCTACTTTTGTACATTCACCCTGAGTAGTTTCCAACACGATGTACTTGAGTAATATATACAGTATGTCAAGTAGTCTAACTACATCTACCCAAGTGGGATATTCTACTCTTTCCATTCTGCATGTTGGTGGTCATCTTTGGCACTCGTCTTGAATGAAAATCCAATTTGAGGCCTGGCCTTTGAGACCCAGATATCGGATGTTTTATTAAAAGACTAAACAAACTTAGAATATAATTTGTACTGGGTTTAGGGGGAAATGAAAAACATGTTCTTGTGTAAACTATACTGTAGCTCCATCTCTCAGTTCATCTATAGCTTAATGTGGCCTCCTAATCTGTCCCATCCATTTCCCACACTGAAAGTCATACGGTAAACAGACATTCTTGATAATAGGCTATATATTGTTGCTGTCGCACAGAAAACTTGCATATACATTTTTCATCTTTTAATGTTTAAAAAAATATATGTCCTAAAAAGGCCTACTTTATACTTTGCCGCTGAAATAGTCCATTTACAAGCTCACATCGTGTTGCATCACAATGCGTGAGTTTGTAGATCGGCTATTTTCTATTATCACAGATTTTCGCCTATGATGATATGGCCAAAATGGGGACGCCAACTTCAATGTTATTAATCGTGTCTCTGAGTTTTATAAATATTCAAGCAATGAAAAGTATTAACAAGAGCTACCAAATAATAACCAGATTGGATCCATTGGAACACAGGTTATTTGTTTTTCCATTTCCTGAAAAGGACATACACGGTTTCCACCTGACAGCGACAATATATATCTTTGACCCTGCAGGGTGTGCAAGCTCCTGTAGGCTCCACCGGTAGATCCCAGCTGAAGATTGAGGTCAGGAGGAAGCTGTGTTATGCATCCTGTCTGCCCTGGTGGTGCTAATGGTGTACAGACCCCCCTCTCTATCCCTCACCCCCTCCGTCTTCTCTTGCTGTCTTCTTGTCCACAGTTTAAAGCTACAATCTGCAAGTTTTGTGTCCTCTCCCGACAAAGAGAGGTGAGTTATTTATTTTAGCTCAAGAAAATGCACGCACATCCGCAAAGCAATTTTGACAGGCGCAGGATTCAAAAAACAGCAAATGAAGAAGATCCACACTCTGTTTTGAAAGCTGCCCAAAATTGTGAATGTATTAGAATAGCATAACGTTTCAACTCAAAATGTTGAAACGTTCTATTCTATTCACGATTTTGGGGAGCTTTCAAAACAGAGTGTGGATGTTTTTCATCCTTCATCACATTATTTATTTTAACCTTTATTTATACAGGCAATCTCATAGATACCTGAGATTTCATTCTCAAGAGACACCTGGTAGGCTAATTGCAACTGTTAACACCTGGGATTCGAACCTGGACCTCCCAGACCCATAGAGAGAGAGAGTTATGACACGCTTTGATATCGCCGCAAATCGGGCCGCTATGGGCTATAGTTCCAAACATTGGAACTATACCATTGAGATAAAACAAGCATTTCCGCATTCCATTCTTACGATGGTAGTCAACGCAAGTGTCGTCTCTCTCATATTAGATCACGCTGTGTTCTCCCCCATGGGAAACCAAACGTCTCTACCTCTCATCCTAAAGGGAATCCAGCTCTTGGCCAAGGGAGATATTGGACTTATGAGCTTCAGGCGGTGCTAGCCTACACACACACACACACACACACACACACACACACACACACACACACACACACACACACACACACACACACCATTACTCATTTCTCAGTACATCTCCCACTCACAGGCGCACACACACACACACACACACACACACACACATTCAAGACAGGTGTTTTCCACAAAGAAGCAGCTGCAAGGTGCCATTTTTCGGGGGCACGCTGTGCACATTCACCCTTGCCTGTGGGATACATGATGAGAAAATAGCCCCCGTGCCTCCGAGCCAGTGTGGCTCTGCTTTCGATTGCTTACGCAGATCAGATGCCACTACACATGTAATGGAGACATATACGTAGTCCCACAAGGACGGAGCAAAGGACAGCATTGGTTCCTGTGACAGACAGGTGCATGGGAACGGTAAACATGTCCCCATCATCATGCAATTAGGGCTTGGCTGCGATGTGGACAAAATATAATATAATATAGTCACTACTGTTGTATCCTACTGGCTCACCTGCCAGTTAGGGGCCCCCACCGGGAGGGTGTAGAGCCTTCTTTCTACTCCTCCCGCCCAACCCTCCCCACTGACAGGTGCCGCCCCAGCCCATAGGAGTATGTGCAGTGACAATTATCACCCTCCCTGTCTGGCTTCCCTCCTCCGAACACGGGCCAATTGTGTTCATATACAGACACATCACAAATGTACATCACTTTACTGTAATGCATATTTTATACTGTGTGTGTGTGTGTGTGTGTGTGTGTGTGTGTGTGTGTGTGTGTGTGTGTATTGTGTTGCATATTTAATAAATGGGCAGGTTAAACTTTTTAATGTTTTTTTAATGTGATTTTTGGTTACACAGCATGCTTTGTGCTGCTGAGTGTATAGTCTCAAAATTGGAAGAGAAGAGACAGTCGGAGGGGGAGGAGGGCAGGGAGGAGATGGTAGAGTCTGGTCCCATAGCCCAGGGGACCGTCGAGATGTGATTGGATAGCTGTCAGCCAACCGTTGACAGCATTATTAAACAAAGGTGTGTAACTTACCAGATATGATGAAACCATACATTAGGACATTAGATGTCTACGGACTAATTTGTTATAAATAGTCGGTCAACGTAATTGCAATGTTTAAACACAATAGTCTTTCCTCTGGGAAATCTAGGAAATGCTCCAGTTTGCATATGTTTATTCCTAGGACGGCAGACTTGAATAATTAATTTGCTTGGTAGCTAAAACCATTGGCTGCCTGACAATGAAGTAGCCAAACACACATGGTACTATTGGCCTGTGGACTGTGGCCTACATGTCTGTGTCTCCCCCCCCCACCAAAATAATGCATAGCTTAAATAGGTTGGGCAAATTTGGTATAGGCCAACCCATAAAAGAATGTGTTCAATACAATGCATATCAGCACAAATCAATTAGATAGATAGATAAATGGATAGTGATATGATCATCAAAACATTTGTTTATAACCCAAACAAATATCTTGAAACAATGAACAATGAACTATGAACATGGTAAAAAAAAACAGTTGTAAACCATGTTTTAAAACCAACCTTCCTTCGCTGATATTTGTATTGCAGGGGGATGAAGAGGGAACACATTCTGAATCAGAATCAAGACACAGTGGCGTGCACAGACATTTTGAGGGGCAGGTGCTCAAGTAAATTATACTTTTTTTTGTTTACTTAGTCTGCTCTTTTTTCCCTCTACACCTATACCTCTTAGCCAAAGATAGCAGATCTACAAGCCCACAACGCCTCGCGCTGCGAGGCGTTGTGGGCTTGTAGATTGGCTATTTTTGGCTAAAGTTCTCCTCAGAAAATGGATGCTAGGTTTCGAGTGGTTATGGTAAAAAGAAAAATCGTATCACATAAAGATTTGGCGGACCCCCTGTAGTAACTCTGAGGACCCCCTAGGGGTCCCGGACCCCCTATTGAAGACCCCCTGCTGTAAACTTTTTTTTTCTTTTTTTCAAAAGGGCACTTCTGGTCAAGAGGGCAAAGGGCAGGTGCTCTAGCACCACCTAGCGTCTATATGTGCACGTCCCTGGTTGTTGTCACATGCAGGATTACAGGTGTAAAACAGTGGGTGAAATTCGTTTTCGTGCAAGCTCCATTGTTTTTTGTTATTTCCATATAAAGGGAAGCAGAAGAGGGGGGGCAGGGGAGCAAGGGGGCAAAACAATCAATCACATTCTGAGATCCAACATTTGGCAGACCTAACCTAACAGTAGCCTTCTGACCCATGGATGCATTGCATTACACTGAGGGAACACATCCTGACGGGGGTAAGTACCTTGGCACAACACCATCCCTGCGGGCTGTGGGTTAGTTGTAGGTTGTGGTTCCCAAACCTTTTAGCTCAAGACCCAAAAGAGAAATCAGACGTTTGCCCAAACTTGTGAAAATCGCTGATCTACAAGCTCACAAGGCGGCGTGAAGCAACTTCTTAAACTTGTTTTCTAATTTATGGGATTTCTTAAGATGTTTGCCTTTTTGCGGATAAAAAAATACAAAATAAAAATAATTTAATCAAAATGTAGGAAACAAAACATAAAGGGATATTTTACTCGTGACCCATAAAAATGTGTCTGCGACCCACAAATGGGTCCCGCCCCACTGTTTGGGAAACTGTTGTAGACTGTAGGAGGTGACAGATGCACTGCCGCTTTAAAAACAGAAGCCGCTGTAGAGGTGCGTGTGTGCGGTTGTGTGTGTTGTGTAGTGTATGCATAACAGCCCTTCACGATGGGAGCTCTGCTCTGCTGGAACGATAGTGTGCGGAAGGAAGCGAGGAAGCCTGCTTTCTAACTGACGACTCTTTTACAGTATATCTACGGCGTGGAACGCATTTATCATCCTTTTTTATGTTTTGATTGGATTGATGACTCATTTGTCCACATGCGACAGCCTTATAAAACTACTTTACGTTTACGCACGGGAGGTGAATTTAGGAGCAGGTGCGTTGTGAGGCTATAGGGCGACACCTGGTTGGATTTTCCATTCCTGTACATTTTTTGTTGTTGGCGTTTTCCCTCAAGACACTTGTTGATCGGCCATTGTTTGCCCGGGTCTACGTATCTACAAATCATAAGATCGCCGAGATCTGTGCGTAATTCCCTATTTGGGGACACTTGACGCGCGTTTTGATGAAGTTTTGTCCGCCAAGAGGGTGAGTTCTGACCGTCGGTAGGTGGCTGGCTGACAGATGGTGGGGATGTTTTGCGACTGGTAGTTGCTACCAATAAGGCAGAGTTGCAGATCGCATTACTCGCCGTGACCAGGTGGCATATATGGGCAACCAGGTGGACAAGCTGTCACATCTAAGTTACGCCGAAGTTCCCACCGTGGACCCCAACGGCCTGGACCCGGGTCCGGAGGAGGGCGGCGGCGGGGGGGGACCCGGACCTCGGATCGGGGTGTCATACATATTCTCCAGCGACGACGACGAGCTGGAGGACGGCGGCACCGCGGCCGATGGCAGCGACATCAACAAGGACCAGAACCGGGAGGAGAAGCCCTACGACCCGCGCGACGAGGTGGAGTGCGCCGTGTACTACCGCGACGAGTGCATCTACGAGAAGACCGCCGCCGAGCTGGAGGCTGCCTCGCCGGAGAACCTGCTCAACAGGTTAGGGCTGCGCCGACGATTTCCTTATGGCGATTATTATTCTAACGATTCCCTTTTCGATTAATATAATATTTAATATTGTTTTAACTTTTCATATCTCAACAAATTGATTAAGCATCTAAACATTATTTTACACTTTGTAACTCAATCATGCAAAAAATAGTGAAAATAGCCGATGTACAACCTCACAACACATTTATAACACAGCTATTTTCACTATTTGTGAATTCTTTGAAATTTGTCAACTTTTTGGTTTTTGCCTCTGATGACATGCCCAAAATAAGGATTGATTATTGATTTTTTTGTTTTTATAGTCGATTAAATCTATTAGTTCGATTCACACTCCTCCCAACAGGTGCAAGGCGGGGGACCTGGTGGAGTTCGTGGCCACCGGCCAGTACCCACACTGGGCCGTGTACGTCGGCGACTTCCAGGTGGTGCACCTGCACCGGTCCGAGGTGAAGAACAGCTTCCTGACGGACGCCAGCCAGGGCAGGAGGTGCCGGATCGTCAACGACCTCTACAGGTTCAAGCCCCTGGGCGCGGACGTGGTGGTCCAGAACGCCATGGAGCAGGTGGGACTGAAGGACCGCGAGCTGAGCTGGCGGAACTCGGAGTGCTTCGCCGCCTGGTGCCGCTTCGGCAAGCGGGAGTTCAAGATGGGCGGAGAGATACGGATTGGGAAGCAGCCGTACCGGCTGAAAATACTGCTTTCGGACAAACACGCGCACGTGCTGGAGTTTCAGAGTCTGGAGGACATGGTGATGGAGAAGAGACGGAACGACCACCTGGGCAGGACTGCTGTGTTACAGGAGCTGGCCAATCATTTCAACAGCGTGGAGGATTTAAAACAGGAATCGAGCACACAGTGATGTCCCAATATGTTACACCACTACCACTTAACCCTATAGTGGCCCTATTCTTTGAGACACACATCCGGGTTTTTAACCAATCAGCACCTTTGTTTGACCCAGACTCCAGGCCAATCAAGGAATCACGAGACGTTGATTCCGTTCCCCTATTCGCTCATACTAGCACATGACGTATGTGTAGGCAGAAGAATTCTGGGGGGCGAACATTCACGGTTTGGAGGGAAGTACTAGCACTCCTAGTATAGAGCCCTGGGAGACCCTAGTCAACTAAGCATATAGGGTTTAAGTCAGTGGTTCTCAAACTTTTTCATGTCAAGGACCCCCAAATTTACACATATTAGCCCACAGATCCCCATTTGAAGAGATATGCTAGGGACCCCCATAAGAGAATATTTTTACGTTTATAGCAGTGATACTCAACCATTTTAATTTCAAGGACCCCCAGTTTGATATGCATAATGCCACGGACCCACATTTGATACCATTTTGATCAACGGGACCCCCAATCTACACTGTAGTATCATCATCAGTGTTCATTTAAGTCTGAGAGTGTACATTTGTACACTCTGAGTTTCAGACACATAAGGGTCAATTTGGTTCCCAAATATTAATTTGGCTGGGGACCCCCTGGAACCCCCCCTCAAGGACCCCACTTTGAGAACCACTGGTTTAAGTGACTGATGATGATGACCCGTTTAAGCGGAAGGCTGTCTCCCTAAAATCATAGCTTTGCCAGTAGGGTCTTTTACCAAATACTTTTTTATACACAGCTTTGATCTATAGCAAACATTCCTTATTGTTATTGTTATTCCTGTTTTGTTGTGGTTCAAAGATATGACTTCTGAACTGATAACATAAATGCACAAGTTTGATGGTGTGTCATAATTTGCATTTGCAATGTTGAGGTAATTTATTTCAGTATATGCCTTTTTTGGTCGACATAACTTTCATATAGGCCTGTACACACATGTAGCCTTAAAGACGCAATCCTTGATATTCCCCGATGAATATTGGGCGCTTCCAATTATGTATTTAATTGGCTGAAAGTAATTGAATCGATTCAATTAAATGATATGTCCATGACCCCGCTGAGAACCCATGACTTATAATTGCCTTACAAGTGTAGCACTGCTGTCTTACTTTGTTACAAGACCAAACACGGAGTCTCAACCTCTTTTAACCACTTGAACCCTACTGTCCCTATTCTGGGGGCCAACATTTGGCGAAAATAGCAGATCCACAAGCCCTGTGAGCTTGTAGATAAGCTATTTTCTGTGAAGATATTTAGTGTAGAGCGAAAACGAGAGCAGGCTTAGTATAGAGCCCTGGGGGACGCCGTTCAACGTATAGTGTTTAAGTGGTTAATTTCAAGGACCCCAATTTAATAAGATTGTTATCTCTGGGACAACGAGTCTAAGAACTTTTTTATTGTTGGACATGATTTGTTCGGATATGGTTTGTCATTTGGCTTTACTGTGTACTGTAGTGATAACGGTGAACATTCTTGTATGTTCTCTTAGCTGTATTTACTTGTACGTGTAGTAATGGTGAGCATTAACTATCAATCGAGCTGGGGACCCCCTGGAACGCCCCCCACCCCCCAGGACCCCACGTTGAGAACCACTGGACTTTTCATGTACTGTACATCACCATTGCTCCATATTTGTGTGGCTAACCACTCATCTCAAACAAAAGAGAGAGAGGGGAAAAAAGTGGGATTGTGCCTTTAAGGTTGTTCTTACACCAGCATCTTTTGAAGACATTTTGTGGAGTTGACATGTAGCTTATTAAGGCTGATCAGATGTACCAATGGTATCAGTAAATCGTCAATCCCCTCTCAGAGCTGACTTTTATTGTCTATAACTCTAATCAAGGGGTCTTCAAAAAATACTCATTAACCAAAAACATGAATTTACACAACAGTGATGATAGTGCTGTCAAACAAGTATATGAAGCTATCTATGAAATCTATGAAACCAATGGGAAAAGTTTAATATGAATATATGTAATATACTGTATACAGGGGTCCCTTCTTCACCTGTCTCTCCACTAAGGGGTCCTTGGCCTAAAAAAAACATTTAAGACCCCAGCCAATCTATAGGCCTTTAAGTGTATTGAAGTATTTGGCTCATCAAGTTCACAAATAATGAATGTTGAGTCTATTACAGAGGCATAGCCTAAAGCCCTCCTGTTATTTTATTTAGTGTGACATTCAGGTGATGCTAAAGTCTGAATCCACTGAGCTGAAATAGATCCCCTTACACCACAAAGTTTGTGGGTTGGATAAGGCTTAAGTCTGATTTATACTTAGTCGTACAACAAAAGTAGTGATCTGTAAAGCTTGTAGATCTGCTATTTTTGGTGTGTGACACCATCATACGACGGAGCATAAATTCAGCATAACGTTACCCTGATTGCATAATTGCCTAGTCATATTTTGAAGGTTTTCAGGAAAGAAGAAATGAAAAATCACTATCTGCCTAAGTCATCTAGTTGACTTAAGCAATCATGAGGAAAAAAACTAATTTTGTCTAAGTCATGTTTATCTGCCTGTATTTATATCTGCCTAACTCTACTCCTAAAGGCCAGGCCGCACCAGCGCACCAATGCAACTAGTTGCAACTCCTTGCAACAACATGGTTTTAAGGCCAGTCCACACCAATGCAACTCCTTGCATAATGCAATTATCCTGCCATTGGGGATAATGGTTGCAAGTACCGGTAGTTGCAAGTGGATACATGTTGCAAGCAGTTGCAAGCAGTTGCAAGCAGTTGCAAGGAGTTGCATTGGTGTGGACTGGCCTTATTACACTGCTGATTCATCCTGCCTTATTGCCTATGTTCTGATCGGAATGCTTGTTGCATCCAAAAATAATTTCTGCCTAAGTCAAAAAGTTGACTTAAAATCCCTTTCTGCCTAAGTCATTTTGGAGTGTAACAAGCATTCTGATAGGCTGAGGACATAGGCAATACGACACAATGAAGCAGCATTGTTAGGAGAGTACAGTAGAGTTAGGCAGAAATGTCAATTTGGCCAAAAAATGACTTAATTATGCTATGAGGCTAGCTAAACTGTAATCATCATTTAGCGCTGATGAGTACACGTTTGCAGTTTGAGCCAAGATGAGTGCAAAGTACTAGAACCAGTTATGAGACGATTATCTTCTCTTTTTTTTTTACTAAATAGGCTTTGACATATTTGTTTTTTTCATTGCTGTCTAAACAGAAAAACCAAATCAGATTCAATGTAATTATTGTTTGGACATCCCAGTAATAGAATTACGAGTTATTCCACAAACAGTAGACGTGATACTGTGTTCTTCTGAAAAGCCAGTGTGAGTCAGTTGAAACTGGAATGGGCCGCACGGTTCTGGTACCAGGCAAACTAAACGGCCGCTAATGCACCATGCATGGGAGTCATTGAGACACATGATGTGACTTGTTCCATAGCTTTTGGTTGGAACACTTTATACCTACTGTACTCCTAAATCACTAAAATGACAGTGATTTGTACCCCACAATTTGAAACCCTGGTTGCATATTTTGACATTCATTTTGTACATTATGCTTATGGAGTATGATTCTTAACAGACAGCCAAATCATTCACTCCTGTTTTCAGGCCATCTGAACTGTGCACGGTTCTCAGTTACCCTGCCCACAACACACTGTTTAGTGAAAGTGGAGTTTAAAATGTGTAAATTAGGAATATATTAACATTAACATGATTAATTGAACCAATATGACATTTACTGTGGAAGAAAATGAGCTTTTTGAACCTCCCCTTACCCTATCAGAAATCATAAAAATGCAATATTGGTTCCATTATTCAGCCGTATTAAATGACATTTTAAGAATAAATGTTCTTCCATGCGGCTCAGCCATTTCAGTTGTGGACTGGGACTGTGAATTTTAAGCAGCCGTGGTTTAAAACTGACCGCCGGTCAGATTCAGACACGTGTATGTATGGTTGAGAATTTATATGGAGCACTGAAGTGATCTTTTTTTCAGTTTTATCCACTTGTACAATTTGTGATTCCAGGGGTGTGTCATAATGCATCATCCCAAGTGTCAGGGGAAAGGGTAATGGATGATGCAAACCATCAGCTCTCTGTCTCCGTCTGTCTGTCTCTCTCTCTCTCGCGTGCGCGCTCTCTCTCTCGCTCTCTCTCTCTCCCCAACCCTCCTCCTCTGACTTGGATTATCTTGCATGTGAGATTTGGCCTAGATCATTGCTGCGGGTGAGACAGGGTGGACTGTGTGTGTGTGTGTGTGTGTGTGTGTGTGCGCGCACACGTGTACACAGGCATGTCTATACACGTGCACATGCCTACTGTACCACCCTCTAATTAGGAAGCATATGGTGTTTAGTAATGGCTGGACATGATGCTCAGTAGACTCACGTCTCCCAAAATAATATTGAGGTCTGTGTGTTTTTTTTGTTTTTTTTCACACACAGACACAGACAGCACTTTCCTTAACGCCTGGGTGGGTGTGCCACAGCATCCATCCATCTTTAACAACCTCTCTGGCCGTTGCTCCTGATGGGACTCGGTACCATGTTTGATATTTATGTGTCATTGCACGACACATCCGTAACGTGTTATGAATTTGCAGTGGTGGAAAGTAACCTAAGTACATGTACTCGAGTACTGTACTCAAAACAGGTTTTCTGTACCTTTACTTTACTTGAGAATTTAAAAAATATATATACTCCACTGCATCTCAGAGACAAATATTGTACTTTTTACTCCACTACAATTATTTGACTTTGCAGATATAGATTATTAATAGAAAACATGCAGTACATTAACCACTTTGGCTATTCGAAAATAGCTGATGTACAAGCTCACAACAGGTCGCATCGTGAGCTTGTAGATCAAGTATTTTCAAAAATGTTTGACAAATCTTGAAGAAATTGAGTACTTTTACTTTGGTACTTTTATGCCAACACCTCTGTACTTTTACTCAAGTACAATTTTGAATACAGGCCTTGACATTTTTTTTCAATATTGTGTGTATTGCTTCTTTTACTTAAGTATATAATCGGAGCACTTCTTCCACCACTGTGAGCTTGTCGATCTGCTATTTTTGGCCGCACGACACCATCGTACATAGTCATAGATTAAATTAGGCAGCGGGGGCTACAAAACGCTCGTCCCAATTACGCTCGACTGTCAGTGCTCCGCTCCGCTCTGCCTACAGGTTCCTGTGCTGTTCTTCTTTCCATAGAATGCTGATGAATTGATGAGATTAGCGGGCTGCACACACACACCGTGGCCGATTGGAATTCTCTGTGCACGGTCGCACTGTGAATGAAATGAAATTATATATGATACGCTTCACTGGGGCTGCTTATTTGGTTCACCTTGCGTGTGAGTGGAATGTGCAGGAGGGGGGAAAAAAACACATTCAAATGAAGCTTTATTACGTCATGAGTAGGGTTGGGATCCTTATAGGATTTTAACGATTGCAGTTCCTTAACGATTCCCTCTTAACGGTCCGATTCCTTAACGGTTCCTTTTAACGATTCCTATAGGGAGTTCCAAATGGACCCTGACTAGCCTGGTTCCATACCATAGACCCCGCCCACTTTCTGAGTGGACTGCCTCTTGGTCTGGTGTCGTAAATGTGAACCTAGGACTTCTCCGGTACAAAATGTATTGTCCAATGAGAGTCGGAGGTGGGCGTGGGGATCCCTTAGGATTGGTTGCGGAAACGGTTCCATATGTGATGGAACCGATTCCTGGTTCCTCAATGTTGGATCTGGTTGCTCCGATTCCTCCGGTTCGGAATCCCAACCCTAGTCATGAGACTAAAGCCCACTCCACACCAATGATTCGCCATGCAACTCCTTGCAACATGCAACTCCTTGCAACATGCAACTACTTGCAACTACTCGCAACCATCCTGCCACAATTGAAGCCTGTACCCTATCTCTGTACCATAACAGACAATACTTTGTCTGTTAGACAAATTTTTTTATAGCTCAGCGCCAAAGCAGTTGTCCAATTCTCTCCCAACTTGCTACAAAAATCGCTCATGGCTCTGGCTACAGCACCAGCTGCTTCTCATACTGTTACTGTACTTACACGATGTACAACTAATTATTACCCAATACTTTTGCAGTTCACTTCCGCATGTGCTCCAACGTCAAAATCGTCACAAAACAGATCCAGCTTCTCCCCTTTTCACTGACACACACACACACACACACACACACACACACACACACACACACACACACACACACACACACACACACACACACACACACACACACACACACACACACACACACACACACACACACACACACACACACACATTTAATATATTTATTTATGTTCACATTTTACAAGAGAAATTCTTGAACACAAATAGTGGTAGATGCACATACAAGCTCAGAATCTCATTGACATGTCTGATCTGTCTATGGATACAGGAAGCAGCGTCTCCTCCATATGTGGCGGCTGCCTATTATCACAGATATCGAGCAGAATTTTGCTAATGCTTTAGCTTTTGGCTTTGGAATTCCTGCCATCTGCAAACCCCTTACAACTTGTCTGTGGACGTTGCCAAGGCTTCCAAATATAAACACAAGTAGTTTGCACCTGTACCCAAGTTGTTCAATCTCATTTCTGAGAGGTTGGTATTTTAAACCTTGGCAAGGAATGTCTCCTCCAGACTATAGTCAAACGTACATCCTAGTTCTAAGATGGTGACTTCTCTGCTTTCTTCGTCAACTACAACAACATCTGGTGTATTAGCTGTCACATTTGAAAAGATCTCAGTTTCGTTATTGCATAGTATGAACATGTCAGATGAAACCCTTGTGTGAGTATAAACTTCAACAGAAGAAGGTGGGATGTATAGAAGCATGTCCTTAACCAGTAAGTCAACAATCCTGTCATGTCTGGAAATATACATTCCTTTGTATACATGGCAGCCATTCAGAATATGTGACAGTGACTCTATGGTTGGGGTGTTGTGATGGTGCAGGCAATGAGGAGAAAATGTATTGGGGTACCACAGAGAGAGATTGAGTCTGGTTGGGAGGACCTGTAATCTAGCTTTAACTGCAAATGTAAGAATATCCTCATTAACTGCGTGGTTCTTGAATATTGTATGGGAAACTGTATGATCTGCAGTGGGAATACATGCTAGCTTTCCCTGTAACTTTAAACCAGTCCAGTGTTGTTGCGCTGCCTCTGTTGTTGCAGCCCTACCAGGTACCTGCGTGTGTTGGCTGGTGATACATGATGTTGAGTATCATTAATAGTTACTCTTACTGAAACTGTACAGTCAGATATAACATCCTCAGACACGATTACAGTGTCTGAGTCAGACTTCACCCAGTCCAGGGACACTCCAGTTCGCACACAAAGGTCATTGAGGTCGGGCCAGTCCGACGAGACCTCAAAGCCAGCAGAGTGAGACACACACACACACACACACACACACACACACTAGCGGTGGATCCCTGTGGCGGACCACCGTGACCGACCCCCGTGGCGGACCACCGCGGCAGACCCCCCATTCAATTTTGGACCGTGATGGTGATGTGACATTACCTAGAGGGTTCCTGTGTGTGAAAGAGAGAGAGAGAGAGAGAGACACGTGTGTTATATTACATTATTCATTCATGTCATTGATAAGATAGGCCTACAAATCATCCCTATATATCATAACTCTTTATAACTTTTCCTCTGTTGTGTGTGTGTGTGCGTGCGTGTGGGTGGCTCTGCTATGCGTGCCTTGACTTTGTCTTTGTCGACACAAGGCATACCAAAACGCTCGCCCCAAAACGCAGTCGCCCGGGGTAAATCTGGCGGTATCACCTGGTATTCCTACCAACGTAACCTCAGTAAACTATGCTTAAACCTAACCTTATTTCTATCCTTATCCTCAGTAAAACAAATACAAGAATACAAGAACCGCTGGTCCGCGCAAAAAATGGGGGCGAGCGTGTTTTCAGGCGAGTATTCCGGTTACCAATACAACCCGTCACCCTGGCCAGCTGATCTTTTAACAGCATGTACATTTCCTTTACAAATGAGGGGCTAAATACATAATACAAATACTAATACTAACCAGTAATGGCCAGCTGTCCTCATACTAATACTCCCCCCCCCCCCTTAATTACAGTACATGTAGGGCCCAATAGAGCATATTTGAGTACATTTAGGCGTAAATAACAGATTTTTGTCTCCGCCAGGCCGAAAGGCATGGCGACAGAGTATGTTTTACCCCCTGTCCGTCCGTCCGTCCGTCCGTGTGTCCGTGTGTCCGTCCGTCATTCGATCTGTCTGTGTACAGCTAATCTCCGGCACCGTTGGCTTGCTCGCAGCCAAACTGTGCACACACAGTCCCTGGATACCAGAGCAGAACCTCTGCCCCAATTTTTTTCACAGGGGCCTATTATAGCGCCACCAGGAGGCCGATTGGTGCAAAACACATTTCTTGACAGTACTCCTACAGGTTCTGTCCAAACAGCACGCAAATCGGTGCACAGTATCTCTATAGTCATTAAACGAAAGGGATCTTTCAGATTTTTCATATTCCTTCCTGATTGGCAAAAATCTGCTTCCAAAGTTTGCAGTTTGCAATTTTGCACGCAGATTCCCACTACGTCAAGAAAGAAATACTACTTGAATTTTTAAAAATCAGCCTCATGGTGGCGCTATAACAGGCCGATTTGTGTTTTTGCCTATAACTGTACCGATCTGTGTAAAACTTTGTATGCACACTCTCTAGAGGCCAAGGAAAAACCTTTGCCCTGCATTTTTTACATTTGCCTTTTATAGCGCCACCAGGAGGCTGACTTATGTAAAACACATTTTTTGATAGTAAGCCTTCAGATTTTATCCAAATTCCACGCAAATCGGTACACATGATCTCTATAGTCATGTGATCAAGACGGATCTGTTAGATTTTTCATATTCCTTCCTGATTGACAAAAATGTACATCTAAAGTTTGCAGGAGTGGCTCGTTTTGAACAAAATGCCGCAAATCATGAACGCAGCGTCCGATTGCAGTAAAACTTTGCACGCACATTCACACTACATTGAGGAACAAATGCCACCCTTTTAACATTGCCCTATTATAGCGCCACCTTGAGGCCAATTTTTGCAACAGTTTTCTTTTTTATATTACTCCTACAAATTGTGTCCAAACATCATGCAAATCGGTACTCATTATCTCTACAGTCAAGTGGTCGATATGCTTCCGTCCGATTTTTCATATTACATCCTGATTACCGAATTCCGAACATTGCTGCCCCACAATAACCTACCTGACCTGGCGGAGACCTGTGCTCCGAGGAGCACTTTTTATAGTTTGGTTATAGAGCAGGGGCTCTCAAACTTTTTTATGCCACGACCCCATATTACGAGGGATTTGCGTTGTGAGCTTGTAGGTCGGCTATTTTCGATGAAGAGATTTGGTGTAGAAGTGAAAAAAGGAGGGAGACGGGTATAGACCCCTGGGGGACTTCTCAAACTGTGTATGAATCCAGAAGAATAATCAAGATACAAGAAGGTTGTATTAGTCACTACTCATACAGGTACTGTACAAGAAGCTAAATGCAATTTTGCTTCTTACAAAGTACAGCACTATAACAACAATGACAAAAGTAATAATACAAAGATGCAGATAGCCACTAGGCTGCTGTCTCTCTCTCTCCCTCCTTCTCTCCCCCTCTATCTCTCCCTCACACTCACGCACGCACGCACGCACGCACACGCGCGCGCGCACACACACACACACACACGCACAAAACACATACAGCAGGAGGTTAATTTAAAAAGCAGCAGACTATTAAATGTCCTGTTGGCAGGCTCGGTTTATGAGATGGACCTGTGGTACACAGCAGCAAAAAGCTACTTCCTCAACCCGCTGGCAGAAAGTTAAGTGTGAATTAGATTTGGGGGAAAAAGACACACTACTGTAGGTTCAATCTGCGAGTCCTTTATACTTTAAGACATTAACAGGATCAGATATTTATATAGCTTAAGACATGTCATATCAGAGCAAAGCAGCCCTAATGAGTTTTACACTGCATATTCCAGAGTGTTAATCTGAACCCAGAGAGTGTGCAAAGGAAACCAAATTAACCCGAATGTTCAAACTGTTAATGAGACACAGTTAAAATCCAGAGTGTTCAATGAGTAGCATCGAGATGCTTATTAAAAATCGATTAAAAAATGCTATTAGTGGGGAAATGTAGTGGGCTGATACACATTAAAATACTCTGTATCCATTTTTAACACTGAGAGTGCACAAATATAACCAAATGAACCCATAAGGGTCCATTTGGTTACATTTTGTGCACACTCAGAGTTAGATTAACACAGAAGATTTAGCTGTGCGTACTATGCTGTGCGGTGTTCATTTGGTGTGATGAATCAGTAATCATCTTCTTAGCCATGGTAGTAGAAAGCTGAATATTTGTTCCCCTGGGTGGAAAAAAAAGACCCTTGACTCTATGAGGATATAAGTTCAATTAGACTGCCGTAAAAAAAATCCTCTCAAAATATAACAAAATGCAGCAGAAACAAACCCTCAAAATGACAGACATTTTGTTTGAGCCAGCAACGTTCAGAGCTATGCACTCTCACGCAAGTAAACAACTGTGGGGTTATTTTTAGAGCCTCAATTTAGAACCTGAAGTCCATGTTGAGTGAAATGTGAAAAAACTCTATCTTCCTCTATCTACTCATAGGCAGTCATGTTTGATTGGCTTTTTAAGAAGAAATACACACTACACCAGTGGTGGACAAAGTATATACTCAAATAAATACTTAAGTATTCAAAAGCACAAATTAATAAGTACAATTGTGAAAATCGCAGATCTACTTGTAGATCGTATATTTCTTTGAAATATAGCCGAGTGAAAGTAATCAGCTTGGAAAAAAGAAAAAGAGATACTCCAAAAAAGTAAATGCACTTAGTTACTGTCCTCCACTGAACCCCACACACACACACAAAAACAACACGAGCTGTGTGTGTGCCCTAGTTACTAATGTTTTGTGATTCAGGGACCTATCTCCCGGGGCAGGGTGACTCTGTGTAAACAGAAGGTTCTGGGAACAGGGGGCTAGTGATTACACCTGGGTGAGTAATGGCCAGCAAGCTTTGTGTGTCACTCGAACAGAGGTGGACGCTCCGGTGGCCAAAGGGTGGCAATTAGAATGGTTTGATGTAATCGTTTCCGTGGAAACGTGACATGGTGGCAGCGGATGACGTTTAGGTGCCAGCGTCAGCTGTCAGGACGCACTGAAGCGAATGGCACTTCTTAACCACTTAAAACCCCAGCATCTGTATTCATGGGGAAAACCTTCGCAGAAAATAGCAGATCGATCAGCTTGTCGATCAGCTTTTTTCAGTGAAGATATTTAATGTCGAGCGAAAACAGAAAGGTCACTAGTATAGTAATCTTGCATAGCAAGCCTCTCCACAGCTCCACCTACTACTACCACTCAGCTCAGTGGGTGGAGCTGTGAAAGGTCTGGCTATGCGAGACTACTAGTATCCACAAGTTTCCTAGGGCGTTGTGGGCATCACTTCCTGTCGATTTGATCAGTTATCAAGGGATCAAATCAACAGGAAGTGATGCCCACAACGCCCTAGGAAACTTGTGGATAGAGCCCTGAGGGACTCCGCTCAACAAGGTATAGGGTTTAAGTGGTTAAAAACAGACATGTCCGGTGAATCAGCACGCGAAGGACGCTTCAGGAGGAATTTGTCAGTGATAGCCAGACCAGACTTAAAGGCCCATACCAATGTTTTTGACGTGGGGTCTTTTGTCACTCTTACTTTGATAAGTGTGACAAAAGATCTACAAGCTCACAATGCGCCACGTTGCGACACATTGCTGTTTTTGCCAGATTGTCCCTTCAGAATATGGACGCTAGGATGTAGTTAAACACCAAGAAACACACAAAACGTACCTCTTTTCATCAAAATGCTATTCTGCCCCCCTGGCAGTTCCATGATTATGGTACAATTGACATTTCTTTTAAAGAAGGTTTTTGGGGAATGAAATCCTATCAAAGTAAGAGAAAGAGGGACAAAGGACCCACATGTTAAAAAGGCTGGTATGCTCCATTTAAAGGCTTACTGAGAAGACTAGAAATGTGTTAGTATTTCTAATAGAAAGGAATGAGGTCAGCTGGCCATTACTGGCTAGCTGAATGCAAAGATTTAAAAAATGCAGAACATATCCATGCACAACGTTTGTGTTTAGCATGAGTAATAAGCTGCCCTAATCCACCATTTTTGTTAGTATGGCTATGCTAATAACACACTTGTCATCTCTACTCACAACGAGTTATTTGTGATGTAAACATTCCGTGCTTGTCATGCACTTTGTTCGTATGGCCGGTTCCCGCAAGAACCGGAAATAGCAGAGCAGGGCGAGGCGAAAATAGCTAATATTCAAGCTCACATCGCATTGCAACGCGCCGTGAGCTTGTACAGTAGGTCGGCTATTTTTGGCCTGTGACGCCTTCGTATGATAAAGTAAAAATCAGGCTCACGGCAAGTCTTTGCCTGGTAATATTGATCGAAGCGGTCACCTAAGTAGTTTCGTGCCTATAATAACACAACAACACTCTCTTGCTTCCTAGATAAATTGGATTGAATGTGTTATACCTGTGACCTCTGTCTCGCTCTGAATGTCACCCAAATGCATTGCCCTGGGTGTTGCCAACGGCCATATCTCTCTCTCTATAGAATGTGAGCTGACAACATAACACTGGTTGTGGAGGAGAGGTGGCAGGTGGCTCTATTGTCTGCAGTTCTTTATGTTTCTCTGGCTGTTGTTTGCAGTGCTTTCCACTGCTGGCAGCGCCATTCATTTGGCCATTTGGAGAAGTTGAGGGGTTCTGTTATGGCTAAGATATTCAGCCATATACTGTGTGTGTGTGTGTGTGTGTGTGTGTGTGTGTGTGTGTGTGTGTGTGTGTGTGTGTGTGTGTGTGTGTGTGTGTGTGTGTGTGTGTGTGTGTGTGTGTGTGTGTGTGTGTGTGTGTGTGTGTATATATGTATATGTATATGTGTGTATATATATATATATATATATATATATATATATATATATAAATAAATACCCTACTTACCCTTATCATAGTTACAAGAGTGTTGCACAAAAGTAGTGAAAATAGCCGATCTAGAAGCTCAGATCTTGTAGAGCTTGGAGATCGTGTATTTTCACTATTTTATAAAAAAAATATATATATACATTTTGAAATAGTAAGAAAAAAGGAACGGTTCTCGACATACACGGTTTCCACCTGACAGTGACGATATGGAACTTTTATGTTCTATCCGGTATTCAAACCCTGGTGTCCCGCGTGAACGCCAAAAGTTTACATGAAAGAAAGCTTGTTAGGGCAGAGGATGAATTGCGTTTTCACCTTCATGCAAGGTCAACCAGTATAGGTGTCCTACCCTACATAAGCTCAAAATGTAGAGCAGATAGAAGAGCAGATAGACAGACCAACTACAACCACCACAGTTGTTTTAGTTGTTTTAACATACTCTACTGCCGTACAGATTGATCAAAATAATGTTCTATTCAATAAAAAGGTTATGGATTGCAGCTTTAAAAGCTAGCGATCCTGACACATAGAGACACCTGCAACTAAAAAGAACACTATAGTGTTACTTTTTCTTTTTCATAATTATTATTAGCGTCTTCAGCACGTGTCGTGTTTCACAGGAACACGCTGTATATTCCTGTTTACAGACACACCGCAGCAATGTTTAATCACCACTTTGGATCTTGAGGATAATGTAATGCCTCATGATATGTGGCTGGGAAAAGCCAAAGGCAAATTTGCATGCGGCCTGCCGAACAATCAAAGTTTTTCGCCTCCGGCTATATTCAGCATTAATGCATCATTAAGCTGCTAAATTGGAAGACACAAGGACACCAGGCCCCTATAATTTCTTGCTATCTC
Organism: Gymnoscopelus microlampas; assembly: GCF_963454915.1. NCBI lineage: Eukaryota > Metazoa > Chordata > Actinopteri > Myctophiformes > Myctophidae > Gymnoscopelus > Gymnoscopelus microlampas. The sequence continues at coordinate 32,651,514 of NC_139952.1, forward strand.
TCCCTTATCTGTTTGCACAGCTGCATTCTCTGGCAGGGTACAACGCTCAGACCGGCTCTGTGAGGGGCTAAACCAGTTATTCTCAACCTTTTTAATTTCAAGGACCCGCAGTTTAATATGCACTAGGCCACGGACCCCCTTTTGATATGTTTTTTGGGGATTTTAAATGAACTTTGAGAGTGTACAAATGGAGTGTACAAACAGACCCATAAGGGTCTGTTTGGTTACAGGCCCGTAAAGGTTCCTCATGGACCCCTGGGGGTCCCCAGACTCCACGTTGAGAACCACTGGGCCAAACGACCGCAACAAAGCTGACAAGCTGCTCTCAAAGTGAACTTGATTGACTTTTCTTTGTTGTTGTTGCTGTCATTTGCATAATTTCTGAGTATGCCCATCTTTTTGTGTGATCAGTTCAATTAGGAGCTCTAATAAGAAACATCTGGTTGGTTAAATCGTGTACTTTGGCATTAATGCTTCTCTCAGGCGCTCAAAGCCCTTGCTACTCTTTCCTGGCATTGAACGCCGATAACTTGTGTCTACCTGAGAGTGGGGCACCACCGCAGTGAAATTAGTTTTACGTTGGTTGGAACGTTCTCGTGGTGGTTTGTTTAACCCCTGAGGCTTGTCAAGCAACAAAGTGTTTTTAAGCCGTGTGTAAAGTGTTGCAAATATTGCCAGAAAAACATAAGTCAGCAATTTGTGGTTGTTTTCTTTTTGTACGCCTTTTTCTCCCCAAGTTTTGTCGTTATGCCAATTGAGTCATGCCATGCACACACATTTCACAGTGTGTAGTCACTGCTGTTGTACTGCATGTATCCTACTGACTCGCCTGCCAATGAGGAGCCCCCACCAGGAGGATGTCGTAGAGCCTCCGTCCTACTTCTCTCGCCCTACACTCCCTGCTGACAGGTGTCGCCCCAGCCCGTAGGAGTTTGCGCAGTGACAAACATCACCCTCACCGGCCGGCTTCCCAACCCCAAACACGGGCCAATTGTGTTTGTATATTATAGACGCTCGACAAAGCCCGATGCACCAGGGTGGATTTGAACCCCCTGCCTCCGCGGTGGTGGGCAGGTACTTTCTAACTAATTGTCAGTTCTTATCTTGTATAAGTACAACTGCGGGTCTCTGAACGGAGAAGATTGACCTGCTTGCTGTATAGCACCTAGCATGAATGAAAGCACATTGTTGCTGTTATTATCAGATGTTTTGTTTGCATTCTGTCGCTGTGACACGTGTACATCTTGTCTAACTTGTACTCATCACCTGTCTGCACACTTAAAGGACAACTTTGTTTTTTTACAAGGGTTATTTTATTAGTTTGTAATGATAATGATTAAAAGATGAGTGTAAAAAAAAAAGCCTCCGATTTCCGTGAAACTTTGTACGCACATCCCCACTAAGCCAAGGAAGAAATACCACCCTACATTTTTCAAATCAGCCTCATGGTAGTGCTGTAACTGGCAGATTCACGTTTTGGCTTATACAGTTCAACAGTTATAGGCCAAAACGTGAATCTGTCTGTTACAGTGCCACCATGAGGCTGATTTGAAAAATGTAGGGTGGCATTTCTTCCTTAGCCTAGTGGGGATGTGCAGAAGTTTAAATCGGAGGCTGCGTTCATGACTATTTACCAATGGACCGAATGCCCCCGCCCCCCAGTTAAAAATCACTAAAATGATAGAAAGCAATACATGATTTTTTTTAAAACACTCATCTTTTAATTATTATCATTAAAAACTAATAAAATAGAGAAAAAGAAGGAGGAGGTCCGCACACTGTTTCAAGCTCCAAGAAACTCGCTTTTTATTATTATTGCAACGTTTCGACCGTTAGGTCTTCATCAGGCAAATATTATAATGACAGACAAAAGCATCATATATACACAAACATTGACTAAACTAATAAAATAACCCTTGTTGTAAAAAAAAACAAAGTTGTCCTTTAAGAATCATTAAATGACCCTTAAGTGTGAAGACAGGTGATGGGTACAAAAGTGAAACGTTCAACAGAGTATACATTTTATACTCCGCTGAAACGTTTCCAAAACGTTTACTGTTGATTATATGGCACTTTTGCTTTGTCGTTCTACTTAGCCTATAGACACTTGTATAAGATCACAATTCAAGGATTCATGATTCAATTTTATTGTCACATCACAGGTGTGAAGAAGTGGGTGGAATTCATTAGTAGTTTTCAAGAAAGGGGTAAAGAATAGAGAAGGATTCGAAACAAGGAAAACACATCATACTGTACATGTCAAATATCCTAATATAATACGAGCAATGTCAAATATACTGTATTCCTCAGATGCATGGTTAAAAATACAGTAAAAAAAGACTGCAAATATAGAAACAGCCCCTTGTGCGTATAGTCTATTGTGTGGGTGAGTCATAATAACTTAGCAGCAGATATCAAACATGTCACGTTAACACACCTACTGTATACACAAAAAAGGGGTAATAGTATTGGTTTGGACTAGCCAATGTGCTGTATGGGTGGAGGTCAGTGCTGCCAGATTTTGCCAGAGAAACAATCTGCCAGGTCTACAAAAACAAGCCCAAAAGAAGTGACTAGGCTGCATGATCACAGTACTGTACATCGGCTATTTGAAAATAGCCGATCTACAAGCTCACAATGCGTCACAAGCTTGTAAATCCGCTTTAAAAATAATATATTTTAACCACACAAATCTTGTATGGGGTCCCTGACACACAATATTTTCAGATGGGGGTCCGCGGAGAAATTAATATTCATTTTGGGGGCCCTTGACATGAAAATATTTGAGAGCCACTGTTTTAAACAACATTAGGGAGCAAGCCCAAATAAGCAACTACACTTAGTAAACAAGCCCCAGATACCGCAACCCACAACCAATATATGTATAAGCAACTTTACAGAAAAACAAGCCCAAAGTCGCTTATAATAAGTGGACTTGGCAACAATGGTGTAAATACAGCAAGACATACTTCTGAGTGTCTCCTAAATTTCCTGGGGGAATAACCTATATCTATACTGTTCCAGCTTCTGTTCAGCCTCCATGTAAGGCCAGTGTGAGGACGCTATAGGATTCACATCACTCATCATGACCTACAGTGACCAGACTTCCCGGTTTGACCGGGTTTGTCCTGGTTTCAAGTTGGGTTTTCCCGAGTCCCGATAGATAATTATCTCTAAAACACTAAAACTATCCCAGTTTTCAACATTCACTGTTCTGGTTTTGCACCATACAATTAAAACAATGACTTTTCTTTTTCTCAAAATTTTGAGTGGCCAATACATTTTTACCTCTTTTTCACCCCAATTTAGTCTGGATTTATTAACCTTCTGTTGTCGGTCCTGAGACTCACCTGCCAGTGAGGAGCCCGGAGCCCCCACCAGGAGGATGTAGAGCCTTCGTCCTACTCCTCCCGCCCAACACTCCCCGCTGACAGGTGCCCCAGCCTGTAGGAGTATGTGCAATGATCAATATCGCCCTCCCCGCCCGGCTTCCCTCCCCTGAACACGGGACAATTGTGTTCGTGTAGACTCAACAAAGCCGCATGCACCACGTGGATTCGAAACCACAACCTCGTGGTGGTGAGGAGGGACTTTACCACTGTGCCACCCGAGCGTAATAACACTTGTTTTGAGCACTGTTTTGAGTCATGTTTTTCATGTTCTGTTCTGTTGAAAGGTGCGGTCACTAGGTGTGACCCCATCCTGAGTCCTGACACCCGCTGAAAAGAAGAAGATTAGGCAAATAAATGGTCAAAAGTAGTGAAAATAGACAATCTACAAGATCTAATGCGTCACATATGGTCATAATGATATCATAACCCTTCAATGCCCTGAAACCCACAGTGCAGAGCTAATGAATGAGAGACAGACTCCCAAAGCATCGGCTTCAAAACAAATAATATTCAAACAATATTCAATATTCAATCATTTATTGCCAAAATCAACTTTCTGTAACAGTTGATTTGGGATTTATTTGGATGTGCTCAGAGATAACAACAACAACAACAAGAACGTGGAAGTAATGCTTGCCATCGGGCAACCAATAGTTCCAAGCATTACTGTAAACTTCCAACTTCTTATAATGGGTGTTGAATGACACACGTGCGACATATGAACCATGTGGTCACGTTGTGGTGAGATTGTCCTAACTCTCTTTCAACAGGACTGCATCAGCCTTAATTCATACGTCGTCCGAATGACGCTCACAGACACATGTTTGAGCTTATACAGTAAAAATCAACACGCAGTGTTGATTTTGACAGCACATTTTTATTTAGTTTTAGTTATTCTGTTTAGTTTTAGTCATATTTTAGTCACCTGAAATGTTTTACCTTTAGTATAGTTTTAGTTGACTAAATATTACAAGATTTTAGTCGACTACAGTTGATTTATTTATTTATTGATTTTCACTTAGCTGCATGCCGAAAATAGCCGATCTACATGCTCACAACACCTCGCGCTGCGACCCGTTGTGAACTTGTAGATCAACTATTTTCGTGACACCAGCGTGCACCCATGATGACTTGTCTTAGTTCTACTGGATCTCTTCTCCACTACTAACATTTTTGTCTAGTTTTTATCTGTTGACGAAATTGTCAGTATATTTAGTCATAGTTTTAGCCATCATACTGTAGCTTAGTTTTTATTTTGTTTTTATTTAGTTGCACACTGCGCTACGTTCGGCTTGCTTGATATATTCATCTCATACAGTGCAGGAGCAGGCTATACAAAGAAAGCTTTCTTGATCGGCTGTTTTCCGCGAGCGACATGTTGTACGACGGGGCCTTCAGCCATTCAGGGCTGTTTAAGGACAGTTCAACTGGCGGTGAAACTTCAAAGAGCGCATGGGTGGTTGTAATGAGCAGGAAGGAAGGAAGCACTCGGGAGCCATTTGCATCCTGCTCCTCCCGACGCTTTGCTCGCATTTCCGCTTTACTGAACACAAACACTGTCTGGATAATGACTTGTTTAAAGTGAGATGTTCCTGGAATCCACAGAAACTCATACCGCACCACACGACTAGTTTTTTTTATTAGTCATGAAATTCAAGTAAACACTGTAAAACTATTTTATTACCTTATATCAGTGGTTTTCAACCCGTTTCATATCAAGGCCCATTATTTATTCGACATTTGAGCCACGGACTACCGTTTGATGAGATTTAGCCTCAGACCCAAAACTTAGAATATTTTGTTATCGTTGGATGAGATTTTGTCCACAAGGAAAGATAACCCCCAAACGTTGATCAAAATAACAATTCTTTAATTAAGTAATGCAGATGTTTAACAATAATTTAGCTCTTGAGAGCGTAAAATGAAACCAAATTTTCAATTATCTTATTATATTTTCATCTTTATTTAAACAGGGAAGTCACTCTGAGGTCTATTTTAACAGACAAGCCCTGTATTTACAGTCTGAGGAAGTAGATAGATAGATAGTCTAGAAGATCCACAAATTCATACATTTGAAGTGAAATAATAATAATACATCCCATTTATATTATACTAGAGTTTCGGGGGGCTACGCCCCCCTCAACCCCAGCCGCGCACGGGGCCCAGCGTGGGTGCGTGTATATTGGGGTACCCAAATCGCCGGAGTAAAAGTGTCCAAAAGGAAAAAAAAAAAAAAAAAAAAAAATTGGAAAAAATGTTAATAGTGATTGTTACTTTGGTGGTCCGCGGACCCCCTGGTGGTCCGCCGACCCCTGTGAGTGTTGGGACCCCCGGGGACCCCCCTGGAACATGGCGGACCCCTTCGGCAGTTTTTTTTTTTTTCATGCACGGTTTGCTTGTTTCTGTCGCTTGTTTTTTAAAACCTGGCAGCAAACTTGGCAACCCGACTGACATCACTGACCTATCCTTGGTATTTGTACTTCCGGGTTGCATAATGATGACATCACTGTCGAGTCCTGTGGTGTCATGAACCTAGGCAGGTTTGTTTACCAGATTACCCTGGGCAGCGTGCTGTGCTGTGGCCGTGGCTGTTTGTTTTTGTGTTTGGGATGAACATGGCACGTGAAGGACGGACATATTGTGATCGAAACATGAGTGAAGTGAAAGTAACGGCCTGGGTGGAACAAAGGAGGTACGTAAGAAGGGGGGGGGGGTTGAAGCAAAGGAGCTGTGTGTGTGGTGTTGTGGAGGAGATGGGCAGAGTGCAATGGCGGCCGCTGGTGTTGTTTCGGCGAAACCCGTCGCCATTCGGTGTCGGTGGTGTGCACGGTAAACGGTACGAAGCTGCCTCCCCTTCCGTTTTGTCCGACATTTGGTGAGTAGAATTAATTATGTTGCGCGGTGGAAAAGGTGTAGTGAGCAATGAGATGTCCCCTACGCGACGCGTAAATTCAGCGCGGCCGCCGTGGCGAGTCAGTTGGCGACATGTGGTCTGGCGGTGCGTTGTTTATTCGATAACAGAGCTGTGGGGTGTCCTCACCGAGGGTGCGGAAGTCGCTCGCCATTTATATAGTTAGATGGCGCTTTTCTTGGTACTCAAAGTCGCTTTACACAAAATTTGCTCGGTTCCAATGGTGCAAAGGAGAGAGTTACGGAATCTTCTGTATTATATATATGTGGCTGCCATTGTTCGCTTGTTTCCTTCAGACAATGTAGCAGCATAGGTAATTATAAAAAATAAAGAAAGAGAGCTGCCACAGTACCTTACATAAACAACTTCATAGTACCTTCTATATACAACAGCTTATAGGTTTAGGAACAGACAGTCAAGCATATTAATGTGCAAAAGAAAGACAGGAGAGGGAGGAGGTGTGAGGGACGGGTGTTTCAAGGATATTACCTCAATGTTACACTGCTCCATTTGTAACGCTGAGAGTGTACAAATGGAACCAAATGGACCAGTTCCATCAGTACGCTCTCGGAGTTAAATTAACATCCTAAAACTCCACATTTTTATTGTGTGCTGCAGGGCCGGGCCTAAACAGCCTGTGATGCAAATAGGTCATAATGGCATATTCCCCATTGAGTTACCTCACTGAACTACAGCATATTGGCCCATGTAATTCTGACAGAGAGGGAGCTAAGCAGGCAGGTAGATCGCCTGGTGAACAGCGCTTCCCTGCCGGGCTGCCTCAGATGGCTGAGGGCGCTCTCTAACTGGCACATGCCATCTGTGTGCCGCTCCAGAGACCAAGGCACTGCCGCGAATGTCATTGTCACTGTCATCTTTGCTGTGAAATTGTGAAGTAGCGCACGCACTTACACATACACGCACGCACGCACGCACGCATGCATGCATTCATGCACACACTGCATTGACATACTGTACATTCATTCCGTATCCTCTTCTCCTAACCCCAACCCCCAACCCAACATTATGACACTAATTGGGGACACCAATTTCTGTCCCCAATTAATTTGACATGCCAAACCCAATCAACTGGTTTCATGTCCACATTATCATGAGCACACGCACTCACGCATGCACACACACACAAATGTTAGGGACATTGCATAGACTTACATTAATTCCATATCCCCCAACCACAACCTCAACCCCCACCCTAACCTTATTAAATGTCAGTAAACCCTGTAATCTACGTATGTAATCTTCCGTCCCCAATTTGACACACTGTCACCATCATCTGGTTTCATGTCCAGTTTGTCGTCCCCAAATGAGGCCTACGTTGGGCGCACGCACGCACGCACGCACGCACGCACGCACGCACGCACGCACACAGAGAGAGAAAGAAACAAGAAAGAAAGAAAGAAAGAAAGAGACATACATTCCATTTTTCACTTCAACAGCCAAGGTCAGGGTTCGGGAAGTAATCAGGGCATAAAGCCATGCTCCATGGACAGACTGTGAGACTGTGGCTACTGAAGGTAACTTTACCTCTACTACCTGAGACTGTTGGACAGATAATAGACTGGGGACTGTCTGGGATGCCCCTAGTGACTTAATCAGCGTGGTTGTTCTCTGCCTCTCCGGTGTAAAGCGGGGGGTTTGCTTTACCTGTCTCTTTTCAGAGGCCATTTGTCGAGATCCAGTGTCAGCGCTGTGAACCCGCTTTTCTGCTAATGATCCCTGTGTCAGCCTGTGTGCTCTTAATGCCTGATTTGTACTCGGCCGCGCGCCGGTGTTGCTCGCCGGAAATAGCCGATCTACAAGCTCACAACCCAGCGCGTAGAGACAAGTTGTGAGCTTGTAGATTGGACATTTCTGGCGAGCGACACCGCCACGCCACTAAGTATAAATTCAGGCTTTGCTGGGATCTGACTCCTGTGGAATGCTACATATCCTGGGGAGATTTGAATGCTGGAAGGTCAGCCAAAGTGTTAGGTTGCAAATCAGTATTCATGGTAATTTTCTTTTTTTCCCCCTTCGCTCCCACTGTTGAACGCCCATGGCACCCTCTCGCTCTCTCTCCCCACCGTGATCTCTGGTAGTGTCTAGGGGGGGAGGGAGCAGCCCGTTAGTGTAAATGAGAAGCCTAGTACTAATTGCCGTTCATTTGCATAGACCTCCAGATGCTGAGGAACTTGGGAAGTTGGGGCGGCAGCTGGCTGGGGTCAGGGGTCGACGTGTCGGAGTGAACTCTGACCTCTACCGAGGTGTCGGTTTAGCCTGATGTTGCAAAGGTTTTGATGTGGCCCAGTTCTGAACTTCTAGCTCTGGTGCTAAACATGCCAACAGGCAGACATTAAACAATTTTCAAATTCAAACTTTGATGCTGAAGGCTAAATTTGTATTGCAGCGATTCTCAACCTGTGGGCTGGGGCTCACTGGTGGGCCGTGAGGATACGACAAGTGGGCCCCTACATTATTGGGAAAGTACTAAGATTTTAGTAATAATCTAAAATTAATATTAAAAAAATGTACAAAAAATTTTAGGTATTTTGTATTTATTTTGTATTTATTACATTTTTATTAGTTTTCACTATGTTAGTATCAATGATCAATGGATTGATTGATCATTAAAATAAACGTGGCCCACCCATCTGACCACTTAACACGGCAGCCAGTGGTCTGATAGGTGGGCCCTGATCCAGACAAGGAAATAAGGGAAGATAATAAATAAGGGTTAACCCGACTGGGCGTCCTTTATTTCTAAGAAAAATAAGAGATGCCCAGTGAGCTTGTAAATCGTCTATTTGAGAGATTTGGTGTAGACAGAAAAAAACGGTACAGAGAAGTACAGTACAGAGACAACTCAGGTTCAGTTTACTAAGTCTAGGGTTTAAGTATCAACCTGTATTATAGTATATGAATATGAGCGGTTTGAACATAAACGTGAAAATGTGTGTCATTGATTGATTCCCAAAAAATAAGGAAGAAAGGGTGTCCCTTATCAGTTCAATAACAGACACATATTTTAGTTTCCAAATAAGGGACGTTTTCATATTTCAAGGGACGGTTGGCCTCTCATTATCACACATTCATCATCTACCTACAGTTGAGCACTCCATTGTGGTTTTGTTTATACAGTACAGGTAGCGTGTAAAAGTGATCATCAATATCCACTGCACACATGTGAAAAAACAAAGCTAAGGCTACAAACAAATGCTCCCAGGTTCCCACTTGTTCACCTAGCAAAGTATTTATTAATACATTCATGAAGCATGACAGGAGCGGGTGCTTTGTACAAAGGCCTTGTATCCTGGCAACCTGTGCAATGGAATCCAGCTGCAATGTCAGGTTATCCCAGAGGACTAATCATTTGTCCAAACCCATCCTGTGGAGATTTCTAAGACATGGCCGTGCTACATTTTAATACTGGACACCTTCAACGCCCCGCAGTAGACACCGCAGTGGCATTGCGCATCAAAAATAGCCAATCTACACGCGATGCGTTTCCGTATAGCTAGTAGATCGCTATTCTCGTATAGATTTCCTTGCAACTGCTGGCTTCTGTGGGCTTGAGTGTCTGACTGAGTGAGGATCAACCATAGAGGTATAATATAACTAGAGGGAGGATTGCCCCGCCCCCAGCTATCATTTCAATGAATGTGCTCAGTGGCGTTTTGAAGCACCCGGAAGCCTGCCGGAAGTAGAATTATTGAGTCGATTTTGGGTTAGCGTAAAGTTATGAGCATGCGCACTAGTGTCATTTTTGCGTTCTACGGCAGCCCGTGTGTCAAGGATTGAACGCGAGATATTTATGAAATTCACTGGAGATGCCTATGTATATGTAAATGCATATGTATTTATGTATAATATGTTTACATATTTATATCTATATATATAAATATATATCAGTATGTTTTGCTCGCGCATGTATTTCTCCCCGCCTGCAGTTCCAGCTTTGGCCACTGGGGTGGCGGCTTCAAGATTTCTCAGCGGCTCTGGGGGCTTGGGATCAACACAGCGTCGGACGACAGGTCAATGATGCATACTGCTCTTTGAATCTGCCTGCTTTTGTTATGCTCAATATGAAATGTAGTTATCTAGTTTTATATAACCGCTATTAAAAAGAAGCGATATCTCACACGTGCAAGAGAGGCCACTGGGCTGCTAATATTAAGGGTCCAATGTGGAATATTTGTATCGGGCCAACAGGCCCAGAATCCCAAGGCTCTCTCACTGTCAACGAGGCCCTTATTGCGGCAAGGCTTTGCAGGAGTCCAGCTGTGTATAAGAGTGTCTGTCTGTCTGTCTGTCTGTCTGTCTGTCTGTCTGTCTGTCTGTCTGTGTATCCTGCTGGACTACTCAACGGCAAATGTCTTGTGCACACAGCCACTAAGCCACAGAAGTACCTCCGCTAATATCATTATTAAGTATATGTTTTATACTTTTTTAGATAATTAACTTTACTTTTATTATGGAAGTCAATGGGGCTCTGATCAGGGCTGAAACCTTGCCCACAATTGGTCTGCAGGAGCATATTACGTCCACAACATAACAACACATATGACATGTTTATTTCACTATCAAATCGACAGTCTCCACAGGGAGGGAATTGCCTGTTTTACTATTCACGCTCATCTCAATTTCATTTTTGTCCATGACTGAACCCTAGTTTTAAAGGACTCTATGTTGTGTGAGAATGTTGGATGCCAATATGTATTATCCACCGGCTACATCTATGAATAATAATATAATGCCGCCTCTCGAAGATAATCATAGTGGGGCGAGCTCTTGGCCCTGCGTGTGATTGTTGTCGGGCCTAATCGCTGCTGTGTGTCGCTTTAAGGCGCCTTCTGTCCGGCATAACACCATCCAACTCTTATTTTATTTTTTTTTGTGCCATTTTATGCTTAATTTCAGATAAAGCCGGTCAGTGTAGAGAGACAGGAAACCAAAGGCAGAGAGAGAGAGAGAGGGGACGAGACAAGGAGCATAATTTTGGCAATATCTGGAGAAACCTTGTATCCCCATATTTAATCCTTTTCTGTTTCTTTTTTTCCCCCATCTTTTTTCTATGAGCTCACAACACGTTGCGATGCACTGTGAACTATCTTAAAAATGTTTTTTTTTGCCTATAATGGCATGTCCAAAACATGGATGCCAGGTTGAAAGTGGTACAGTCTGTCTGTGGGTTTTATAAATATTGAACCAATGAAAAGTATTAACAAGAGCTTGTGACTAATAATAACTACATCCAATGTAACACCGAATTGTTTTTTCCTGAAAAATAATGCTTTTGTACGTACAAGTTTTCTGCCCGACAGCAACAAGATGGTCTGTGCCCTAACTGGCTGAGCCAGCAGGCACCCCCACACCATCTAACTCGACTTAACGCACCGGGATCCTATTGTCAACCATCAGGCCAAACTAGAGCCCGCGTTTTCCCACAAAACCGGTCTGGATTTTTCTCGCGCTTCCCGGAGAAAGCAGTCACGCTTCCAATTACCTCCATGGAGCGCCAGTCAGCTGTCTCCAAGGTTTGACAGATGACTTTGACCTCGGCGAGTGCCAGGAGCCCTCGCTGCCTGGCAGACATGTAGGGACTACTGGGGGGAAGGTGGGGAGGGAGATGGTGATTGGGGGAGGAGGGGTGGGGGTTGTGGTTGACGAGGGGACGAGGGGCTGAATCCCATACCTCCATGGGGTGCCTTTCTAGTCAAACCACAGACGGGAAAGGACGAGTAACTGGCCTTAATGACTTTGCAAGTGTATCGTGCCTGTAAATGCATCCCTGTGCGCTCGTATCACACTCGCACACCGACATGGCCGTAGATACTCACTCATGTGCATTGTGCATGCGCAGGCACACACACGGCTGTGTGACACTTTTATCCCTCCCCAAATGATAAAGATCATAGCCTACTCCCCACTGGGACTGAGTGCTTGGTCTTTTTTCCATGAGTTGTTACGCAGTCTGTCAGATGGAGGGTTGGGGCTGACTGCAGCACACTGCGGTCCACACCGCTGATAACAGCCATCGAAGCTGATGGGTGACGTGAAATGGCTGACATGCTGGTCTATGTGGGGATAATGAAAAGTCATTTCCCTCCACTTTGTGACACTGCCCATTGACCAGTGACGGGAACAGTCCCTCTGTGGAAGTCTCCATGATGAAAAACGTGAGACTCATGCTAAAAAGTGTCATTAACCAATTTCAACCTGGCGCCCCTGTTTTGGGAAGGTCATTATTGATGAAAAGTCACTTAACACTTTCCAAAAATGTCTGCATTTTCAAAAAAGGAATCTAAAAGAATTGGCTTTTTGAAGTACTTGAGTTTTGGGTCCACCTACAGCGCACCACCGATCAGACCAATATGTCCATCTCTGTATCTGTCAGTATAGTGTGCCCAAACTGCCCATATATGGAGCTGACTGATTTGTTTGGGCTTGATGCCATGACGACACACTCCATATTTGGGCGTAGTTACATTGGGAACTCCTTATATGGTTTATTGCTGAGTCATAGTGACATGAGCGAGACGACGTGGTTCGCCGGCCAGTCCTCCCTTAATCTCACATACCCATAGTTGCTTACTATCCTGCCATGTTTTTAACCTGCTGTATAGTATTTATCCTGAACTGGAAGACAAACTACAAAGTCAGCCCAGGGATTCATGCCCCTTTAAGTGGTTTTTAATCACCTTTGAAATTATGGACTATACAGGCTGTATAAAGTTTTCAGATGAAAGTACCTCAGCGTGTAGTTGTTACATTCCTAAAGACACAAACACCTCTGTATATTGATAACATAATCGTTGCTGTCGGGCAGAAAACTCTTATCTTTTAACTTTTTATGTTTTTGTTTTCATAAACGAATGCCACACTTCGTCATGCTACAATGTCACACATCATCTGCATTAAAAAAAAAAAAGAATTCTGAAAAGTAACAGTTTTGGACATACAAGGTGAAAAGTGTCAAACACTGTGGCATGTTGCGTATCTCTGCTTCAGAATCAGCCCACTGCCTAACTACACGATAGATACGGGCAATGTAATTGCAACTGTGACAACTCTGGAAGAGAGCCATTGCTAGGTGTTTTTTTTCCCCTCTCTCTTTTAACAAAGCACGGCGCTGGGAGAATTTGTCACGCTGTTATTAACATTCCCTCTAATATTACACGTCGCGACAAAAAAATAAAACCTGTGCTGTGTTTAATCAAGAATAAGGCTCTCAGCCGATTCCCCTCCCCCCACGCAATAGCTGAAGTCTTTGTTTCCTGTAGAACATCCCTGGCGCCATAATCAGGCGTCCTGGAGAAGTGGAATTTTCAAGGGCTTTGATTGACCCAGCGGGCCATCCAGCTCGGAGTCGTCAAAACATGCCTCTTGTGCATGTGTACAGCTCATATGTTCCATGTCGTTGTTGGCGGGTGGAAACCATTTACTATTCACGAGTCAAATTCAAAAATAGCTAAAATAGCAGAACTGCAAGCTCAAAACGCATTGCGTCACTTGCTTTTTGATGCTTGAAAGCAAAGCTTGCGAAAGGTTTCAAACCACAACTGTGAAAGCAACTGTGCTGTTTTGTCCAAGATCATTTGTCCTTCTTCAATCTTTTAGGCATGTCAAAAAAGCGATAAAAGTTGCCGATCTACAAGCTCACAATGCATCTCGCCGCGTTGTGAGCTTGTACTAGTAGATCGGCTATTTTCCCCATGTGACACCGTGGCATGAACTACAGTATAAAATAGAAAAATAAAATAAAGTGGTTAAGATGGTGAGCTTGAAGTGTGCCAATTTTGGTCTGATAGCCGAGTGACTAACCACATTGGTTCTAATGCCTGACAGCGAGTCCCCGGTTCGATTCCTAGCCATCCCCTCCCTGTTTCCTTTCTCTCTACACTTAAACTATCAATAATGGCTCAAAAAAGCCCCCCAAATAACGTATTCTATAGACATAGCTTTCATCCTCTGATCAAATGGCTTGTTGCTTTCCGAGAACAGATGAATGATGTCTTTATTCTGCTTTTCAAACACTTCTCTGATTGTTCAAAAGAGACCGTATAGGATTGTGTAAAGGAGGATGTCACTGTCGAAAAATACGTTGTGTTTGTTTGTTTATCTTTTATGTTGCACAGAGGAATTCATGGAATAAAGGATTATGTGATACAAAGCCCTGCCAAAGCATATTCATTGGTTTGTCCATTGTTGATTTCCTTGTAGCAAAACCGTTTTATTTCTGTTATTGAGATATACCGGCCTACACATGATTGTTATTGAAGTCTGATGCCTCTCAGAACATTATCTCAGACACCTCGCAATCACACAAACCTTACCTCCCTTCATCTAAATGCTATTCTGGTGGTGACTCCCATAAATCTGCCAAACGTACACGTGTACACTCTCTGAGTTACAGACCTTTTTAAGGGCCCATATGGGACCCCCTCAAGGACCCCTGAGAGCCACTGCCTTACTTGAATTTCAGGTAGTTGCCAACCCTTGGTACTGTATAGAAAAATAAATAATAATAATGGACTGCTCAACTGTAGGTACAGTAGATGATAATGTGTGATAATGAGAGGTTTGGTGATACTGTGCGTAATACCCATACTTAACATAAAGGACTTACTGGGGCAGGGCTATTTTTGCCATATTACTGCATGGCATGGCACCCTACACGTGGTATATGGACCAATCATCCACACCCCTTACCACACGCTTACTGTAGATCAGCTAATGATTTCTCCTTCCCATCCATATGAAACTCTGGCTCCTAAACTGTGGACTGACCCCCTCCCCAAGATTATATTATATTATTATATTAGGTGAGATTAGATGAGATTATAGTTTAGATTATCAGTTTGGATAAGAGCATCTGCTAAATGCCTAAATTGTATGGTATTAACCACTTAAGCCCTATTTCATACGTTGTACTACAGAATCCCGCGGTGAAAATAGCCAATCTACAAGCTCAGATTCCGTGCATTTACAGATTGATTTTAAATTGGTTTTGAAAAATGCCTATACTGACATGTTCAGAATGGGGATGCTGTTTGTGAAAACCAGTGAAGTACTTCCAATAACGGTCATGCAACACTATACAGTGCTGCATTTGATAAATGAAGCATAGCGTTAGTTCATGCAGGACACGGAAGGAAGTCTTGCGCGCCTCAGCTGTAATCGGCTGTCAGTCAGCTGATGTGAACATCAGCCTAGCCTCCTATTCCCCATTGACAGCTCTGCTGGTCATTAAGTCACACATTCATACTCCAATCACAGCTCACGCCTTAACAAGGAGGTCCCTTTAAATACGGCTTTGCATTCACTAGGTCACTGCTGCTTAGCTGCCTCCTCCACCCCAGCCTCCACCTTTTGATCAGAGTCTGGCATGGGCTCAAATACTTGTGATAGTACTATATCTGCTAATTCATTAATATGTCTGTGACACTGCCACATAAATGTGTGAAATAATGTATTTCCTGTCCCGATATGATGAGTATTGAAAGAAAAAGATACACAAGAAACATAACATGGGCTAATTGGTGATAAGGGCGGCTGTGGCTCAGGAGGTAGAGCAGGTCGTAATGATCCATGGGTCGGCGGTTTGAATCCCGGCTCCTCCTGTCCACATGTCGAAGTGTCCTTGGGCAAGACACTGAACCCTACGTTGCCTCCAATGATTTGTTCGGCGCTAGCTTGCCACCATTGGTGTGGGAAAAGTGGGGACGCTGGCGTCGACTGTTCGCCGCTCCACCTCCCAATGTCCCCCCCCTGTATGAATGAACCACTGTAAAGCGCTTTGAGCACTTGGAAAAGCGCTATAAAATGCAATTCATTATAACAGGGGAATATATTGGTTAAAATATGGTTGAATATTTAACACCTAAATGTAAAATATTTTGTTTTGTGTAAGGTGATTATGGCCATTATGATTCATTTTCTGTTGACATGGTTCACTCATAGGGGGAGCTGTGAGGGAAAAGCAGCACATGTAGCAAAAGTTCCACAGGAAGTGAGGTATCAGAAACAGCTATAAAAGGACAGGAAGTGAGGTGGCCGGGGGTTCCATTTTAGGTATTAAAAAGAGTGTTTGGTTGTGTTTGAGAAAGATACTCTTATAAGCCTAAACTAAAAACCAAAATCAGGAATTAATAAACCACTGACTGAACCACACCGCTGTAAAAACAAAGCGGTGCTTGATTCGTCACTGAGGTTATGGAAAAATAACTATTAGTAATCTCTAGTTCTGCACAAAGTACTGTTCTATAGAAGAAGAAAAAAACACTTTCCACAATAACAGTTCTATACTGTTCTATAGAAGAAGAAAAAAACACTTTCCACAATAACAGGCTGTGTCACGTCTTCCATCATCCAGCCACTTGTCACATGGTGAAACCAAGAGAAGGTATCTTGAACGCTTATGTTGTGCAGTCCACTGTAAATGTGACTAATGATTAAGTACAGTGTCTTTAGAAGGCCCGTGAGAAATCCCAGTGAGTTAAAAGCCACTTACAGAGACATGGACATGTGGGATGCTTCTGTTTCCAACTGTCACACTCCGGGGGTGTTTATGTAACTAATAAGCTAACATACCTGCACTCACTTTGCCGGCTAGACCAGACCGGCTTCATGCAGGATAGATTTGTGTTTTACACACAGATTCTACAGATGTACTGTACCTGTTCATATGCTAAGTTAAGCACTTTCAACCTGATGTTTCTATTTTTTACCATGTTTTCCCTCCCCCCCTTGAAACCCTTCAAAAATAGCAAAAGAACCTACAAGCGTTAAGACCACGATGTAAATAAGCTCTCAAGCTTTGTAGTGTTTTATCCTTTTGACAGATACTGTATGTGCAAGTAGATTGTGGTAGCCTCCTGGGCGTACACCTGAACAACAAGCTGAACAGGACTGTTAACGCACAGACTCAGAATCAGCTTTATTGTCACATCACAGGTTTACAGAAGTAAAAAAGTGGGGGAAATTTGTTTTGTGCAAGTTCTGTCGTTTTGTTATTTCCATAGATAGAATGAAAGGGAAGAAGAAGAAAGGGGGGGGGGGGGGCAAGGGGGAAGAGAGATCAATCAAAGAAAACAAACAAATTACTGTATCTACATATTTACACATAGTACCTGAGATATGATGTAAAGGTGTGTGAGCATAGCAGCAGATGTATACTGTACATGATATATATGGGCGTTAGTTAAGGTGCGAGTTAAGGTGGCCAGCGTTCTCTTCTCTGCAATTGCTTGTTGGAGGGGTTACATCAACAAAAGGGACAGTAACAGGCTGAACAGGCTGGTGAAAAAGGCCTATAGGTCGATCTCTGTCTGTCTGTCTGTCTTTCTGCAAGTATTTTTCTTATGTTTTTTCCTTTAAAAAAAAAATACGTCTATCAATCAAAGATGCAAGTTTGGACTAAAGTTCAGCATCACTTTAAGATGAAACGGTTTCTCTCTTTCACCTTTTTATGGACTTTCTGCTTCACTGGACAGCACAGAGATGACAGACGGGGAAGACAGGAGAATTGGACGACACGGAACACGGGTCCAGACGCCAGGCGTGAACCGAAGACGTTCTGAATAGGTGGGTGTCTAATGTGGCAGACATTTCAAATGGCCTCTCACCGTCAGGATGACCTGCTTTTAGTTTAAGACAGTGGTTCTTAAAGTGTGGTCCGGGGACCGTCAGGGGTCGTTGAGGGGGTTCCAGGGGGTTCCAGGGGGTCCCAACCTAAATGAAAAATAGCTACAGTAGGAACCAAATGGACCCTTGGCAAATTGCTCCGTTACTAACTCTGGGACCCAAGTCCATTTTTGCACTCTTGTAGTCAAATTAACATTAGAGCAACTGTGCATGCTCCGTGAAGTGTCACAGCATGCTGCCACAGATCACAGATCACCTCCTGAATATTAAAGCAGCCTATATCTCCATTAATTAAAATCCAACTCAATCTTTGCCCATCGCAGCAGGGGGGCTGTCGAAAGTCTGGCTCGCCACGGCCAGTGACATGAGAAGAGAGGGCGGAGAGGGCGGGAAAAAAACTTGTTGTGGCGTCAATCGACGTCAATCATCAGCTCTTATTTTCTCCCCTCTGGACATGGTGAGTGAGTCGTCCGCAGCCAGCCTTCCTGTTAGAATAACGATCGAGTCAGCTGAACCGGCGGGGCTGAGTCTAAATGTGCCTGTCCTCCATCATGTGTGTTTGAACCTTAAGCACTCAAACCCTATATACTTAGATGAGCGGAGCCCCCCAGGGCTCTATAATAGGTCCCCTCCTGTTTTTCACACGAAAATGGTGTTGCTGGATATTTTTGCTACATTTGTTACATACCTACCAGTACCACAATGTTGGAAATACTCTATTCCAAGTAAAAGTCCGGAACTATAGTACCAAATGTAAAATTACTCTTAATGCAGATTTGACAAGTTTCAGATCTTTTGAAAAAGCATATCTACAAGCTCATAACGCGGTGTGACGTGTTCTGAGCTTGTAGATCGGCTATTTTCAAATAACCATATACGGCTGAAGTGGTTAATGTATGCTTCGTAATAATAATCTAAATCTAGTAACTAGTGAATAAAGTTTTCATATAATTGTAATGGAGTAAAAGTACAATATTTGCCTTTAAGATGTAGTGGAGTAGAAGTAAAAGTATTGAAAGTTGGAAATACTCCAGTAAAGTAAAAAAAAACTAAGATTGTACTTAAGTACAGTACTTGAGTAAATGTGCTTAGTTACTCTCCACCTCTGTATAGCTGAGCGGAGTCCCCAAGGGCTCTATGGTAGGCCCCCTCCTGTTTTTCACTCGATAATAGGCATGTTGCGGGCTTGTTGATCGGCATTTTTTTTTGCCAAATGTTCGGCCCCAGAATAGGGATGCTATAGGGTTCATGTAGTTAAGAGGCGGAACAGGGAATTATCCTCTTAGTCACTAGCTCGCTCACAAGTCACATCCTTCATCGCCTGCCAGGGACCGACGCTTAACGATTACAGCACACTTGTTTACAGTGACTGTACTCTGTTATTTGCTAAAAAAAAGGTAGTTTAGCCGTAAGCCCAGCCCTTTCCAAGCTCTCCTCACCACATGTATAATTCTCAACAGTCAACACAGTCCCCAATAACACAAACGAAATCATATACATAGCCTAGGTCTAGCTTTTGCTAAGGCTGCAATGCGTAAGTTTGATGTCCTAGCATGGGTTTTTTGATGTCCTAACCCTGGTCTCCTGTGTAAGTAAAGTAAGCCTTGCCGAGCCATGTGGCCCATAAGGCAGGAGCCACTGGGCCCTATTCCAGGCCGAGATTGCTAAAGCCACCAATATAGGATATAGGAATAAGCAAGGGGCCTTCCCCCGCAACAGTTGCTATTCTGGGACACCTGCCTTACCCGCAAAATACCTGCACTACCCGTTACATTATGCAGGTGTGGTTTGGTCGTTACAATGATAAAACCAAAACCGTGCCAGATGCCATTACCTTTGAGAGAAGACTGTGCTAGCCATTATCCCCAATCCAATCTTACGTACCCCTTTCTCCCTGTCTGCAGCGTTGCCTGGTCTGATTTTTATAAGCCACATTGGGCTTGTTTTTCTGAAGTTGCTTGTAAATAATGGTAGAACGGTTGTGAGCTTGTAGATCGTCTATTTTCAAATAGCCAACATATATAAATAAATATGCACATTGTTTAATGGACGACACATATATGTTTGAAGTGCTCATGTGGCCTATTATAGTCACTTCTTTTGGGCTTGTTTTCATAGACCTGGTTGATTATTTCTCTCGCAAATGCTGGCAACACCTCTGCAGCCGCACTGTGGGGATTTTACATGGAAAACATACACCCGACGTTTGGTTTCTAAGCTCTGGCCTTTGATTGCCTTTCAATAAAACCACATTTGATAGACATACATATCACCTGCAGTACATGTTACTGATTAGAGAGAATTTTATATTTTTGTAATCAGTTCATTATTGTGTGTAATTTGGAGAGCATTGCATTGCGCGAAGCACAAATTGTCTTCTTTGAATAGACTATCATCTTATATAAACACAATTGACAGAAGGAATTGACACCCTCCCTTCTGCTGATTATAGGAAAATTAGAATCACAGAGATTTGTTGACAATAATAGCCTAGTAGAGAGAGGTGCCACGCTGTGCGTCCTGGCCGTCTCCAGGAATCCATTGCAGCCTGTGCGCTCTACAAACCAAGTTGGCATTGTGGGTGGTTTTCGAGTCCGCTGTATGCTTTCCCAAAGGTGTGTGGGCAGAATATCAATTTTGGGGATATAGCAACACGACCACACCTCCATCCGCAAATAACGGAGGCACCGTAATGCAGAGCAGGTATAGCAGGTGCAGAATAACGTTTAGGGACAGTGCCAGCTCCCTTATGCGTATTTCACGGGTAAGGGGTAGAAAATCACGGGTAATGGTTAACGGTTGGGGCTTTAGATTGGCACAGAATAGAGCAGATACTATCTCCTGTTTCTGTTGCGTGAGCCGTGAGGCAGCTTGATATACAAGTACACCCCCTGGACATGACGCGAGTATATCGCCGGGAACCCATTCAATCCGGGAACGCATCTACAAATGTCTTCTAAATCCTAACAGGTTTCTGAAAAACGTATGTGTGTGTATATAAATATATATATATATATATTTGGTTCACAAACGTTTTAGTTCCAGGGACCCTCCCAGAAGCAAAGATTTGAGTTTACAAATGTTAGCTTTAAAATATATATAGTCAAAGATTCGCACAAAATATATATATTCAAAGATTTGCACAAATGTTGCACAGACTTCCATGGGTCCCATTTTTATGTCTTCGGTTAGGACCCGGTCGGGGAATTGAACCCCCCAATCTCAGGACAGACACTCTAACCACAAGGCCACTGAGCTGACTGGCCTCCTGTGTGATTAAGACCAAAAATCGATCGCCGCTCATCCAAGATGTGCTGAAGCTTATGGGCTTCAGGCAGTACTGCTTGTCAACCAGTAGGTGTCCTAGTTGACACCGGGGTCTAAATGTCTCAATGGAAGAGCAGGAAGACCACCTCCAACCACTGCACGTGTACACTAGTTGTTCTAGAGTAATATTTGTGCTATACCATACAGATTGGTTGACATAACATTAAAATTCTGGATTGCAGCTTTTAAACAGTTGCTGTTTCATTTTCTAATCCTCAGTGGAGAACAGCTTGTTACAGATACTTCTGCACTCATCCTTACCTGGATTTCTGATAACTGCCTGAATCCTTAAACAGGTTATTAGCAAGTACAGCAGGAGGGCTCATGCAGCGAACAGTTGAACCTTGATCATTTTTCTAAGTTCCTCTCACTTGATGAAAGGAACGAGGTCTGAAAAGGAAAAGCGAGGTGGATGAAGAAGGCGATGATGATGATGATGATGATGACTAAGCGTGTCCTCATGAAGCTAGTGAACGGACTGTCTTTAAACTTGTATTTCTCAATACAAGTGAATTTCAATACTGAATTTCATATTGCAGTGTATGCTTCTTGTTACTGGGCATTCAGGTAGACTCAGGGACTCATGTCACATCCATGTGTTTGCACACAGGGTGCAACTGCAAACATGGCAGGCTTCATTTCATAGGCCTACTGTCTATGCTTGCACATGGCTCTGGACTCACCTAAATCTAGCAACCCCCCCATTGTTAATTTGATTATCTGCAGCTGCGTTGCTTACTATTTTTTTGAACCAGAAACGCAAGACAAACTACAGATTCAAAAGTACAGTATGCCTTATTGTCTCCGCCAGGCCGAAAGGCATGGCGAGAGAGTATGTTTTGCACCCTGTCCGTCCGTTCGAGTGTGTGTCCGTCCATCCGTGTGTGTGTCTGTCCGTCCGTGTGTGTGTGTCCGTCTGTGAACAGGTAATCTCCGGCACCGTTGGCTTAATCGCAGCGAAACTATGCACACACACTCCCTGGATGCCAATTCAGAACCAAATCAAGACAGATCCGTCCGATCCGCCTGATTTTTCACATTCCAGCCTGATTGGCGAATTCCGAACATTGCTGCCCCACACTATCCTACCTGACCTGGCGGAGACCTGTGCTCTGAGGAGCACTTTCTTCATACTTCATCATTACTGAAAATAGCTTGTAGATCGGCTATTTTCGGATTGCTCTACTCTGCTATTTAAGGCTCACACAGGAGCAGGCCATACAATCAAAGTGCATGACAAGCATGCAACGTTTACATCACAAAGAACTCTGACGTGAGTCGAGCTGATTTTTCTTTGACATGTTTCTTTTTCTGTTTTGTCTCCTTGCTCTCTCTCTCTCCGTCCACTTGCCTCTTTCTTTCTTTCCTGAAAACAACAAAATGATGGCGCTTCCACAAAAACACATTTCACCCACTGATTTACATGTACACCTGTAAACCTGTAATGATCATGTGACAATAAATACTAAGACTGAAGTGTAACAAACATGGTGGATTTAGAGCAGTTGATATTGATTGTCACATGTAAATTCTTAATTGGCTACTGCTGTATATCACTGCGGCTGCCATATTTGCCTCCCAATGCATGTATGCTCCATGTCTATTGAAATTCCATAATTTCCATTCCATAATTAAAATCATATCTAGCTGAATTCTCAACCAATTTTCAAGCGGCTGGATTTGATACAAATGCCATATAGGCCTAGTTATGATATATACTTGGTTAAATGAATAATCTTACGTAGACTAGAAACAGTAATGGTTACAAAAGAGAAAATAAGTTGTAGACGCAGGAACAGTATGACTTAAGGCGTATTTCTTGCAGTGGCCAGCCAATATGGCAGCGGCGTTGACATACGTTCAATGCAGCGTCTATGTCTTCATTTTTATGTTGCTTGTTGCTATTTTCAGCATGTGACACCGTACAAATGCGCATTTGCCTCTCCAGGCCATGAAGTGGCACACATACCGATTCGGATTCTCCGCTTCTTTGAAAGGCACACGTAGAGAAAGCCGGTGACACTTCGTGGTCCAAGGGCGACTTTCATTTGCCCAGCGGGTGGCTGTCGGGGCCAGGGGAGAGGAGAATGGGCCTGACGCACCCCAAGGTCACTTTGAAATGGGTGGGCTACTGGGATTCACACAAGGGGGTAGGGGTTCCGCCTGGATGACCCGTACCTTCAATAGACACCACCTGCAGTTTCCTCTTCATCCCCGTCTCCCCCCCTTTTTTTGTTTTTTGGTTCAGTGGAGAGTGATGGCAGGAGGGAGAGAGAGAGAAAGAGAGACGGCGGTGAAGATCAGAAACAGGAGGATGTATGAAGCAGCCAGGTGGAGTAGACCAGGACAGGAGATGTCCTGGTCTTTTATTATTTATTGATGTAATTGTCTTTTATTTCTGAGTGCAACCCTCTGATTTATGAGACAATTTATAACACACCAGAGTGTCCCCTTGTTTCTGTGGCAACAGAAACAAGGGGAGAAACACTCAAAATTAAAGGTGCTGTGAATATAGTCTATTATTGCTATGGAATGCTCTTTCGTAAAATGAAAGTACATTTTCATGTGGGATACCATTTTCATCCATTCAGGATACAGGAGTATTTAACATAATTCTTTTAACAAAAACTTCATTTACAGCACCTTTAAGACAATAAAGTAAGAGGGTGGTTTGAGGAGGTCATGAGCGGGGGAAAAGCACGGGGGGGAGAGATTTGATGTGACCGATGGGGACCGTCCGCTGTGCCTGGTAATAGACCAGGCGTGAGGGTTTCAGTTCTGCACCTTCAAGGCTGTGCGTTACGTCACCGCTGCCTTGCTCACAGGGCGCCTGCGGGTGAATCAGCAGGGTCGAGCGTAATGAGGAGAGACGCAGTTACATGGAAAGCACAAAACAATTATCTGAGTGTTGTTGTCTTTTTTTAGGGAGGTCATTCAATCAAACCCTCGAGGCCAAAACACAAAGTATCTATTTTGTAGAACAAAATGATGCTCAAACATTTTCATATCAAGGACCACCAAATGGATTTGGTCACATGGACCCCGTCTGAAAGGATTTTGTGCCAGGGGCCCCCCAGAAGAGAAGATTTGTGTTGAAATGTTTCATGTTTCATTTGTTGTTTCATGTTTGTGGCGCCTTCACAACCAGCTCATCTGTGCTCTCACGTGCGCGCTGGTAAAGTAGGTGTCCTACCTGACAGCAGGGTCTAAATGTTTCAATGGAAGAGTATGGAGACCACCTAGAACTACAGTAGTTGTAATAATTATATAGTATTAACATAGGTCTACTCTACCATACAGATTGGCTAAAATCATGTTTTATTCATTAAAACAGCTTCAAATAACTGACCCGCAATTAACCTCCAGCGAACGAACATGAACACAAATCACACACATTTGCGTGCGATTACTCTTATGTACCTGTAGTGTACACACGATGTAACAATAAAGTACAACCTTGAACCTTGAATATGTGAATAGGCTGAACCGATAACGCATGTAACTTGTGGCTAACTTGACACCCTGTGAGCCGGGGTGGGACGTGATGGTGGTGGGAGGGAGGTGGCACAATCTCTTGCGGTGTCAGCTCGCTGACGCGCTAGAAGCCCCCTTCGCCGCCGGGGGCTGTAATTATGACCTGACAGCGTGTGCGTGGAGGGTCCCCTCTCACCGAGGCCTAATCAAAGGCTTGTGAGCCCTTTGAAAACTCCCGGCTCATGGCGGAGAGAGGCAGTGGCGCCGAAAAAAGTAATTAAAATCACCCCCGGCTCCACCGCGCGTTGCACCCCTGCGCCGCATGCCCCCAGCTTGCGGTGTCGCTCTCCTGTGCTTTTCCATTGTCCCCATTGTGGTGTTTTCTCTCTCTCTCTCTCTCTCTCCCCCCTCTCTTAATCGTCTCCTCCCTTTCTATTTTCCAGTCCAGTTCTGGTTCATTTCTTTGTGATCACTTTGTCCTCTTCTCACCTATCAATTCTCTCACTATTCTCTGGTCGTGCACCAAAAATAACATCCTTTGGCCCACTCTTGGGAAGCCCCCAGTGTGACCACCTGGATTCGAACCCGGGAAACTAGACATCTACTGTACCGCTCAGGCAAAGTGAAATACCCCACCTGGGCCCAGGCCAGGGAGATATTAAGCAGGACTATTCTGCACTTATACTCTCATGTACTGCATGTACAGCATGTAATGCAATGTCAAGTGACCATGTCTTTGAGACTCAAGGTAAACATCTATAAGACGCTCTCTCGTCCCGTGCACATGCGCACTCGCGTCTCTGTGTATGTGTGTACGGATGTGTGGTTAATTTCTAAATAAATTGTTCTCCATGAATTCTCCATACTCTTCCGTTGAGACATTTAGACCTTGGTGTCGGTTAGTACACCTACTGGTTGACAAGTAGTACTGCCTGAAGCTCATACGTGCAGACAAGTTGGGGAATTGCGTCTTTGGAGAGCGGTAGAATTTTTTTCTCCATCTTTAAGGAGCGGGGCATCTAGCTCAGTGGCTGCAAGGACCCCCAAATTGATATGTATATTTGGCTGAAGACGCCCATCTGAAAAATACTTTGAGCCAGGGACCCCCTTAAGAGATATTGTCTATATTATTTAAAAATCTTCACATTCTTTCAAGATTTTTCTAACATTTTCTCCAATGTCACGGTGTGAGCTTATAAATGGACTATTTTTGAATAAAATAGGATTAGACTGACTATTGCTAAGGGATTTCGATGCTATATTAACTGATTTTGACGGGGACCTCCCGGGAACCCCTTCAAGGACCCCTGGGTGTCCCCGGAACCCCACTTTGAGAAGCAGTGATCTAGCTAACATTACAATGTCGTGTGTGTGCCGTGGGCCGCTGCAGCAGGGCTTATCTGCGGCTAAGCCTCAGTGCTATGCGAAACAAGGAAAGAACAGCCCCCTTTCACAGTCACCCTGTTCACAACCCCTTGTCTCCACCACGGGGAGATCCGGGTTGGGGGGGCTGACGGGGGGGCTTGCATTGTGTAAGAGTGTGGGTTGGAGATCTAATCCCTTCCTGCCTCTCTATGCGTTTGTTTTCTTGTACTGTGACTAATGACCGGGTGCTGCAAAAAGGAAATGTGCCGTCAAGTGCTCGTGACGTCTACACAGTAAAATCACTCACTGTTCATTTGATTGGATAAAAGCATTCTATTACACACTTCTAATTTATTTTGAAAACAGAAAAAAACTGTGAAAAAGAAAACTATGAAATTGAATGCTAAAAATAAATAGAAAACCCTCAAATGAAATATTACATTTTCAAAAATGAGTAGGAAGAAGAATAGGAAAAAGCATAAACATATCAACTACTAATATTATATATTCATACATGTATAACCCATATATCATTTTCATACCATTATACTCACATGTACTACATATCTCATACATATCCTACTATAATTCTAGTAACCTCTGTCCGTCCGTCTGTAGTGGTGAGTGAGTGAGTGAGTAGGTGAAGCTACCCGGTTCTCCTCAGTGGCTGGACCAATTGCTCTGATTTTGCACACAGCCATTGACCATTACCATCTGAACTTAACTGTGAAGATTGTTTTTCGATTTCATCAAATCTCAGCTTCTTATTAGCGTTTATGTGTAACACTGTCGCCATGGTTATGGGGCTGCCCAGCTATGGGACGAACTGCCTCCCGGGTTGCCAGATCATGTGCGCATATCCCCCCACGGATGCGTCGACCGGGTATGGTCTAGTTTATTTAACTCTGAGAGTGTACAAATGTACTTTTATACTCTATCAGAGTTACAGATGCATAAATGAACACTGAGGATTTTAAGGTGTACTGCCTGGGGACGACAGCCACGCAACCAATGGGAGCAGAGCTGAAATGGAGATGAGCCAATGAAACGTCTAGCTCTGTGACAGATTAAGATACAGTGTGTGTGTGTGTGTGTGTGTGTGTGTGTGTGTGTGTGTGTGTGTGTGTGTGTGTGTGTGTGTGTGTGTGTGTGTGTGTGTGTGTGTGTGTGTGTGTGTGTGCGTGTGCGTGCGTTTCACTGAATCGAATTCAGCTGAAATGCTGTGGTCCTTGGGGGCCGGATTACACACACACACACACACACACACACACACACACACACACACACACACACACACACACACACACACACACACACACACACACACACACACACACACACACACACACACACACACACACACACACACACCAGAACATGTACAGTATACACATATTGTAGCTCTTGTTTTTCTTGTGAGGTTCAGCATTTTGGACCTCACTTAAGGCAAAATACCTCACTAGAAGGCTTTTGGACCTCAAAAGTATAGTAATACCTGTGTGTACACACACACACACACACACACACACACACACACACACACACACACACACACACACACACACACACACACACACACACACACACACACAATCTCCTCAGAAGCATGAGGGACATATGAGCTGCTGTGTGCATGCGTGCGTGCGTGCGTTGAGTACGCCTGTGTGTGTGAGGTGAACAACGGTTGAGGCAGCTGCCAAGTACAGCGGATCTGAGGATTTTCTCCAGTGTACAATGGCCACTATGTGCTAGCATCTAATCCCAGGGCTTTAGGCGAGCAACGCTCTCGCTAATGGGCCATTTTGGAGAGAATACGAGCACTAAATGATCGCACAGCTCAATGCCGGTCGAACGCCGTGAAGAACCTCGCAAACCCTCCGGGCCAAAGTTGCTGTGTCCTCGTGTTCTGCACCCCGGCCCTGTGTGCTGCTAGAGCAAATCCTCTTACATTGTGCCCGGCTTTGTTTAATTCTGAACTAATCTCATTGGCCAATAAAGTACTTTTTTCATACACGCAGATATGGGGAAATTGCTGATCTATGTTTTGTTTTTTGTTTTTTTTCGAGGCAGATCGGAGTTAAGCGGCTTAATCACGCCCCCTGATTGGCTATGCCAGTGCTCGGGGCGCTGCTGGGCCGGGCTCAGAGCCCAGGTTCTGGCCAACTAGATGTACAGTACAGTAGCTAGCAGCCTCATTTAGATTCCCATCACAGGCCTGGGCTTGTTGCAGAGAGAGAGGGAGAGAGAGTTGCGAGTGGGAGAGGGGTTAGTGTGGGTATATACCGTATGAAAGGCATCTATTATGCTTAATTTATACCGCCGCACCCCATTGTAAGTACGACAAAGTATAAAACAGGCTTTAGGTTGCCAATGTGTTAAACAGTGGAGGCTTGGATATGTAGTTAGAGTAGCCTACATGCACATGCCTGTAAAAAAAAAAAAGAAGCAACAAAACATTGACATCTGTCACGCCGGCCTTCGCCCTGGCGGAGATAACAATCGCAACGATAGCTGATCGACCATCTATCGGCAATTTTCAGCAAAGATATTTAATGTAGAGCGGAAACCGAAAAGACCCTAGGGCTTAAATTAATACCAATATAGCATAGAGCGGACTGAGGGACTCCGCTCAACCATATTTAGATTATTGTAAATCCTATTTTATACTGTTTGAAAATAGCTGATCTACATGTTCACGACGCGTTGCCGGACTCGCATTGCAACGTATTGTGAGCTTGTAGATCTGCTATTTTCAAATGTTTGTGGTACTTTTACTTTGGTATTGTAAGTATATGTTGATGTTGATTTTGTACTGTTACTCAATTACAAAATATATTTATAAAAAGTATTGAATACAGGCCTTTTACTTGTAGCAGAGTATCCTTACAGTAAGAAATAGGTTGTTGTATTATACTTTTAGCCAACTGAAGTAAAATATCTGAATACTTCTTCCAACACAAGCTTTCACTAGTAGATCATTCTTCTCCACAGCCATAAAGTCTCTTGATTTGCCATTTTCCATTTCGTTTTCAAATCAGTCAGCATTGGCTCTTTATTTCCTTTACGTTTTTCTTTTCTATTTCTAAAGCTGCAATCCGGAACTTATTCTAATGAATAAAAATGTATTTCAACCAATCTGTATGGTAGAGTATATACAATATAACTAGTACATCTGCAGTGGCTGGAGGTGGTCTCCCTATACTCTTCTATTCAGACAATTAGACCCTGGTGTTGGGTAGGACACCAATGTGGTTGACACGTAGTACTACCTGAAGCTCATGAGCTCAATATCTGCCTTGGTGAACTCGTGGATTGTATCTTTCAAAGCCAACGCCTCTAGACCTCTAGAGGAATGGTGAAATTAACTCACTATACCGCTGTGCACTGTGTCCACTTTAGGCTACAACGTAATTACAGCGCGTCATGCCGGTAAAAATCCAGGCCGCCTCACGCTGCGTTTGTGTCACTGCGGTTTTCATAAATTGAGCAAACATTTCGTGGAAAGCTCTGGTGCCTGCGACAGCATCCATTAACGTAGGCCATGTGAGTCTGTGATCTAAGCATTGCATGCTGCAGCAGAGCAGGCAGCAGAGCCACTGCCAGACATTACCAGTGACAAGGAGCTTTACAATGGATAGTGAAGTTAACCATGTAGCCCCTATTTTATACATATAAAATAGGCCTACTGTGCTTATTTTTTATACAAGTGTTGCACAATAATAGCAGAAATAGCCAAAATACGTATGTGTGTGTGTGTGTGTGTGTGTGTGTGTGTGTGTGTGTGTGTGTGTGTGTGTGTGTGTGTGTGTGTGTGTGTGTGTGTGTGTGTGTGTGTGTGTGTGTGTGTGTGTGTGTGTGTGTGTGTCCTGGGCATAACTTGGCCTTGGCTTTTTTATGCTATTTAAGCCCACTAGATGAGGGAAAAAAGTCTGTCAAAAAGTCTGTCTTTCAAACGTTTTTGAAAATAGCAGATCTACAAGCTCACAATACATCGCAATGCGAGTCATGCAACGCGTTGTGAACATGTAGATCAGCTTTTTTCAAATAACCAAATTATAAAATAGGGTTTTGTAACAATTATCTTAATATGGTTGAACGGACTCTCTATAGGGCTCTATGCTAGGGTATTTTCCGTTTTCGCTCTACATTAAATATATCTTCGGTGAAAATAGCCGATTGATAAGTTCACAGTGTGTTGTGAGCTTATCGATCTGCTATTTTCTGCAAGAGTTGTATGGATCCTGGGGTTTAAGTGGATTCTATAGATGGATAGATGCTGTGTCACACCCACCCAGGCATTAACCCATTCAATCCGGGAACGCATCTCTGTCATTTTAGATGCCTTTAGCTATTCAAAAATAGCCGATCTACAAGCTCATTGAGCTTGTAGATCTGCTATTTTTGAAAGATCATGTAAAAATCTTTTTCCAGGGACCCCCAGAAGCAAAGATTTGAATGACCAAATGTTCGCTTTAAAAAATAAATAAATCAAATATTTACACAAAGTTCCAAGATTTAAAAAAAAAATAGCGCTCATAGCGGGGCACTCGGTGCCGCGCTATGAGCTTGTAGATCTGCTATTTTTTAATTACATTACATTACATTACAGTCATTTAGCAGACGATTTTATCCAAAGCGACTTACAATAAGTGCATTCAACATAGGTAGGGAACGAAACTAATAGCCCAAATACATCAAAAAATGCGTTCCCGGATTAAATGGGTTAAGGAAAGTTCTGTCGTGTCGTGTGTGGTAAAGACAAACTGCGTTGGTTCAACGCTGTTGTTTTAAATGTGCTCTATGGATTGCATTGTCTTGTCTTTCTGTGTGTCTGTGTGTCTGCAGCCAATCTCACAAACCGCTTTACCGATTTGTGCCACATTTCTCTGCAAACTGCCAGTAGGCCCATATTCCTGCTCACTGTCATCTGTCATCAGTAAAGTGATGGAATCCTCTGTCCACAAACAGCTACAGAGATATCTCCTCCGCCATGACCTTATCTCCAATAAACACTACGGATTCAGACCAAACCACAGCACAGACGATCTCCTTACAGTTTTGTCCCAGACGTGGAACAACATCCTTGAAAAAGTGTATACTGTCGGACTGGACATTAAGGGCACATTCGACCAGGTCTGGCACAATGGCCTTTGTGCAAAGCTCTCTTCAATGGGCAAAACTGGAAGATTACATGTCTGGCTACAGAACTACTTTCAAGGAAGATCCATCAAAGTTGTGCTTTCTGGTCAGTCTTCATTACCACGTCCCATCAACGCATCTGTACCTCAGGGATCAGTGAGAACAAATTTCTGTATGCGGACGATTCCACCATTTTCGCACTTATCACATCATCAAATGGGCCTGAGGTGGCTGCGTCCCTAAACAAAGACCTGGAAAACATCCAAAAGTGGGCTGATGCCTGGAAGGTCACTTTCGAGCCCAGCAAGTGCAAGGCTATAATTCTGTCCAGAAAGAGGAATCCATCTCGCCCAGATCTCTTCTTTGGCCAACAAGCTTGATGCTTAAGGCAGAGCCAACATCTACAAAACAAAGGTCATGAGTATTATGGAGACTGCTGCCTAGCCCGGATGAATGCCTCACAGACCGCTCTCAGGCAGCTAGACATTATCCAAAAAAAGGCTTTAAAATCATTGGGGTGGATGAGGACTTTGCCCTACAGCAGTATGCCATCAGTAAGCTGAGTCATTGTAGAACAGTTGCACCAACAACTGTTCTTTATAAGATGCACACTCCCAGTGGAGCACTTCTACCCCAAGCTCACATCCCAGGTCGAATCACCCGGAGGGTACTACCAAGCCACGCCCTTGCAATCCTCAAGTTAAACACCAAATGCCTTGATAGGAGCTTTCTTCACTCTGCTATAACAACATGGAACAGCCTTCCCCCTGCGGTTGATGGAGACATTACATCAAGTAGTGTTCATGCCTTTAAGAAGAGGCTGAACAAATACCTTCTCAGTATGTGACTGTAATCCTATAAAGCTCAAGGACAATTAATCATCCAACATTCAGTTTATATATACCCCTGACTGAGTATAGCTGCAGATCAGTGATAGGTTCTTTGAATGTTATTCATAAAGCTTTAAAAATATATGTATTTAAAAAAGGCCATGCACAGTAGGCTAATTCCACTAATTCTTATTCTTTCCAGATGTTTTAAAGGTTTTTAAATATTTAACTTTAACTTTTATAATGGAAGTCAATGGGGCTCTGATTGGGCTTAAACCTTTGTAAAATTTGGAGTCATAGATTTAAATAAATAAACATATATTTTTTAAATAATAATTAAAAACAATGAATTGTTGTCTCGTAGTGACATGCCAACAATAAGGACGGCAGGTTGAAATTAGTTAAAACTGCAATGTGAACGTTGTGAGATATGATTTGGAGTTTGTAACAACTTCACGCAGCACTGCACAATGTTTGTGATTGTCACAAGGCCTGGAAATAATCAGTGTGAATGTTTTGCTAAATACAAAGTGCTTTACATGAAAGTAAAGATAAAATAAAATCAGCCACAGAATTATATATTTTCTTAATATATTTGTCCCCACGTAACGGGGACAATAGACGGATTTCCGCGCGACGTCGTCACAGAGCAGAATGCGCAATCTGCGCATGCTCGGGGGAAACGAATTGTTGCGCCGTTCACTCTGTTGTTATGTTCGGGAGTTAGCTAGCCATAATTCTGCTATTATAGGCATAATAGGCATAATGCTGCTATTATATACAAAAAGATCCAACTTCCAACAAATCATTTTTATTGAGTAAACAAGGTATTACAAACTGCATAATTTAATCTACTTTCATTAAACCCGGTGAAGATCATTTCTTTTATGAATGGACATTTGACCAGAGCTGCTGCGGGTAATGGCGCCCTCTATAGGCTTAGTTGGCTTACCCCCTCCTCTGCGCGGTCATATCCTCTCAATGTTTACAAACATGAAACCCGTCTATTACCCGACTCTTGCTAGATGGCATTGTTCAGTAGAGCAGAAAAAGTCTCAATAATTAAAGAAATAATGTAGAAATAGACTATTCTACATACATGTCAGAGCTTAAATCGACATGTAAATATGAAATAAATGCATAAAAGAAAAACGATTAGACCTTGGAGACGCAGTAGCAACAACAAATAGCAACACGCTAACCTTTACACAAAACATTTAGGCAGGTGGTTCCAGAGTGGAGGAGCCCCTGACTGCAAAGACGACAGTCACCCTTAAGGTGACCTCCAAAAACCCACAACCTTAAAGCTAGGGTAAGTGATATGTTTTGGTTAAAATAAGTGTTAAGTAGTTCTAGGCTATATTCATTCTGATAATCATTGCTACAGGATGTTACTCTCCCATGTCTTTCCAGCTCTTTAGTAAACAGAAAATGCATTTTCAGGTCGGGATATTGGATTGGAACACTATAAACTTGAAGCTGATAAATGAGTACTCTCTCCTGATTGATGAAATTGGCAACCCACCTGAAAATGTATTTTCTGTTTATTAAAGAGCTGGAGAGATGAGGAGAACAATTACTGTCAGAATATAGACTTATTTTTTTCCCTTTTCTTTTCTTATTATCATTTTTATTTTATTTTACCAAAAACATGTTGTTTTAAACAAACAATATCACTTACCCTACCTATAATCACTTAAATCGTCTTAAATAGCAGATCACGACTCTTGTAGATCTGCTATTTTTCTACTTTAACAATTTCTTTGACACTTTTTGGTGTTTTCATTGGGTTGGGACCAGGGGACAGTTATTTTGGCACTTAGCACACCTAAAAGTGATTGCACCTTTCAGCAGAACAGAACATGATAAACATCTATTCCATTAGAAAACCGAACCAATTTGGTAGTGAATGTTGAAAACCAGGACAACGTAATAGTGTTTTCGAGATATTTGTCGTGACTTAGAAACACGGTACACCCAGCTTAAAACCGGGAAAATACCAGACAAACCGAGACGTCTAGTCACCATAGTCAACCTTTGTCTTCAGCCATGACTGCATGAACCTCCAGAAGGGTTCTAAGAGGTTAATAGGTCAAGGTGTGAGCAGAAATATGAGCTCAACTCATGGCGTCTCTCTAATAATAGTGCGGTACTGTAATTAAACAAGGTGAACAGTGGGAGCAGTTAATTATTTACCAATGAAAGCCAACGCAGCAACGCAGGAAAATCTTTATCAAACTGATTCCAATCAGAGTACAGTATTTCACCTGTCGGGGAGTTATTTTAAATTCCCAGCATGCATATAGGGGACTATACATTGATTAAACCCTAATAAAACCCCAGCTGGTTTGATTTGGAAAGAAGGATTATATTATGTATGTATGACCCCAGAAGTTTTTTTTAAAAGTGACATTCCCCTTTAAGCTCCATAGACTTCGTTACACAAAGAATAACGAAAATAGATTGTCTATTTCCACTATTTGTAAAGTTCAGACAGGTGCTATATACTGTAGTATAGTCAGTGTCTTTCTCAGGGACACCTTTACACAAAGACAGAGGAGCAGGGAATTGAACCGTTGAGACCGCCAGATCCACTGCTGTCCTTTTGTATTCATTCAGAAGACGGAAAAAACAACGCACAAACGAATGTGTGTGTGTGTGTGTGTGTGTGTGTGTGTGTGTGTGTGTGTGAGTGAGACATTCATACACTATTCTAGTGTATGATATCTCTGTTTTGAATTAGATTTGTTATGATCTTTATCAAATAAATGTTCCTTTGGAAGTTGGACTGTTCTTTTTGTATAAAATTACATCGGTCAGTTTGGACCTGAACTACAATAGTCCTGTGGAACCATTAAAAAAATGTGATATGATATGCCTGAAGAAGGTCCTTGACTATGCCTTGCCTATTAAATTGTACCTTTATTGAGCGAGTGCAGAGAGTCTGCAGGTGTCCTTGATTCTCTATACCTTTGAAATGTTAAATTGTTTCCAAACAGTAGCTACCCTTGCTTATCTTTGAAAATACTGTATAACCAGCCTGTGAAACTCCCTCAACAGGTCTTCCTCTGGTTTTCACTAAATTATAAAAAGAAAATACCGTAGAATACATGTTTTATGTAATGGCCATGTTGACCTGTGTGTATTCTTCAGTGGTGGAAGAAGTACTCAGATTTTTAACTAGGCAGCAACACCACAATGTAGAAATATTACACGTAAAAGTCCTGTATAAAAAAAAATACTTGAGTAAAAGTACAAAAGTAGCCTATTGGCATTTTGGAGCTACAACAGGCAACAGTTTCCTGCAGGCATTATCTAGACACAGAGAGTCAGACAGCAAAGGGATTGAATTGTAGTGATGGCTGTCCTGATTGCAATGGAAATATCATAGAAGCAAGCATTCAGAAAAGAGGCAACTGTTTATTATATGGGTGGCAGCCCAGGAGGAGCTGAGTTCAGTGTCAACAGAGTGAATATTAACATTTTCACAAATATACTGCACTCTACTGGTCATTGATTGCTACGACATAACAAGGCACAGAGCCATGCAGCAGTAATTAAATAGATAGATAGATAGATAGATAGATAGATAGATAGATAGATAGATAGATAGATAGATTGATTGATATAGATCAGGGGTCTTCAACCTTTTCAGGCCAAGGACCCGCTAACTGAGAGAGAGATGAAGCAGGGACCCCCACTATACAGTATATTACATAAAATTGGGTTGCAGAGTAAAGCTTTTCATAGATGTTGGATTCATGTTAATGTGTATTTTCAGACATTTAACGACTTAAACCGTCAATAACTTTCACTCTGTACTTGGTCTGCTCTGTTTTCCCCTCTTTGCCGAAAATAGCCAATCTACAAGCTCACAACGCCTCGCACTGCGAGGCGTTGTGAGCTTGTAGATCAGCTATTTTCGGCTAAAGTTGTCCTTAGAGTAGGGATGCTAGGGTTCAAGTGGTTAATGTAAAAAACAATGATCCTATCACACAGAGATTTGGCGGACCCCCTGTTGAAGACCCCTGATATAGATAGATATATCAGTGCTTCTGACAAAAACAATTCCATTGGATCCTCAAACGTTCTGCTAAACCCCCCTTTGGTGGAGTTAGCTGGTTTTGCTGACTCCAGGCTCCACACCCTTTTGATCTCCAACCTCATTGTGAGCTTGGAGGTCCATTCAGCTGTTCTTATCAATGATGAACGAAACCTCCTAACTCCACTTTTTGTTTTGTTTTTTCATTTCCTGAAAAATGTACAATGTTAGCAGAAATATACTTTATAATACTATAGAATATAGAGAGTTAACTTTTTAACTAACAAAGTTTTGTTTTAACCCAAAAATATCACTTACCCTACCCTACCTTTAAGCACTTAAATTAGATTAAAAAAAAATAGCAGATCTACAAGCTCACAAGCCTGCACATTTTGGTGCATTAAAAGATTTGGCTGGTAAAAAAATGATAACTTCAACTGGGTCTGAAGTCTCAGTCATTTGGCAACCGTTTGAGCAAGAGTTTTGCTAGATTTTACGTTGTGGTCTCTGTTTTAAGAAAGTGTAGTTTACAATCTTTGTCATCATTAAAGCACAAGAAATAGGCTACCACAGTGGTGGAAAAATGACTCAAATGTTTTACTTAAGTAAAAGTATCAATACTGCAATGTAGAAATACTCAGTAAAAGTCTGTTACTTTAGTAAAAGTACAAAAGTATTGGTATCAAAATATACTTAAAGTACCCAAAGTAAAAGTACTCATATGCAGAATGTCCCATTTCATAAGTTTTCAAATGTATAAAAATCTTTAGAAAATAGCAGATCTACAAGCTCACAATGCGTTGCATTGCGACGCATTGAGTTTGTAGATCGGCTATTTTCAAATGGCTGAAATGTAGTGTAGTGGGCTGAAGTAGTTAATGTATGTTTTGTTATAATAATCCAAATCTACAAAGTAACTAGTAGCTAAAGTTTTGAAATAATTGTAGTGGAGTAAAAGTACAATATT
This sequence comes from Gymnoscopelus microlampas, assembly GCF_963454915.1. NCBI lineage: Eukaryota > Metazoa > Chordata > Actinopteri > Myctophiformes > Myctophidae > Gymnoscopelus > Gymnoscopelus microlampas. Next base: position 32,688,604 of record NC_139952.1, read on the forward strand.
TGCCTTTGAGATGTAATGGAGAAGCAGTAAAAGTACAGAAAATTGGAAATACTCCAGTAAATTAAAAAAAACTCAAAATTGTACTTAAGTACAGTATTGATTACATGTACTTAGTTACTTTACACCATTGAGAAATACCAACATTTACCAAACCTCAACAGCCAATGCTGTAGCCTAATACTCACAGTCAACCGCAGTTTATCACAACACCCACTAGGCGGCAGCAAAGATCACACTTTGCTCAGCAGCCTGCGTTTTAAGCCTAATAACTACAAACTCATTGGTCAGTGGTGGAAAAAGTATTTGTATACTACAATGTAGAAGACCATGTTAGGGCGCGCTCCCACCGCACTTTTATTTTACCTCTGGGGCAGAATCTGCCAATGCTTTGTCAATGCAAATGCGTGGATTCACGCAAGAGCAGTTTTTTCCGCTTATCGCGCAGACCTTGCGTTTATCCGCTCTACACGAAGAAGCATAAAACTGCTGGAGGCAGGAGCTGATTTTCCCCCTCTGTCCAATCGGGTGAGTCGAAGGTGGACCGTCCCAAGACACAGGAAGCAACAACATGGTGCTCTCAGTCATGCTCTCAGTGGACCAACTGGTTGTAGCTGTTGCATCTCACCCAGTACTTTATGATTTGTGCACTTGGGATTCGTACATCTACATACACATTCAGATTTAAAATATAAAGTGCTTACCCCATGGCCACGGATTTTACAATCATGTACGGGCCCTCATAAGTACCCGTGTTTTCCGTATTGTTCAATAAAAAGCATTTTAATCCGATTGGTGGCCATTTTATAATGTACCAACAGTGCAATACACCTCTTAACCGCTAGGGTCGCGCAGTTGAAAGCATACGGAGAAAATGACCACTGATTGGATTAAAATGCTTTTTATTGAACAATACGGAAGATACGGATACTTATGAGGGTCCGTACATGATTGTAACATCCGTGGCTATGGGGTAAGTACTTTATATTTTAAATCTGAATGTGTATGTAGATGTACGAACCCCAAGTGTGAAAGTGCAAAGACATTTTTTTTGTCTAGTGGCTAGTGTCTAGTGGCGGTGCGGGCTACGGGGACGGTCTTGAATGTGAGTGACAGGCAGGGGTGAAAGTGGTTGACATTTCTCGCCGGAACTGACACGCGCGCGTGCATGTGTCGTGCGTGCGCGCGCGATTTTTTTCGGTTATTTCGCGGATATTGGTACTTTATATTTGTTTTTTTGTTACTTTATTTCGGGTTTAGGGTTCGGGTTAGGGTTAGGGTTATGTTATTACGGGGCCAGGCTTCCAGCATGGACCCGTTTTGTTATTGGCATTATTACGGGGCCAGGCTTCCAGCATGGACCCGTTTTGTTTTTGGCATTATTCCATTTCTTCTTCTTCTTCTGCCGTTTTTGCCAGTTCTGGCTGAACCGTGCATACGCTTTTTATGAAACTCGGCCATATGATAGATGGTCATGAAAAATGATCAAGAAATAAATCTCACAATCTTTCGTCAAAAGGTGGCGCTATAGCACTCAGTTGAAAATGCCAACTTTGAACAGGTACAACTCATGCCCTGTTTGACCTACAGCCATGAAACTTCGATGCACACATGCGTCTCCTCATGCCTAACAACTTTCACTGTTTGACTTTTGACCTCTGACCTTTAGATCTCCCACCATTTCGAATTATATGAAAAGCAGTAAAAAGCAGTTAAAACCTATCTCCTCCTGGGATTTTTGAGCAATCTGCACGAAACGTTTTACACATGAACTTTGGACCTATGTCGACAAAAATATGCAGCGGATTTTCCATAAGTGAAAAAATGAAGCTTTAATGAGCCAATGAATATTGCAGTTTTATGACAATTATTCATCTGCCCCTAACACATACATGCAAACTTACCATTCTTTGAAACTTTGCAGAAATGTAAAGGGCCATTCCAAATATCACTGAAACCAATCTTACTCCAATTGGTCAAACGGGGGCGCTATAGCAATTTTTTGAAAATTGAAACTTTAAACAGGCAAAAGTCATGCCTCGTTTGGCCGACAGCCATTAGACCTGCTTACACATGTGCCTTGACTAATGAGGAACACATCTATCACGTTGACCAGTAAGCACCGCCCTTCGATTGTCCGCAATCTTGAGCAGTTTGAAAAACACTTAAACCCAGGATTTTTCAGCTATTTGCGTGAAACTGTATGATCAGTGTGATCTCTTTTTTCAGAGGTTTGTCTGTTGGTCCAACAGCTTCCCGCTTAAGTGTATGTCTCACAACCTCAAGGTCACAGGTTCAAGCCTCACTTGGTGCAGACTTCATCTAAGTTGCATTTCACACAACATGACCGCGGGGGCGAGACGTGGATAGTCGTCACTCACTGACAGCCAATAGAATCGCATTAGGTTTTCCAAACGCAAAGGCCCTGTAGTATCAATGTCCAGTCAACAGGAGGCAGCATACCGCGGTAGGGCCACTTTGAGGCCAGCACACATCAAAACAGTATACTTGACCACCAGATGGTGGCAGCACTGCACTGTAATAACAGATCAATAACGCTTTTCTATTAAACTGTTACTATCAGCTCCTGCCCCGCGACACGAGACGGCCGCCTCTGGGCGTGGCGGCGGCAGAGGCATCCCTGTCGATAATGGTAGTGAATGCCAGCCAATGTGATTTCAGTATGCTTTAGCATGTCCATGGTATTGCAATATATAGAAGTGATTCCAGAGATTTAAATTTAGATGTATGGGGTCGTGGTCTAATAGAAATGGAATAGAGCCTGCACACTGGTAATGCCGAAAAAAGCTCTGCTTTGTATTTATTGAGTTTGTCAACGTTTCGGCCTGTTCAGACCTTCATCATGACCTGATGAAGGTCTGAACAGGCCGAAACGTTGACAAACGCTTTTTTCAGCATTACCAGTGTGCAGACTTTATAATACTTTTGTTTGTCTTGCACCTGGGCCAGTAAACTGTTGGGGTGTGTGCACTATCTTTTTCATCCGTGGTCTAATGCCTATCAAAGTAAGGGTCCTTGAAAGTTAAAAGGTTGAGAATCACTGAAACTATTTATTTTCAAAAAAACATGAACCAGATATTTACTCAGAGCTTTACAATTTTCTTTTCATGCTAATTGTCATTTGTCAGCTTTCAATTGTGAGAAAACATGATCATAGTTTCAGAGAATCAAGAGGGATTTATTTTGTCACTTATACTGACATTATTGAAATGTTTATGCCATATGTTTTGCAGAGACTGCTAATACAACACCATACAAAAAGATAAAAACGTAATAATTCTGGATATAATGAAATACAATATATATATATATATATATATATATATATATATATATATATATATATATATATATATATATATATATACACACACACACACACACACACACACACACACACACACACACACACACACACACACACACACACACACACACACACACACACACACACACACACACTATAGGTAAGACAGAGGTAAATATTGTACAGGTAGAACGGCAGGTATGACAGAACTCTTAAGGCATATACTGTATGATATTTTTTGCAGCCGTGGGTTATGTGCAAGAAGCAGAAGTCATACGTGTACATAAAATGTGCTAGAAGCAGCCATCATTCACAGTATATAAAAATGTCCAAGAAGCAGAAGCCATACATACAATATGAATGGAATTTCACTTGTCTATGTACAGTACGTACATTTTGCAAATAGCTGTTCAGGATTCTTTACAGTTTAGATTGAGTTCTTTCAGACCTTGTCCATGATCAGGGCACTAAAAGCTGCTGGGAAAAATGGGGGCGGGGGGGGGGGGGGCTGTCCACCTATCCTTCTCCATGGCATAGAAGGAGGATTGTTGGAATTCCTTCCATGACATCTCCTTTGCCATGCCTTTGTACAATAAAAGCACTTTTGATGGACAGTAAATGTACTTCCCAGTCACTCCTGGAAACCCAGTATGGATATGCGGACTGTTTGGGCCCTGCTTGAGCCCCTGGCGGCAGAAGCGGCAAAGTCGTCCGCTAGGTTGAGTGTCTGGGAGTTTCCTCTTTCTCTTGGCTTTGGCCTCCACTCTCTGTTTTGTTGAGACCGGAAAGTAACATCTACTCTTCCAGGGAAATAGGACATTCTTCTGTGCATGTTTGCCTATCAAAAATGAAGAAGAGAAAGTATTAGATTTATACATTAGACATATTTATTTTGAAACAAGTTATCTTAATTATATAGTGTGTGAGTCAAGCCATGGCTCGTGATTCATAGCTCTGTAAATGCCCAGGGCTATCAGAGATGTCTTGTGTCCCACATTATAGTTTATTTAGGTTTCATTCACAACACAGCTTATAGCATGGGCCTCAACAAATGGTAAACTTCACTGCTGGCTTGTGGTGGACATTTTTGTCAAAATTCTATTTTTGCCATGGACATACAAAGGAGCAGACAATAATATTACCAGAAACATATAAAGAGCTATAGCCTTAAATTACCTTTACAGGTCTGTAACTCTGGGAGTGTACAAATGGAACCAAACCCATTTGTGCACTCTCATAGTTATGGGGGTCCTTGAAGATAAAAAGTTAGAGAACCACTGTCCTAAGGGACTCTTAATGTGCCATAGCGTCATAGTAAATCAGTGTCATACATATTCTGAAGAAAACCCAAAGACTGACACTCAGTAATTTGGTCTTATGATCAAAACAAGAACTATATTATAATGTTATGTTATGTAAAAAACAAACAAAACAAAAATGTGCCACAGACAAGGCCAAGTCTTGCAGACACATTGATGATCAAGACAATCCCTGCAAATAACTTAAATATGCAAAACATATTACTGAAATATACAAAGAAACCCTGATTGACAATGACGGAATCAATAATGAAAATAAACAATGTAAAAACTATTGTTAACACAGGCCATACATATCCTTAATAAAGGGGAACTTTAAATGTATTTTTATGTATGAACATTTTTTAATTGTTTCGCCCAAAATGCTATAGGTTGAAAGGTGTTCAAAAAAGCATGCATGTGTAAATATGTTTCATCCAGCTGTGAGATATGTCATGTAAAGGGGGGAGGGGTGCATGGAAGGAGAGGTGGGGCAAATCAAGTGTGATTTTGGCCAAACCTACAATGATTTAATTGTTTATTATTAATTATTACTTATTATTAATTATTATTATAATACAACAACCGGAGATTAAATGGGTCAAACGTTACAAGTTGGGCATTTTATCCATCCCCAAATAACAAGACAACAACATGCACATGTATTCATCAGTCAACTTTTCATTCATCCAAAACAAGCAACTTACCTTTGTTGTGTGTAAGGAACGAAATCAAATGCAGTAATAATCATGGATCATCTTCTCTGTTCTCTCACACTGACCGACTGACCGTTCCGTCCGTTCACCCATACTGAGGGGGGGGGGGGCTGGTTGGGAGTGTGCGACTCTGAACAGCTGTACCATGGTTCACATGACGCTCGTCTGTCACAAGCGTCATGGCGCTACTTGTTCCTGGTTTTTGAAATGTTTACATTTACAAACCGTACATCTACATAATCGTTCAAAGTTCAAATATAAAGTGCTGACCCTACGGCCATGGATGTAACAAGTTAAAACGCCTTGGTCTAAGTATCCGTATCTTCCGTATTTTTCAATACAAAGCCTTTTAATCCAATCGGTGGCCATTTTTTCATATGCTTTCAACAACGCAACCCTATCGGCTGGAAGGTGTACTGCACTCTGATACATTATAACTCTATACAAAAATGGCCGCCGATCGGATTAAAATGCTTTTTATTGCACAATACAGAAGATACAGGTACTTAGACCCAGACGTTTTAACTTGTTACATTCATGGCCATGGGTTCAGCACTTTATATTTGAAATGATGTACGGGTTGTAAATGTAGAAATCTTAAAAAACAGGAACAAGTAGCGCCATGACTGTCATGATATGACGGAGCTAACATGATAACAGTAACTAATTATAAAGATGGCCCAAATAAAACGCAAAAACGGCATGCTGACTAAACAGACTATGTCACAGCCTATTTAGTAATGCACTGGTGCCCTTCTATGATAAAAAAAAAAAAAAAAAGAAAGAAAAAAAACATTCTCGCAGTATTTTCGGGGAAGCGTCCATTTACAGTTCAGTCCGGTCTAGACCCCCCGCCTACTGTATCCGGTACGGCACATGCACAATACACAACGCTGTTTCCGTGTCCGCTCAAGACCGGATATGCAAACTGAAAAGCCAATTGGAACCCATTTAAAATGTACGTTCCGTGACCATTTTCTTAATCAAACATGGCCAACACAGCATTCTGACTAAACGTACTATGTCATGCACGTGTTTAGTAGTGTACTTTTGCGTTCTATCGTTAAATACAAACATATTTGCCAGTCTTAACTCTATGGGTCCTGTCCGCACAAGAACTAAAAGCAAGATGGCTGCTCCTGCAAAACTGAGCTAGCCTGTGATTGGCTGGCAGAGTGAGGAACAGCGCCACTGACCTGCCATAGAGATAAAACGGTGGCCAAACACGGTATTGCATCCGTAGTGAGTTAAGACTAACATTTAAGCTTAACATTTCCCAGTGCTCCCCAATGAATACATCTGCAATTGTTAAAGATAACATGAAATAGACCCCTTAACAGACGACGTCACACTGATAAGAACCAGTATGCGTGCAACCAGTATGCGCGCAATGAAACCCATTCTGTCAGGTCTCGCTAGGACGCGCCTCACTAGCCAACACCAACAACAGCCAGCGCACCCCGAAACAACAGGTTGAGAAATGATTGCGTGAAACAATCACCTGTGCATCCAGTCTCAATGTTAGTAAACAAATAATTGGTCTATACTTAATTGAGTTTTTTTTACATACTTCATTGTGAAAATAGCTGATCTACAATCTCACAACTTTTCAGATAGCAATGAGAGTATGTTTTTTCAATGTATAACATACTTCATTGTGAAAATAGCCGATGTACAATCTGACAACTTTTAATGGTTTGTGAGCTTGTAGATCGGCTACTTTCACTAGTTTTGGTTCTGAGGAGATGTACAATTTCTTCATTGGTTTGTGAACGAGTGATCTTAGTGTTAGTGAAACAGGGGCTTGGGTCATGACAGAAGGCAAGAGTTTGTGATCCTCAACAGACAATATCAGCCTGGACAAAGCTATAGCACTATAGGTGGTGTTGCAGCTACACTCTCTCTCTCTCTCTCTCTCTCTCTCTCTCTCTCTCTCTCTCTCTCTCTCTCTCTCTCTCTCTCTCTCTCTCTCTCTCTCTCTCTCTCTCTCTCTCTCTCTCTCTCTCTCTCTCTCTCTCTCTCTCTCTCTCTCTCTCTCTCTCTCTCTCTCTCTCTCTCTAAGGGGCGGCCATAGCTGAGTGGTTAGTGAGCCCGCCTAGGGAGCCAGAGGCTCTGGTTGCCCCAGGTACGATTCCAGGCCAGCGGGTAGCAAATGTGTCAATGAAATGAAATTTGTCCCTGAGCAAGACTCTTAACTCCTAATTGCTCACAGGCCCTCACAGGAAACAAGACCGCAAGGACTTCAAAAAAAAAGTCACTACAAAGTACTAACAATCAACTCTAAATTTAAAATTTACAGAAACTTTCGTTTCGGTAAAAAGAAAATCGTTTCGGTAAAAAGAAAATGTACTAAGTCCAGAGCTCGATGAATGTTAGGGACGAAAAAAAAAGTCACTACAAAGTACTAACATTCAACTCTAAATTTAAAATTTACAGAAACTTTCGTTTCGGTAAAAAGAAAATCGTTTCGGTAAAAAGAAAATGTACTAAGTCCAGAGCTCGATGAATGTTAGGGACGAAAAAAAAAGTCACTACAAAGTACTAACATTCAACTCTAAATTTAAAATTTACAGAAACTTTCGTTTCGGTAAAAAGAAAATCGTTTCGGTAAAAAGAAAATGTACTAAGTCCAGAGCTCGATGAATGTTAGGGACGAAAAAAAAAGTCACTACAAAGTACTAACATTCAACTCTAAATTTAAAATTTACCGAAACTTTTGTTTCGGTAAAGAGAAAATCGTTTCGGTAAAAAGAAAATGTATTAAGTCCAGGTGACGAAAAATGACGAAAAATGCTGGTGACGAAAAATGACGAAAAATGCTGGTGACGAAAAATGACAAAAAATGCTGGTGACGAAAAATGACGAAAAATGCTGGTGACGAAAAAATGCTGGTGACGAAAAATTACGAAAATGCTGTTGACGAAAAAATGCTGGTGACGAAAAAAGGCGAGAAATGCTGGTGACGAAAAATGACAAAAAATGCTGGTGACGAAAAGTGACGAAAAATGCTGGTGACGAAAAATGACGAAAAATGCTGGTGACGAAAAATGACGAAAAATGCTGGTGACGAAAAAATGCTGGTGACGAAAAATTACGAAAAATGCTGGTGACGAAAAAATGCTGGTGACGAAAAATGGCGAAAAATGCTGGTGACGAAAAAATGCTGGTGACGAAAAATGACGAAAAATGCTGGTGACGAAAAATGACGAAAAATGCTGGTGACGAAAAATGACGAAAAATGCTGGTGACGAAAAAATGCTGGTGACGAAAAATTACGAAAAATGCTGTTAGCGAAAAAATGCTGGTGACGAAGAATGGCGAAAAATGCTGGTGACGAAAAAATGCTGGTGACGAAAAATGACGAAAAATGCTGGTGACGAAAAAATGCTGGTGACGAAAAAATGCTTGTGACGAAAAAATGCTGGTGACGAAAAATGACGAAAAATGCTGGTGACGAAAAATGACGAAAAATGCTAGTGACGAAAAAATGCTGGTGACGAAAAAATGCTGGTGACGAAAAATGACGAAAAATGCTGTTGACGAAAAAATAGTACTAACATTCAACTTTAAATTTAAAATTTACTTTCGTTTCGGTAAAAAGAAAATCGTTTTGGTAAAAAGAAAATTTACTAAGTCCAGAGCTCGATGAACCTGTTCCTCAGTTCTAAGTGGAAGGTTTTCCTTACTGCTGGATCTTTTAACTTTGCTACATTTAGTGGTGGTTCCCTTTGATCTCTTTTCTTACTCTTTCTGAGTTTCAACTTTATCTTTGCTATTACAAGTGCGTGGTCACTACCCACATCTGCTCCTCGTCTAACCACTACATCCTGAAGACTGCTTCTCCACCTGCTGTTAATAATAATATGGTCTATTTGGTTCTTTGTTTTACCATCCGGGGATGTCCAGGTTTGTTTATGGATGCTCTTGTGTTGAAAGATGGTCCCTCCAACCACTAGTCTGTTTTCCTGACAAAATGAGGTTAATCTGTCTCCGTTGTCGTTGATGTCTCCCAAGCCTTGCTTCCCCATGACGTTTTCTTTTCCGGTGTTATTTGATCCAACCTTGGCGTTTAGATCACCCATGATGAGAAGCACATCATGTGAGGGTGTGTCATCTACCAGTTTTTGCAGTTGGTCATAGAAGGTGTCTTTTTCTACCTCCGCTGCATCCTCTGTTGGTGCATAACATACTATAACTGTCAACTTTGCAAAAGCAGAGTTAAATCTGGCTGTGATTAGCCTCTCATTAACTGGCTTCCATTCCAGCAAGCATCTGTGAACCTGTTTTGTTGTAATGATGGCTACTCCTTTACTATGATGGTCATCTGTCCTTCCAGAAAATAGAATCTGGTGTCCTGTTGCTAGCTGTCTTGTGCCACTACCAGTCCATCTTGTTTCACTCACTCCTAATAGCTCGATGTTATAGCTCTCCATCTCCTTTATGACCTGAGCTAACTTCCCTGTCTGGTAGAGTGTTCGCACATTCCAGCAACCAACAGAACGTGTTATTTTGGGTCTGAGAATATCTGCCCTCGGGATGCCAGCTTCCAAATGGGTTTGGCTGTCATCTGTCATCATTTCAGTTTCCTGATGTGCATCTATCCTCCTCCCAGCATCTCGTTCATTGGTTTGGATTTCTGTAGCAAGATCTTTTTTACGTGGCAGGATCGCTAGTCCTGCGCACAACCCTTGTGCCATTGCTGGCCTTTGGGAGGTGGGTGGAGTTGGTTTGTTAGTCCTCTCCCCAAAACCTATCGTCCTCCAGGCAATGGATTACAGACTCACACCACATGAGACCAGACAGATTGTGGGTTGTGTACAAGCTACCCCGGCACGTCAAGCCCAACCAACTCCTGTTACCATGTATGTGGTATTTTGCTCCCCCTGGGAACAAAATGCCCACTACTGGCAACGCGAGGTGCCCAGTGTTCACAGTGCTGCAAAACCAGCAAGAAATAGACCTAGACAACTTCAATGAAGTTTTGCGCGAAGCCGGAAAGAAAGTGCTAGGCCCTAGAAGGAAACGAAACGAGGCCTGGATATCAGAAGAGACATGGAAGAAAATAGAGGAGAGAAAAGAGGAGAAAAGGAAGATTTTGACAACCAAGTCAGAAAGAATGAAGGCTAAGCTACAAAAGTCATACAGCTCATTAGACAAAGAGGTAAAGAAAAGAGCCAGAGCAGACAGGAAAACATACATAGAAAATATTGCACAAGAAGCTGAAACTGCAGCATCAAAACAGGATATGGGCACACTCTATAAGTTACAAAGTACTAACATTCAACTCTAAATTTAAAATGAAAGAGAAAATCGTTTCGGTAAAAAGAAAATGTATTAAGTCCAGGTGACGAAAAATGACGAAAAATGCTGGTGACGAAAAAATGGTGGTGACGAAAAATGCTGGTGACGAAAAATGCTGGTGACGAAAAATGACGAAAAATGCTGGTGACGTAAAAATGCTGGTGACGGAAAATGCTGGTGACGAAAAATGCTGGTGACGAAAAAATGCTGGTGACGAAAAGTGACGAAAAATGCTGGTGACGAAAAATGACGAAAAATGCTGGTGACGAAAAATGACGAAAAATGCTGGTGACGAAAAAATGCTGGTGACGAAAAATTACGAAAAATGCTGGTGACGAAAAAATGCTGGTGACGAAAAATTACGGAAAATGCTGTTGACGAAAAAATGCTGGTGACGAAAAATGGCGAAAAATGCTGGTAACGAAAAAATGCTGGTGACGAAAAATGACGAAAAATGCTGGTGACGAAAAATGACGAAAAATGCTGGTGACGAAAAATGATGAAAAATGCTGGTGACGAAAAAATGCTGGTGACGAAAAATTACGAAAAATGCTGTTGACGAAAAAATGCTGGTGACGAAGAATGGCGAAAAATGCTGGTGACGAAAAAATGCTGGTGACGAAAAATTACGAAAAATGCTGGTGACGAAAAAATGCTGGTGACGAAAAAATGCTGGTGACGAAAAATGCTGGTGACGAAAAATGACGAAAAATGCTGGTGACGAAAAATGACAAAAATGCTGGTGACGAAAAATGATGAAAAATGCTGGTGACGAAAAAATGCTGGTGACGAAAAATTACGAAAAATGCAGTTGACGAAAAAATGCTGGTGACGAAAAATGGCGAAAAATAATGGTGACGAAAAAATGCTGGTGACGAAAAATGACGAAAAATGCTGGTGACGAAAAATGATGAAAAATGCTGGTGACGAAAAAATGCTGGTGACGAAAAATGGCGAAAAATGCTGGTGAAGAAAAAATGCTGGTGACGAAAAATGACGAAAAATGCTGGTGACGAAAAATGACCAGCATTTTTCGTCATTTTTCGTCACCAGCATTTTTTCGTCACCAGCATTTTTCGTCATTTTTCGTCACCAGCATTTTTTCGTCACCAGCATTTTTCGTCATTTTTCGTCACCAGCATTTTTCGTCATTTTTCGTCACCAGCATTTTTCGCCATTTTTCGTCACCAGCATTTTTTCGTCACCAGCATTTTTCGCCATTTTTCGTCACCAGCATTTTTTCGTCAACAGCATTTTTCGTAATTTTTCGTCACCAGCATTTTTTCGTCACCAGCATTTTTCGTCACCAGCATTTTTCGTCATTTTTCGTCACCAGCATTTTTCGTCACTTTTCGTCACCAGCATTTTTTCGTCACCAGCATTTTTCGTCATTTTTCGTCACCAGCATTTTTTCGTCAACAGCATTTTTCGTCATTTTTCGTCACCAGCATTTTTCGTCATTTTTCGTCACCAGCATTTTTCGCCATTTTTCGTCACCAGCATTTTTTCGTCACCAGCATTTTTCGCCATTTTTCGTCACCAGCATTTTTTCGTCAACAGCATTTTTCGTAATTTTTCGTCACCAGCATTTTTTCGTCACCAGCATTTTTCGTCATTTTTCGTCACCAGCATTTTTTCGTCACCAGCATTTTTCGTCATTTTTCGTCACCAGCATTTTTCGTCATTTTTCGTCACCAGCATTTTTCGTCACTTTTCGTCACCAGCATTTTTTCGTCACCAGCATTTTTCGTCACCAGCATTTTTCGTCACCAGCATTTTTTCGTCACCAGCATTTTTCGTCATTTTTCGTCACCAGCATTTTTCGTCATTTTTCGTCACCAGCATTTTTCGTCATTTTTCGTCACCAGCATTTTTTCGTCACCAGCATTTTTCGTCATTTTTCGTCACCTGGACTTAATACATTTTCTTTTTACCAAAACGATTTTCTCTTTACCGAAACAAAAGTTTCGGTAAATTTTAAATTTAGAGTTGAATGTTAGTACTTTGTAGTGACTTTTTTTTTCGTCCCTAACACAACAACTAAAATCGAGCTCTGAACTTAGTAAATTTTCTTTTTACCAAAACGATTTTCTTTTTACCGAAACGAAAGTAAATTTTAAATTTAAAGTTGAATGTTAGTACTATTTTTTCGTCACCAGCATTTTTCGTCATTTTTCGTCACCAGCATTTTTTCGTCACCAGCATTTTTTCGTCACCAGCATTTTTCGTCATTTTTCGTCACCAGCATTTTTCGTCATTTTTCGTCACCAGCATTTTTTCGTCACCAGCATTTTTCGCCATTTTTCGTCACCAGCATTTTTTCGTCACCAGCATTTTTTGTCATTTTTCGTCACCAGCATTTTTTTCGTCACCAGCATTTTTCGTCACCAGCATTTTTTCGTCACCAGCATTTTTCGTCATTTTTCGTCACCAGCATTTTTCGTAATTTTTCGTCACCAGCATTTCACCAGCATTTTTTCGTCACCAGCATTTTTCGTCATTTTTCGTCACCAGCATTTTTCGTCATTTTTCGTCACCAGCATTTTTTCGTCACCAGCATTTTTCGTCATTTTTCGTCACCAGCATTTTTCGTCATTTTTCGTCACCAGCATTTTTTCGTCGCCAGCATTTTTGACTTTTTTTTCCGTCCCTAACATTCATCGAGCTCTGGACTTAGTACATTTTCTTTTTACCAAAACGAAAGTTTCGGTAAATTTTAAATTTAGAGTTGAATGTTAGTACTTTGTAGTGACTTTTTTTTTCGTCCCTAACATTCATCGAGCTCTGGACTTAGTAAATTTTCTTTTTACCAAAACGATTTTCTTTTTACCGAAACGAAATTAAATTTAAAATTTAAAGTTGAATGTTAGTACTATTTTTTCGTCACCAGCATTTTTCGTCACTTTTCGTCACCAGCATTTTTTCGTCACCAGCATTTTTCGCCATTTTTCGTCACCAGCATTTTTTCGTCACCAGCATTTTTCGCCATTTTTCGTCACCAGCATTTTTTCGTCAACAGCATTTTTCGTACTTTTTCGTCACCAGCATTTTTTCGTCACCAGCATTTTTTGTCATTTTTCGTCACCAGCATTTTTTGTCATTTTTCGTCACCAGCATTTTTCGTCATTTTTCGTCACCAGCATTTTTTCGTCACCAGCATTTTTCGTCACCAGCATTTTTTTTCGTCACCAGCATTTTTTTTCGTCACCAGCATTTTTCGTCATTTTTCGTCACCAGCATTCTTTCGTCACCAGCATTTTTTCGTCACCAACATTTTTCGTAATTTTTCGTCACCAGCATTTTTCGTCATTTTTCGTCACCAGCATTTTTTCGTCACCAGCATTTTTTGCCATTTTTCGTCACCAGCATTTTTTCGTCATTTTTCGTCACCAGCATTTTTTTCGTCACCAGCATTTTTGGTCATTTTTCGTCACCAGCATTTTTCGTCATTTTTCGTCACCAGCATTTTTTCATCAACAGCATTTTTCGTACTTTTTCGTCACCAGCATTTTTTCGTCACCAGCATTTTTCGTCATTTTTCGTCACCAGCATTTTTTTGTCATTTTTCGTCACCAGCATTTTTCGTCATTTTTCGTCACCAGCATTTTTTCGTCACCAGCATTTTTCGTCATTTTTTGTCACCAGCATTTTTCTTCATTTTTCGTCACCAGCATTTTTTCGTCACCAGCATTTTTCGCCATTTTTCGTCACCAGCATTTTTTCGTCACCAGCATTTTTCGCCATTTTTCGTCACCAGCATTTTTTCGTCAACAGCATTTTTCGTAATTTTTCGTCACCAGCATTTTTTCGTCACCAGCATTTTTCGTCATTTTTCGTCACCAGCATTTTTCGTCATTTTTCGTCACCAGCATTTTTCGTCATTTTTCGTCACCAGCATTTTTCGTCACTTTTCGTCACCAGCATTTTTTCGTCACCAGCATTTTTCGTCATTTTTCGTCACCAGCATTTTTTCGTCAACAGCATTTTTCGTCATTTTTCGTCACCAGCATTTTTCGTCATTTTTCGTCACCAGCATTTTTCGCCATTTTTCGTCACCAGCATTTTTTCGTCACCAGCATTTTTCGCCATTTTTCGTCACCAGCATTTTTTCGTCAACAGCATTTTTCGTAATTTTTCGTCACCAGCATTTTTTCGTCACCAGCATTTTTCGTCATTTTTCGTCACCAGCATTTTTTCGTCACCATTATTTTTCGTCATTTTTCGTCACCAGCATTTTTCGTCATTTTTCGTCACCAGCATTTTTCGTCACTTTTCGTCACCAGCATTTTTTCGTCACCAGCATTTTTCGTCACCAGCATTTTTCGTCACCAGCATTTTTTCGTCACCAGCATTTTTCGTCATTTTTCGTCACCAGCATTTTTCGTCATTTTTCGTCACCAGCATTTTTCGTCATTTTTCGTCACCAGCATTTTTTCGTCACCAGCATTTTTCGTCATTTTTCGTCACCTGGACTTAATACATTTTCTTTTTACCGAAACGATTTTCTCTTTACCGAAACAAAAGTTTCGGTAAATTTTAAATTTAGAGTTGAATGTTAGTACTTTGTAGTGACTTTTTTTTTCGTCCCTAACACAACAACTAAAATCGAGCTCTGGACTTAGTAAATTTTCTTTTTACCAAAACGATTTTCTTTTTACCGAAACGAAAGTAAATTTTAAATTTAAAGTTGAATGTTAGTACTATTTTTTCGTCACCAGCATTTTTCGTCATTTTTCGTCACCAGCATTTTTTCGTCACCAGCATTTTTTTCGTCACCAGCATTTTTCGTCATTTTTCGTCACCAGCATTTTTCGTCATTTTTCGTCAC
Organism: Gymnoscopelus microlampas; assembly: GCF_963454915.1. NCBI lineage: Eukaryota > Metazoa > Chordata > Actinopteri > Myctophiformes > Myctophidae > Gymnoscopelus > Gymnoscopelus microlampas. Next base: position 32,704,072 of record NC_139952.1, read on the forward strand.
CAGCATTTTTTCGTCACCAGCATTTTTCGCCATTTTTCGTCACCAGCATTTTTTCGTCACCAGCATTTTTTGTCATTTTTCGTCACCAGCATTTTTTCGTCACCAGCATTTTTCGTCATTTTTCGTCACCAGCATTTTTCGTCATTTTTCGTCACCAGCATTTCACCAGCATTTTTTCGTCACCAGCATTTTTCGTCATTTTTCGTCACCAGCATTTTTCGTCATTTTTCGTCACCAGCATTTTTTCGTCACCAGCATTTTTCGTCATTTTTCGTCACCAGCATTTTTCGTCATTTTTCGTCACCAGCATTTTTTCGTCGCCAGCATTTTTGACTTTTTTTTCCGTCCCTAACATTCATCGAGCTCTGGACTTAGTACATTTTCTTTTTACCAAAACGAAAGTTTCGGTAAATTTTAAATTTAGAGTTGAATGTTAGTACTTTGTAGTGACTTTTTTTTTCGTCCCTAACATTCATCGAGCTCTGGACTTAGTAAATTTTCTTTTTACCAAAACGATTTTCTTTTTACCTTAACGAAATTAAATTTAAAATTTAAAGTTGAATGTTAGTACTATTTTTTCGTCACCAGCATTTTTCGTCACTTTTCGTCACCAGCATTTTTTCGTCACCAGCATTTTTTCGTCATTTTTCGTCACCAGCATTTTTTCGTCACCAGCATTTTTCGCCATTTTTCGTCACCAGCATTTTTTCGTCAACAGCATTTTTCGTACTTTTTCGTCACCAGCATTTTTTCGTCATCAGCATTTTTTGTCATTTTTCGTCACCAGCATTTTTTGTCATTTTTCGTCACCAGCATTTTTTGTCATTTTTCGTCACCAGCATTTTTTCGTCACCAGCATTTTTCGTCACCAGCATTTTTTTTCGTCACCAGCATTTTTTTTCGTCACCAGCATTTTTCGTCATTTTTCGTCACCAGCATTCTTTCGTCACCAGCATTTTTTCGTCACCAACATTTTTCGTAATTTTTCGTCACCAGCATTTTTCGTCATTTTTCGTCACCAGCATTTTTTCGTCACCAGCATTTTTTGCCATTTTTCGTCACCAGCATTTTTTCGTCACCAGCTTTTTTCGTCATTTTTCGTCACCAGCATTTTTTTCGTCACCAGCATTTTTCGTCATTTTTCGTCACCAGCATTTTTCGTCATTTTTCGTCACCAGCATTTTTTCATCAACAGCATTTTTCGTACTTTTTCGTGACCAGCATTTTTTCGTCACCAGCATTTTTCGTCATTTTTCGTCACCAGCATTTTTTTGTCATTTTTCGTCACCAGCATTTTTCGTCATTTTTCGTCACCAGCATTTTTTCGTCACCAGCATTTTTCGTCATTTTTTGTCACCAGCATTTTTCTTCATTTTTCGTCACCAGCATTTTTTCGTCACCAGCATTTTTCGCCATTTTTCGTCACCAGCATTTTTTCGTCACCAGCATTTTTCGTCATTTTTCGTCACCAGCATTTGTTTCGTCACCAGCATTTTTCGTCATTTTTTTTTCGTCATTTTTCGTCACCAGCATTTTTTCGTCACCAGCATTTTTCGTCATTTTTCGTCACCAGCATTTTTTTCGTCACCAGCATTTTTCGTCATTTTTCGTCACCAGCATTTTTCGTCATTTTTCGTCACCAGCATTTTTTGTCATTTTTCGTCACCAGCATTTTTCGTCATTTTTCGTCACCAGCATTTTTTCGTCACCAGCATTTTTCGTCATTTTTCGTCACCAGCATTTTTTCGTCACCAGCATTCTTTCGTCACCAGCATTTTTCGTAATTTTTCGTCACCAGCATTTTTCGTCATTTTTCGTCACCAGCATTTTTTCGTCACCAGCATTTTTCGCCATTTTTCGTCACCAGCATTTTTTCGTCACCAGCATTTTTCGTCATTTTTCGTCACCAGCATTTTTTTCGTCACCAGCATTTTTCGTCACCAGCATTTTTCGTCATTTTTCGTCACCAGCATTTTTTCTTCACCAGCATTTTTCGTCATTTTTCGTCACCAGCATTTTTTCGTCACCAGCATTTTTCGTCATTTTTCGTCACCAGCATTTTTTTCGTCACCAGCATTTTTCGTCATTTTTCGTCACCAGCATTTTTCGTCATTTTTCGTCACCAGCATTTTTCGTCACTTTTCGTCACCAGCATTTTTTCGTCACCAGCATTTTTCGTCACCAGCATTTTTCGTCACCAGCATTTTTCGTCACCAGCATTTTTTCGTCACCAGCATTTTTCGTCATTTTTCGTCACCAGCATTTTTCGTCATTTTTCGTCACCAGCATTTTTCGTCATTTTTCGTCACCAGCATTTTTTCGTCACCAGCATTTTTCGTCATTTTTCGTCACCTGGACTTAATACATTTTCTTTTTACCGAAACGAAAGTTTCGGTAAATTTTAAATTTAGAGTTGAATGTTAGTACTATTTTTTCGTCACCAGCATTTTTCGTCATTTTTCGTCACCAGCATTTTTTCGTCACCAGCATTTTTTCGTCACCAGCATTTTTCGTCATTTTTCGTCACCAGCATTTTTCGTCATTTTTCGTCACCAGCATTTTTTCGTCACCAGCATTTTTCGCCATTTTTCGTCACCAGCATTTTTTCGTCACCAGCATTTTTCGTCATTTTTCGTCACCAGCATTTTTCGTCACTTTTCGTCACCAGCATTTTTTCGTCACCAGCATTTTTCGCCATTTTTCGTCATCACCAGCATTTTTTCGTCACCAGCATTTTTCGTCATTTTTCGTCACCAGCATTTTTCGTAATTTTTCGTCACCAGCATTTTTCGTCACTTTTCGTCACCAGCATTTTTTCGTCACCAGCATTTTTCGTCACCAGCATTTTTCGTCACCAGCATTTTTCGTCACCAGCATTTTTTCGTCACCAGCATTTTTCTTCATTTTTTGTCACCAGCATTTTTCGTCATTTTTCGTCACCAGCATTTTTCGCCATTTTTCGTCACCAGCATTTTTCCGTCACCAGCATTTTTCGTCATTTTTCGTCACCAGCATTTTTCGTCATTTTTCGTCACCAGCATTTTTTCGTCACCAGCATTTGTCGCCATTTTTCGTCACCAGCATTTTCCGTCATTTTTCGTCACCAGCATTTTTCGTCACTTTTCGTCACCAGCATTTTTTCGTCACCAGCATTTTTCGCCATTTTTCGTCACCAGCATTTTTTCGTCACCGGCATTTTTCGTCATTTTTCGTCACCAGCATTTTTCGTCATTTTTCGTCACCAGCATTTTTCGTCACTTTTCGTCACCAGCATTTTTTCGTCACCAGCATTTTTCGTCACCAGCATTTTTCGTAACCAGCATTTTTCGTCACCAGCATTTTTTCGTCACCAGCATTTTTCGTCATTTTTCGTCACCAGCATTTTTCGTCATTTTTCGTCACCAGCATTTTTCGTAATTTTTCGTCACCAGCATTTCACCAGCATTTTTTCGTCACCAGCATTTTTCGTCATTTTTCGTCACCAGCATTTTTCGTCATTTTTCGTCACCAGCATTTTTTCGTCACCAGCATTTTTCGCCATTTTTCGTCACCAGCATTTTTTCGTCACCAGCATTTTTTCGTCACCAGCATTTTTCGTCATTTTTCGTCACCAGCATTTTTTTCGTCACCAGCATTTTTCGTCACCAGCATTTTTCGTCATTTTTCGTCACCAGCATTTTTCGTCATTTTTCGTCACCAGCATTTTTTCGTCGCCAGCATTTTTGACTTTTTTTTCCGTCCCTAACATTCATCGAGCTCTGGACTTGGTACATTTTCTTTTTACCAAAACGAAAGTTTCGGTAAATTTTAAATTTAGAGTTGAATGTTAGTACTTTGTAGTGACTTTTTTTTTCGTCCCTAACATTCATCGAGCTCTGGACTTAGTAAATTTTCTTTTTACCAAAACGATTTTCTTTTTACCGAAACGAAATTAAATTTAAAATTTAAAGTTGAATGTTAGTACTATTTTTTCGTCACCAGCATTTTTCGTCACTTTTCGTCACCAGCATTTTTTCGTCACCAGCATTTTTTCGTCATTTTTCGTCACCAGCATTTTTCGTCATTTTTCGTCACCAGCATTTTTTCGTCACCAGCATTTTTCGCCATTTTTCGTCACCAGCATTTTTTCGTCACCAGCATTTTTTGTCATTTTTCGTCACCAGCATTTTTTCGTCACCAGCATTTTTCGTCATTTTTCGTCACCAGCATTTTTCGTAATTTTTCGTCACCAGCATTTCACCAGCATTTTTTCGTCACCAGCATTTTTCGTCATTTTTCGTCACCAGCATTTTTCGTCATTTTTCGTCACCAGCATTTTTTCGTCACCAGCATTTTTCGTCATTTTTCGTCACCAGCATTTTTCGTCATTTTTCGTCACCAGCATTTTTTCGTCATTTTTCATCATTTTTCGTCACCAGCATTTTTTCGTCACCAGCATTTTTCGTCATTTTTCGTCACCAGCATTTTTCGTCATTTTTCGTCACCAGCATTTTTTTCGTCACCAGCATTTTTCGTCACCAGCATTTTTGGTCATTTTTCGTCACCAGCATTTTTTTCAAAGCAAGATGGCTGCTCCTGCAAAACTGAGCTAGCCTGTGATTGGCTGGCAGAGTGAGGAACAGCGCCACTGACCTGCCATAGAGATAAAACGGTGGCCAAACACGGTATTGCATCCGTAGTGAGTTAAGACTACCATAGACTTTGAATTGGAAAAGTTAAGGGCGAGTTAAGCTTAACATTTCCCAGTGCTCCCCAATGAATACATCTGCAATTGTTAAAGATAACATGAAATAGACCCCTTAACAGACGACGTCACACTGATAAGAACCAGTATGCGTGCAACCAGTATGCGCGCAATGAAACCCATTCTGTCAGGTCTCGCTAGGACGCGCCTCACTAGCCAACACACAAGAGGGGGTTGGGGTGTGCTGAAACCAGCGCACCCCGAAACAACAGGTTGAGAATTGATTGCGTGAAACAATCACCTGTGCATCCAGTCTCAATGTTAGTAAACAAATAATTGGTCTATACTTAATTGAGTTTTTTTTACATACTTCATTGTGAAAATAGCTGATCTACAATCTCACAACTTTTCAGATAGCAATGAGAGTATGTTTTTTCAATGTATAACATACTTCATTGTGAAAATATCCAATCTGACAACTTTTAATGGTTTGTGAGCTTGTAGATCGGCTACTTTCACTAGTTTTGGTTCTGAGGAGATGTACAATTTCTTCATTGGTTTGTGAACGAGTGATCTTAGTGTTAGTGAAACAGGGGCTTGGGTCATGACAGAAGGCAAGAGTTTGTGATCCTCAACAGACAATATCAGCCTGGACAAAGCTATAGCACTATAGGTGGTGTTGCAGCTACTCTCTCTCTCTCTCTCTCTCTCTCTCTCTCTCTCTCTCTCTCTCTCTCTCTCTCTCTCTCTCTCTCTCTCTCTCTCTCTCTCTCTCTCTCTCTCTCTCTCTCTCTCTCTCTCTCTCTCTCTCTCTCTCTCTCTCTCTCTCTCTCTCTAAGGGGCGGCCATAGCTGAGTGGTTAGTGAGCCCGCCTAGGGAGCCAGAGGCTCTGGTTGCCCCAGGTACGATTCCAGGCCAGCGGGTAGCAAATGTGTCAATGAAATGAAATTTGTCCCTGAGCAAGACTCTTAACTCCTAATTGCTCACAGGCCCTCACAGGAAACAAGACCGCAAGGACTTTCATGAACTGACCTGTTAAAGGAATTATCATTTCTCTTTCTCTCTCCTGGCCCCGTAATTCTAAGTCCAGAGCTCGATGAATGTTAGGGACCAAAAAAAGTCACTACCAATCAACTTTAAATTGCCTGAAACGTACTCCTAACAGGTTTTTGGGGGAACAATTTTTTTTTTCGTTTCGGTAGTGTCACTACCGAAACGGAAAAAAAATTACTAAGTCCAGAGCTCGATGAATGTTAGGGACCAAAGAAAAAAGTCACGGTAGCACTTTACAATAATGACCCGTTATAAAGCATTTATAAACGTTTATAAGTAGTTTGTAGACTATTAACAAATCATTAACAACCTGTTTGTTGACATTCGTAAATGATTACTAAAACCTTTATAACTACAGTTACAAATCATTTGTAAAGCATTAGTAAGTAGTGAACTATTCATGAATAAGCCATTTATATACATCTGTAAAAGATTATTAAATCATTTGTAACGACCCATTCTAAAGCATTTATAAACGTTTATAAGCAGTTTGTAGACTATTAACAAATCATTAACAACTTGTTTATTGACATTCGTAAATGATTACTAAAACCTTTATAACTACGGTTACAAATCATCTATAAAGGTATTAGTAAATATTCATGAATAAGCCATGTATAATACATCTGTAAATGATTATTAAATCATTTGTAACTGATGTTACATAATATATACAAGCTATTGGTAGCTTGTTCATGTTTAACATATGCTTTGTTAAACATTCCTAAAGTATCTATAAATCCTTAGTACATGTTATTATGTGCCCTATAGTAAAGTGAAGACAGTTCATCATTTACAACTGTCTGTTAATGTGTTTGTTCATGTTTAACATGCTTTGTAAAACATTCCTAAAATATCTATAAATCCTTTGTACATGTTATTATGTGCCCTATAGTAAAGTGAAGACAGTTCATCATTTATGACTGTCTGTTAATGTGGACTTTCTCCTTACCTGTTGCAAACTACCTGGCTTTCATGAATGCAGACACCAAACAATTACTAGAATTATCATTCATGTTAAGCAAATGATGCGTAAGACATTCGTAAAGAGTATGTAAGTGTTAGGGACCAAAAAAGTCACTACAAAGTACTACCAATCAACTCAAAATTGCCTGAAACGTACTCCTAACAGGTTTTTGGGGGGACGATTTTGGCCTCCACACTTAGTGATTATTTCGGATTTAACTTTCGTTTCGGTGGTGACCAACTTTCGTTTCGGTAGTTTGATTACAAAATGTAAGTTGTGTAAAAAATAATCTGACTATACTAAGTTGTTATTTGTTTGTTTAAGTCAGGCTATACTCTACTCAGAGTCATAAGTTTACAAAATGTACTAAAGTACAGTGAACGTCTGTGCGGTTTGTCTTCATCACTGAAAATGACGTACATGTAAACTGATGTCATGTGCAGTTGGGGTGAAGAAACACAACCATTTCACTCCTAATAATACCCATTTGATTTGACATCCTGACTTGCTGCTGTAGCTGAGGCTTGAACCTGTTACCTGTGGCTCACTAGTCAGTGACTCTATCCATTCACCTACAGCTGTTTCCTTGGGATCTGTGGTTCTGAAACGTTTTGTTGTCAACCCCCCAAATTGACATGTATTTGGGCAGTGGACCCCAATGTGAAAAGATGTAGTGTCAGGGCCCCCCATGAAAAAGATTTATATTTATGCTGTAACACATTTTTTTTAAAGTTATTTGTCTTGTTTGTTGTTCAAGTCAAACCACCAGGAAGGCTGTACTTGTCAGCCATCTGTTAGCTCAATGGGTTGAGACGCAGTATTCATGATCCAGAGGCCATGAGTTCAAATCCCATTGATGTCTTTCCTATGATTCTTTCCTTTGCAGACTGGCTTCCAGAAGATCAACTGAAAACTACCAGGAAGGCTATATTTGTCATCCAACTGTTAGCTCAATGGGTTGAGACGCAGTATACATGATCCAGAGGCCATGAGTTCAAATCCCATTGATGTCTTTCCTATGATTCTTTCCTTTGCAGACTGGCTTCCAGAAGATCAAATGAGAACTACCAGGAAGGCTGTACTTGTCAGCCATCTGTTAGCTCAATGGGTTGAGACGCAGTATACATGATCCAGAGGCCATGAGTTCAAATCCCACTGGTGTCTTTACAGTGATGCTTCCCTTTGCAGACTAACTTCTAGAAAAACAAGTTAAAACCACCAGGAAATCTGTAACTCTCAGTCAACAGCTTAGCTCAACTGGTAGAGCGTCTGTCCAATAACATGACTTGACCTGACTTGAGTGGGTTCGATTCCCACTACGCGTCATGTGTCCCCGGTAACTTGGGGCAACGGATAAATTGACTGATATTCTTCGTGATGCTTCCCTTTGCAGAATAACTTCTAGAAAAACAAGTTAAAACCACCAGGAAACCTGTAACTCTCAGCCAACAGCATAGCTCAACTGGTAGAGCGTCTGTCCAATAACATGACTTGACTTGAGTGGGTTCGATTCCCACTCGAGGCAAGTCTTGACTTGCCTCTTCTCGAAGCAAGTCTTGACTTGACTTGAGTGGGTTCGATTCCCACTCGAGGCAAGTGTCCCCGGTAACTTGGGGCAACCCACTCAAGTCAGGTCAAGTCATGTTATTGGACAGACGCTCTACCAGTTGAGCTAAGCTGTTGGCTGAGAGTTACAGGTTTCCTGGTGGTTTTAACTTGTTTTTCTAGAAGTTAGTCTGCAAAGGGAAGCATCACTAAGGATATCAGTCAATTTATCCGTTGCCTCAAGTTACCGGGGACACTTGACTCGAGTGGGAATCGAACCCACTCAAGTCAAGTCAAGACTTGCTTCGAGAAGAGGCAAGTCAAGACTTGCCTCGAGTGGGAATCGAACCCACTCAAGTCAAGTCATGTTATTGGACAGACGCTCTACCAGTTGAGCTATGCTGTTGGCTGAGAGTTACAGGTTTCCTGGTGGTTTTAACTTGTTTTTCTAGAAGTTATTCTGCAAAGGGAAGCATCACGAAGAATATCAGTCAATTAATCCGTTGCCCCAAGTTACCGGGGACACATGACGCGTAGTGGGAATCGAACCCACTCAAGTCAGGTCAAGTCATGTTATTGGACAGACGCTCTACCAGTTGAGCTAAGCTGTTGGCTGAGAGTTACAGGTTTCCTGGTGGTTTTAACTTGTTTTTCTAGAAGTTAGTCTGCAAAGGGAAGCATCACTGTAAAGACACCAGTGGGATTTGAACTCATGGCCTCTGGATCATGAGTTCTCTGGATCATGGTTAGCTCAACCCATTGAGCTAACAGATGGCTGACAAGTACAGCCTTCCTGGTAGTTTTCAGTTGATCTTCTGGAAGCCAGTATGCAAAGGAAAGAATCATAGGAAAGACATCAATGGGATTTGAACTCATGGCCTCTGGATCATGAATACTGCGTCTCAACCCATTGAGCTAACAGATGGCTGACAAGTACAGCCTTCCTGGTAGTTTTCAGTTGATCTTCTGGAAGCCAGTCTGCAAAGGAAAGAATCATAGGAAAGACATCAATGGGATTTGAACTCATGGCCTCTGGATCATGAATACTGCGTCTCAACGCATTGAGCTAACAGATGGCTGACAAGTACAGCCTTCCTGGTAGTTTTCAGTTGATCTTCTGGAAGCCAGTATGCAAAGGAAAGAATCATAGGAAAGACATCAATGGGATTTGAACTCATGGCCTCTGGATCATGAATACTGCGTCTCAACCCATTGAGCTAACAGATGGCTGACAAGTACAGCCTTCCTGGTAGTTTTCAGTTGATCTTCTGGAAGCCAGTCTGCAAAGGAAAGAATCATAGGAAAGACATCAATGGGATTTGAACTCATGGCCTCTGGATCATGAATACTGCGTCTCAACCCATTGAGCTAACAGATGGATGACAAATATAGCCTTCCTGGTAGTTTTCAGTTGATCTTCTGGAAGCCAGTCTGCAAAGGAAAGAATCATAGGAAAGACATCAATGGGATTTGAACTCATGGCCTCTGGATCATGAATACTGCGTCTCAACGCATTGAGCTAACAGATGGCTGACAAGTACAGCCTTCCTGGTGCTTTGACTTGAACAACAAACAAGACAAATAACTTTAAAAAAATGTGTTACATTATAAATATAAATCTTTTTCATGGGGGGCCCTGACACTACATCTTTTCACATTGGGGTCCACTGCCCAAATACATGTCAATTTGGGGGGTTGACAACAAATCGTTTCAGAACCACAGATTCCAAGGAAACAGCTGTACGTGAATGGATAGAGTCACTGACTAGTGAGCCGCAGGTAACAGGTTCAAGCCTCAGCTACAGCAGCAAGTCAAGATGTCAAATCAAATAGGTATTATTAGGAGTGAAATGGTTGTGTTTCTTCACCCCAACTGCACATGACATCAGTTTACATGTACGTTATTTTCAGTGATGAAGACAAACCGCACAGACTTTCACTGTACTTTAGTACATTTTGTAAACTTATGACTCTGAGTAGAGTATAGCCTGACTTAAACAAACAAATAACAACTTAGTATAGTCAGATTATTTTTTACACAACTTACATTTTGTAATCAAACTACCGAAACGAAAGTTGGTCACCACCGAAACGAAAGTTGGTCACCACCGAAACGAAAGTTAAATCCGAAATAATCACTAAGTGTGGAGGCCAAAATCGTCCCCCCAAAAACCTGTTAGGAGTACGTTTCAGGCAATTTAGAGTTGATTGGTAGTACTTTGTAGTGACTTTTTTGGTCCCTAACACCACAAATGGTTTACATACTCTTTACGAATGTCTTACGCATCATTTGCTTAACATGAATGATAATTCTAGTAATTGTTTGGTGTCTGCATTCATGAAAGCCAGGTAGTTTGCAACAGGTAAGGAGAAAGTCCACATTAACAGACAGTGACACCATTGTGTCACTACCGAAACGGAAAAAACATTTCTAAGTCCAGAGCTCGATGAATGTTAGGGACAAAAAAAAAAGTCACTACCAATCAACTTTAAATTGCCTGAAACGTACTCCTAACAGGTTTTTGGGGGAACACATTTTTTTCCGTTTCGGTAGTGTCACTACCGAAACGGAAAAAAAATTACGAAGTCCAGAGCTCGATGAATGTGTGTGTGTTCTTTTTAAGTTTTAAATATAAATCTTTTTCATGGGGGGCCCTGACACTACATCTTTTCACATTGAGGTCCACTGCCAAATACAAGTCAATTCGGGGGGTCCTTGACAACAAAATCTTTTAGAACGTTTCTAAGAAGGGGGAGTATTGCATGCAATAGCTACTTCAAAATAGCCAATCTAATAGATCTGCTATCTTCAAAAGATTTTTTTATACATTTGGAAACTTGCGAAATGGGACATTTCGATACCGATTGTTTTGTACTTTTACTCAAGTACATTCTGAATGACTTTTACTTGTAACAGAGTATTTCTACACTGCAGTATTGATACTTTTACTTAAGTAAAGGATGTGAGTAGTTTTTCCACCACTTTACTGCTTGTGACTAAATAATGCGTCCATTGTAAAGTGTTGGACATGTGAGGAATGTCTTTGATGAGGGACTTACATTGGTGACGCACACGTCAAGGACAGCGGGGGGCAGCAGAGTCACTCTCTACAGCAGTGAAAGAGAAAAGTCATATAATTCATTATTATCACTATTATCATTATTAATTATTATTATTATCAATCATTATTATTATCATTATCATTAGTATTGTTATTATCACTTAGAACACTATCAATACTTAATACTATTACTTAGCTTAGAGCATTATTCCAACAATAGAATCAAGGATAACGTCACAGAACATTTATACATGGAATTTCACTGGTTGTGGTAGTGTGTGTGTGTGTGTGTGTGTGTGTGTGTGTGTGTGTGTGTGTGTGTGTGTGTGTGTGTGTGTGTGTGTGTGTGTGTGTGTGTGTGTGTGTGTGTGTGTGTGTGTTTGTGTGTGTGTTGCTACTAACGTGGTGGTCAGTGGGCGGGGCCAGCAGCACACATCATCCACCAGGGGGCAGTAGATAGATCGGTACCAGATGGGTCCCAGAACACCGCAAGTGTCGTGGATTTGGACTATTTGGTCTGACCTCTGTGACCCCTGACCTCCAGGGATCAAGGGTTACAGAGGCACGCAAGCCTCCACGCCATGGCAAGGCAGAGTCCATGTGGAGGGAGATTTTTTATTTAACCAATTCTTAACCATATTAGCTAAAAATAGCAGATCTACAAGCTCATAGCGCGGCACAGAGGGCCGTGCTATGAGCTTGTAGATCTGCTCTTTTTTGAAAAATCATGATTTTTTGCAAATCCTATTTCAAAGCGAACATTTGTAACTCAAATCTTTGCTTCTGGGGGGATTCTACAAACTTATTTTTGAACGGAGAATCCCGTTCCAACACACAGGTTTAAAATAATGTGGCTTAGCCACGCCCCCTATATATATGAAGAGAAGTGCACGCCCCCAATTCAACCAGAGAGAGAGAGAGAGAGAGAGAGAGAGAGAGAGAGACAGAGAGAGAGAGACAGAGACAGAGACAGAGACACAGACAGAGACAGAGACAGGGAGTTGCGCGCAGCCATGAGTTGCGCGCAGCCGTATTTTCATAAACATGCGTAAAATCAACACTGAATTTAACAGTAATGAACAAAATAAAACACAAGGAGAAGGCCAGTAAGTTTGTCGTAGGACCCAGGTTGGACGTTCAGTCTGAGCTCTCTGCTCAGTGTGCTTCTGGTCGCACTGTTGTGGAAAAGGTAAACGGAAGACTCGCCCTAAAACACGTCACCCCCATTTCTTTTGCAGACATGCGGTACATGGAAAACTGCAGCATTTTTTGGACAATCAGGAAATTGATAAAAATGAATTTGAGTTCATGAAATTCGAATACCCTGTCACCCCAGTCATTTGCACAATGCCCAAAATACACAAACAATTGGAGTCGCCTCCAGGCAGACCCATTCTGTACACAGGAGGAAGTCCTACAGTCCAAACGGGACACCTCCCCAAATAACGGTTTCAAGGACATGCCGAGAGTTGTCTACAAACGTCCTCCTAATATAAGACAAACAGTTGTAAAATCAGATCTCATCCCTAAAATGCCAGAATCGTCTTTTTTGACTCAAATCCCAGAGGGCAATTACAGATGCGCCTGTTGCGCACACTAAAATGCCCATGCGGTCGAGGATATGTAGGTAAAACCAACAGGGCTAAAGACACACATTTCCGAACACAGAAGCAGCATTCGCAACCAAGATCCAAAAAGCCCAGTTGCAATGCACTTCATGTCCGCCAAGCACAATGTGGTCACTCTCAGATATCAGGGGATTGAACATGTTAAATGCCCTAGACGAGGAGATCTTAGTAGATTGCTGCTACAGCGGGAATCATTTTGGATTTACAACCTAAACACTAGGTCTCCTAAAGGAATGAATGAGGACTTTCCAATCAGCCACTTTCTATAATTATAACTTAGTGAATCATAATAAGCTCCTCATTTAATGGATTGGTGATACCAGTATCATCACATACTCATGAGGCTGAGCATTATATAGAGCCCCTCTTCCCTTGTGCATTCCAGGAAAAACACCTGACCCATGGCTGACATTTTGTGTGTTTGAGAAGTTAAATGTTACGTTACGCAAAAGGTCAGCCGAGAGTAAACAACCGGAGGCACGGAGTGAGAGAGGGAGAGAGAGAGAGAGTTGGTGACACCGCGGCATTTTCCCCTCAAAGAGATGAAATTGAAAGTGCAGAGGAAATATGGAAGTGTTTTTTTCTCATTCTCCTCTTTGCCCTCGCAGTGAAGAGCCGTGTGGAAAGAATCCTTCAAGGCATGCAGCTGAATGTGTGTGTGCGTGTCTGTGTGTGTGTGTGTGTGCCTATGTGTGAGAGAGAGAAAGGGACACAGGTGGGAGAAAAAAACAACAACCCATATGAATAATAAAAATGTGATTTCTTTCCTTTTTATTCAGCATCTCCACACATATTTCAAATATACATATTTACACGTTTTTGTACAATGAATATATCTTTTTTTATGTGTAACCTATTGTGGACTTTTAGCCCCGAGGTTGTGTCACAAATACATAATTCACAGTGCAATATGAACTTTGTGCACTCATGTCAGTTTTATGTACACGCGCGCACACACGCGCACACACACACACACACACACACACACACACACACACACACACACACACACACACACACACACACACACACACACACACACACACACACACACACACACACACACACACACACACACACACACACACACACACACACACACACACACGCCCGTGACTCACTACACGTATGAACCACAGACATAAAAGGAAATCCATTCAAATTGTTTCGCACACAGTAAAATCCTCAGCATTAATTAATCCATTTGTAACTCCGGGAGCGTACAAGTGGGACCAAATGGACCTGTACGCTTCCGGAGTTAAATTAACGCTCACAATTTGACAGCGCAGTGATTGATTGTCCAGACCTGGCACAGTGGAACCAATTAAAGATTGTCTGGATAGTACAAAGACCCTCCCTATCCGGACCCCGCAGGCAGACCCAGAGTCGATGCTCAAAGTACCATAATTGGAATTTAATTGGCCTTCCATCTGACCCAGATTTCTGAATGCGCACCGCTTCTGCAGATGCTACGGATTTAATAATAATAATAATAATGCCCCCTTTTCATCGAAAGCACCTTTCATAGGCCAAAATCGCCGGCTAATGGACCCCCCTGGCAGCCTTGTGGCCCTGCGTCACCGAAACGCTACAACTGCCTGTCACGATGCAACAGAACCGCCATTCAGAACGCAGGTGCGCCGGCATCACCGAGGCACGGTGACTCGGCGCCACAAAGCTGCGGGTTTCAATGGCAGACGGTGTGGGGAAGGGGAGGGGGATTCTGTAGCATTAAGGAGGAGAGAGCGGATTCTAGGAGCTGAGGTCAGGATTATTCTCCCGCAGACGCGCCGTTCGAGTGCTGAGTCATCGACAGACAAACCATCAACAACCTCAAATGCCGAGGCTGCCTGGGACCGGTTCAGAGCCGTTCCGTTTACAAAACACAACCGATGGGGGCGAACACCAGCAGCAGCAGCCGCGCCGCTCCCACCGTGTTCAGGCAAACGGAGCGCTCCGACAGGGAACAAAACTCACCGAATGTACGCCACCTTACGAATAACACAAATGCACAGTGTTGGACTGATGTTTCTCAGGGTTTGAACTCCTACAGCTCATCCAGCCCTATATACTTATCCGTACAGTACGACAAATAGTTAAAATAGATAATCTACAGGCTCACCAATCACCTAATTCATTTTTTTTTGCTAAATTGTCAAAAGTTTTGATAATTTTTGACAACATAATGACATGCCCAAAATAGGAACGCCAGGTTGAAAGTGGTTAAACCCTGTTTCGCTGCCCTTCGGGTGGTTTTAGTTAAACTGTTCCTTGAGCTCCAAAAATAATCTGTCAGAAAGGCAATAATTCAATCCATGAATCCTTTCTGTAGCTGCGAGGAGCTATACTTCCCAAGCAATTTGACATCCAATCAGACTCGTTTGCTACATCATACATCAACCCGGGGGAGCGTTAGTGGTATGGAACACAGCGCCATTCATCACAACCTAACACTGTGGAAAAGGTCAAATGCATGTCATAATGTGAGCCCCACACTCCTGGGAGAGAAGTCAATCCACCTCAGAGAATTATCTTTGGTTGCAACCTTTTAGGAAATATCTTAGCTACTCTTTTGGCTGCTCAGGGTTATTTTAAGGGCATAAAAGATGAGAAAAGGGGGTCTTGCTTGCCCCACCCCCCCCCCCCCCCTTTCCTGAGGGTTTTGACTTGGCAGTTTGGCCACATAAGTGAAATTTCTTAGATACTAATTAGGCAATATGATGTCGGCAATTTTTCCCTGTCAAACATTTACACAAATATCAGAGTAGCTTTGCACCACTGTGTGTGTGTGTGTGTGTGTGTGTGTGTGTGTGTGTGTGTGTGTGTGTGTGTGTGTGTGTGTGTGTGTGTGTGTGTGTGTGTGTGTGTGTGTTATGAGCTAGCCTCACAGTGATCTGGCACCACCCTTCTCGTCTTTCCGTACGCGGTGCGTGCAGGCGTGTCTACTCTTCCCCCTCGCTGAGAATTTAGTGATTTCGCAGCAGGAAGCGCTCGCCTCCTTATCAGCTTCCCGTGGCGCGCTGCGCCGTGTGTGACCCTTGACCTCCTTCCTCCCCTCCCTGGCTCACTCCCGCGCTCGCCATCGGGGCCCGTCGCGAGGCATCAGGCTTGTGTTGGGTCTCGCTACGATGGACCTGTGAGTCAGCCAACGGTGCCTCCAGCCTGTCGGTCGGAGCGAGTAGAGGAGCGCCTCTGTCTTCTCGCCTGTCTCTTTAGCTAGCTCTTTCTCTACCATGTCCTCAAGGCGAGGACAGGCGTTAGTAACCACTCTAACAGCGCTGGTGCATTTTTTTGTGAGACCTAATTTTGTACCCGGCGGAGGAAGGTTTCGGGGAACGTTTTCTGGCAAAAATGTCTTTCTGTTTCGTAGCACCAAGTGATTATTTTCAGACACGTATAGGAACACACAATGAACAATCATTGTGAACAATGCCCTTCGCACGTAACACGGATGCCACGACAAAAATACAGTACGTTGAATAGTAAGCTAGTGGGTGTGCGGATATACGACAGTACACAAACACAGTCCTAAAAAGTGCCAATGTATAAAACAGTAAAAAAACAAAAAAACAAAAAGAAACAATGAGTTCCTCATGGCAACATTAGTCTTTTTCTTCCTCTGTTCTCTTTTGTTTTTGTATTACTGCAGTGGCTCTCAACGTGCGGTCCAGTTGTACGGGTCCATTTGGTTTCCATTTGTACCGCCGGCGGTCCCCTGGATCCTGACGTTGAGAACGAGTGTATTACTGGTCCCCTCGATCAATCGGAGGCAAGCGGCGAGTCCGTCAGCAGAACAGATCGTCCTCCTCTTCCACATCGAAGGAAGGCACAGTCTGTTCCGCCGAGCTCACTTCCTGCTCTGTCTCCCGTGCCACTCCTGGTACCACCGCCGCCGCCTGGCGGAACCACGGGTGGGCGAGGAGCTCGCCGGCGGTCAGTCTCTCGGCGGGCTCCTTGCGCAGGAGGCTCTGCAGCAGGCACCGGGCCCCAGGCGAGAGTCCCTCGGGCAGGCAGCACTGGCCCCGGCGGATCTTGGAGAAGAGCGTAGCCGGGTCGGGGTCGTGGAACGGGTAGCGGCCCACCAGCATGGTGTACAGCATGACGCCCAGGCTCCACACGTCAGCCATCTTGCCTGAGTACGGCGCCGAGCCGCTGAGAATCTCGGGGCTGACGTAGGCAGGGCAGCCGTGCGTGTCGGACATGGAGTCGTCGGCGGGGTCGGCCAGGACGTGGCAGTCCTCCACGCTCTCCAGTCTCACCTGGG